>NC_043705.1:130583858-130605335 GCF_006229205.1 Suricata suricatta | reverse complement strand
TCAAAGTGGCTAAAATGAACAAATCAAGAGACTAGAGATGCTGGCGAGGGTGTGGAGAGATGGGCACCCTCCTACACTGTTGGTGGGAATGTAAACTGGTGCAGCCATTCTGGAAAACAGTGTGGAGGTTTCTCAAAAAACTATCCATAGAACTCCCTTATGACCCAGCAATAGCACTACATTAGAGTTCTTTAAAGCTGATGCATTACTCTACATAGTTTGTGTAATGTTTTGCCACTCTCACTGAATACCTTTTCTAACATTGCCTATAGTGTTGATGTAGTTTATTGATTTTCATATTTTATAATAGTATACTGCATGTGTTACTGTAATATAAATTACTGTTCTATTCTCTTATAGATATACATTTGGTTTTATTGTTATTTTTAAAATAATTATTAATACTGCTAGCGTTCCTTTGGTAATTTCTAGAGTATTTTTTTCACTTTTTAATTATATCTTCTACATAACATATACTCTATTGGACTAAGCTGGAGGTCCATTTATGCTTGATACGTGTGGAAAACCAACTCATTATATGCAGGATGCACATCTCTTTCAAACATTTGAACATTCAAATATGTCAATTCAAGTAGGTGTAATACACACAAAATTACATGACTAACAGGTTCACAAAATCTTCCCTCTAATAATATGTACTATGTAGAGTTAACACATACAATAGGACACAACTGTTTATATTTAATATTTGAAAATGAAGCTAAATCAGTGTAGAGATGGTCACTGAAGAATTTGATTATGAACCTGCAAGGTGACAGAACATGGTTGAGTAGATTTTTTTCAAGTTTTTAAGTGTTATATTTCTTTTGATACACTGAACACATTCAGACTAGTCCTAAAAATGAAAATAAAACATAAATTTGAGAGAACGAAGACTTACTGTGTCTGGAGGCTCTGAAATGAGAATATTCTCATTTTCTAAGGCATATGAAGTGGTAATGAAAGAAGTGATACTAAAGTATGAATGTATCAAATATGAAACATTAGAAACAAGTCTTCTGATATGCCAAGAAATTGAGCTAACCACATTGGTTATGGCTTTACTAATCAAAAGATTTAACTCATTTTGGGGGAAATTTTCTCTCATTTTAAAAGAAAATTATCTTTTGTAAGCCATTTGTTTGTAAGTCACTCTACTGGATAGGTTTTCTCTATTTGTGATCATATTCAATTCTTACATCTCACAGAGGTGTAGTTAGTATATTCAACAGCTGTGACAGAAAAATGAGGCTAGAGATTCCAAATTTACATGTCAAATTGGCAGTTATTAAAGGACAGAGATGGGGTTAAAATGCAGGTCAACCTTACTCTGAAGTAGTGTGTGTATGTGTGTGTGTGTGTGTGTGTGTGTGTGTGTTTTACCTTTTAAAGGAGAAAACTATTTACTATATTTTTTATTCTTTTAATGTTTTATTTATTTTTGATACAGAGAGAGACAGAGCATGGGGGAGGGGGCAGAGAGAGAGACACACACAGAATCCGAAGACAGGCTCCAGGCTCTGAGCTGTCAGCACAGGAGTCTTATGCAGGGCTTGAACCCCCAAATGTGAGATCATGACCTGAGCCGAAGTTGGAGGCTTAACAGCTAAGCCACCTAGTCACCCCAAAATGATTTACTATCTTAAAGCCCATTACCCTATTATTAGAAATTTTCTCAAACATACACAGACACACACACACACACACACACACACACACACACCAACACCACCAATTCATTACACCAATTGTACAATCAGTATGCAAGACCTCTAAAACATTCAATGTATATAGTAATCAATATAACCAACTGTTATGTAAAGATTCAAAGTATACATTTCCTCTTAATATTAGCATGTGAATAAGATGGTCACTTAAAATAACTTCTAATTATTTCCAACTATTAAAGAATTCATAGTTTACTGATGTATGTCAAAACAATCAACTGTCAGAAAACAGAAAAAGCTTGTGTTATTCTTTAAAACAGCAAAATGTCTCTCACTGGGACCTGTTTTGATTTTGTTGATTCAAATAAGTGCCAGATATTTTCCTTGAATCAAGAATTTATGTCTCTCACAACTATCAGGATGATGGACTCAGTGTCCTGCTTAATCTTGCTATTCTACTAAGATTAACCATGTGCAAGAAAATAAGCCCAGCATTTCAGAATTATTCAACAATCAAGGAAAAGTATTATTACCTTATAAATAACTAAAACGAGTACTGAACAAAAGGAGAGCAAAATGAATCTCATTTCTTGTTTCATTACTTGCTCCAGGTTCAAGGTCAACTTATCAGTTATTCATTGTCTTCCTAATGTAATAATCAAGCCTTGCATGGAACAAAAGCATAAAAGTCATGCAAAAGATTCAAGGAAAGCGCCAGGTGAGAGAATATTGTGAATAAAATGATCAAATAGGAATTAACCAGAATATTATTTTTTCCAAAATATCTTGTTCCTTATGAAATGACAGGTAATACATTTTCATGTCAATAACTGAGCATTACTATTACTGCTAGCTAAAAGCCCTTGTCACTCATAATACACTACATTATAGCTGGCATTTTGTGATTCCAGTTCCTTTGGGATTACAAAAAAAAAAATACCCTCATTAACAGAGTGATAAGTATTTGAATGCTGTGCCAACATTTAACTCATGTCTGCCAATCGAAACAGGAAAATGTTCTTTATTGATTGGAGAAAAGATCTTGTTTGAAGATAATTGACTCTGAGTCTTTCATTGACATAATACCACCTCCGGAAGAAACATATGCTCAACTTAGAAAACAAAGGTTAGATGTAAGAGTCTGATCACTTTCTCCTGACTCAAGCTCAGCTCCTATTGACTTGAGTGAAAATTCTGTCTGCCTGCAAATCGAAGGATTATAGATCATCTGGTCCACTTTAGAAGCAGAGAGTGGTCTTCAAATAAGAAGCTCATACAGAAGCAGGGCTACAAAATATAGAGAGCCAGGATTCTCTCATAGAGAAATGCAGAAAAGGGTACAGTGACCAAGAAAATAATAACTATTCCAAAAGGGGACACACTCACACAAACACTTTACTATACTAAAATAACCACAGCAGAAATGTTGGTACAAGTGAGATGCTCAGTTTTGGAAATGTTAAATTTGAGATACCAGTGAAACATCCAAGTGAAAATGCCCAGTGCCAAAAGTAAAAAATGTTATTGAGTGTTGAGGTGGAGGGTGGCAACAACACGTGTACCACGCACACAGCTATCAAACTAAAAGAAGCTTCATTTAACGCTGGAGTGCCTGCCAGAGCACCGTGGGAGTGAACGCCAGGGAAATTGGATGTATCAGCAATAAAACTGAGGTGCAGTGGGAAGCAAGGTGAAAGGGAGACCGAGGTGATGGCTGACCCAGAAGCCAAGGCAGGAAATGCTCCAAGGAGGAGGGGGTGATGTCCTGTTTAACGTACTGCTGGGAGCCAAATAAAGGATCAGAATGGACCTTGTGATTCCACACTATGACTCTAATAAAAACAACTTTGGTGAAGTTATGGGTACGAAAGTATGATTTTATGGGTTTCCAAAAGGAATGGGAGATGAACAATGTTAGATACCAGGGACCGTGCTTTGAAGGAGCCTTCCTGGAAAGCAGAGCAAGAAATTTGCTGGTCATATGGGAAATGGCCTTAGGAGAGGGATTTTATGCTACTAGAAATGGTCATAGAGGGCGATGCTGTTACCACAGGAAGGATTACAGGAGACGTCCATGAGTAAATGTCTGGCGTCATGAGGGAACACAGGTGACTCACTACAGTCATGCGATGAAAGAACGCATATGCAGGACATGTCCAAAAATGTAAGAAATTCAGTCAGTGGATTGGACACACCAGATTCATCTACCCAAGGGGCTGTGAGGATGCCAGACAATCAATGATTATAAAGTTACAGATAAACGGTTCATTTTTACAGGTGGTAAATATATCAACTTTTTTTAATGCATATGCTAAATAACATTAAACCTATTCCAACCCACTAAACCCATTAAGTAATGGGTTTCCTTGCTCCCAGAACTTGTGGATATGAGGATCAGAATGGCCAGGATTCTGTTCACTTTCACAAAGCTGCTGTGATTCCTAAGTCAACACATTCCTTAACCCAGAAATCCACACACGGTGAACTGAATCACCCACGAGGCTACAAAGAATCCTAACCCTTCAGCAGTAGCTGCTGCCTTCTTTTCCCAGATGAATAGTCAGCAAAAGTACACTTTAAAAGGGAAAAGCATTACCAAAAATGCAAAAAAAGTCATAAGATTAAAAAATACATATACTGAAATCAGCATCATTAAAACCAAAATGTCACTTATGTTTCACATAAAGTACTAAGTAAAAATACTGCACTTTTTAAAACCGCAAAACAGGGTAAAACTGTTGTAGTGCTCTCATGTTACAGATCAGAGGGTCTGCTGGCTATGACCAATGGTGCTTTGGGAGACCACATGGCAGAAAGGCACCTTCCTGTGCCCATGCACCTTGCTGAGTAGGTTCAAATAGAGCAGGAGATGAGACACAATTTACTCCCGAGGGGTCTCATTCACTCCAAGGGCACCAGCCTACCTAGCGCAGCCACTGACCCTGGCTCACTTTCCTCCACTATCAGTTTAGCTGCTAATCCCAGGGAAAATGGCTGGAGGTGATGACATCCCTCTCTCTTCCCGGCTCCTTGAGCACCTGGTCAGGGTGCAGTTTTCCTCACAGGAAGTCTCATTGTACTGAAGTTGCCTGGGGAGTCCAAGGCCCCTCACTGACTACCGTATTCTTAAGGGCCGCACAACTACATTCCCAGAGCTGTCTCTTCTGAACACAAAGCCAAAAGGGCCTCTTCTGGAAAGTAATCTCCCTCTTTCCAATCTTCTGCCCTTGGAGGGGAGGTGTGAAGGCCAAGGTGAAGGCCTAGCAGGAAGTAGATAGGTCTCAGGTGTGTCCTCCTGGCCCCAGGGAGGGCTGACGGCTGACCAGGGAACACTGGTAGCTCCTCCGCTCCTTCCTGGAGGACCCATGGGTATAGAGAGAAATCTGGGGCTTCTCTTCCTTTTGGGGAGGATTACACAATGGCCAAGGGGCCATCTCACTTAGTCCATGTGCAGTGGGTTGGGTCCCAGAATGTGCTTGGCAAAGCCAAGTTCATTCTTGTACCTGAGAAAGCTGACATTAGTGACAATTTGCATTTCTACTCCATCACAGCCATGCCCTTGACCAACAGGCTGACCAGCAAGAGCTGCAACTCCAAAGGAGCAGCTGTGCAGGTGCCAGGGGTAAGCTGTGCAGGGGTCTCAGAACATGATATATCCAGTTGGGGATGCCGAGCATGTTTATCAGTCAGATGCCTTGATCCGTGGTTCCCAGGGACACAAGACAACCTTGAAATGACAGAAGGCCTCCCAGCACTGGTGTCAGCTCGTTAGCAGCCAGATGAGTAGAATCTTGCACCCATCCCCAAAGAGTCTTGCAGCAGTAGTTGAAGACAGCTGTTCTTTGTCAGGTCACCCAAGAACATCATGGAATTAAGGAACAAGACCAGGTTTTCTCCTTGGACCTTCAGGACCCAGGTGGTCAGGAGCTGGTTAGGGGTACTGCTGGAAGCACTGGGAGATGCCGGAGCTCAGGGTTCATGTAGCGTCCACACCCCTGCCCCATCTGGGTGAGCTCCAATGCTCTCTCAGCCTTAACCCACCACCACAAAACAGAGACGAGCAAGAAAGCGAGAAAGGACTCAGCCACAGGATCAAGACAGTGACCTGGTCTGTCCCGATACTAGAAGAGCCCCCATCTGGTGGTGGCTTGTTTCTCAGCTTTGAGAGGCACCTAGTTCTTACTCTCTTCAAGGTATCTCTGTCTTCTCTTTATTACGGTCCTTAAGGTCACATCTCTGCCATGTACCCCAAGATAATGGAGGCCCGCTCAGCCACTCGCTCACTCTCACTTAACTATCTTAGTGCTTCATTCACATCATTCCTTAGGCTGAGAAATCTTTTCCTCCTCTTGGCATCTGAGGGATGCCACCACCAATATGGAAGTTCCCTCTTCAGATTCTTACAGCATTCATAAGACACTTGCGTGGTCGCGCTTACAATATTTGCTAGTTTCTGGCCTAAGTGTTTGCCTTCTCTGCTAGACTCTAAGAATAGCTGTTATATATTATGTATCTTTATATTTTCAATCCTTAGCTCACTGCTTAGAATATAAAAGCTCAAAAATGCCTGCAAAGTCCTACATGTGCAGAAATAAATGTATAAGCAGTCACACGGATATAGTGGCAATGAATGCTAAAATGTAAGCATAAAACCAGAATTCCTCTTAAAAAGAGAGCTGCCTTTGTTTAAGAAAATGGTTTGATGGGGCTCCTGGGTGGCTTAGTTGGTTAAGCGTCCACTCCAGCTCAGGTCATGATCTCCAAGTTTTTTAGTTTGAGCCCTGCATAAGGCTCTGAGCCTGGAGCCTGCCTTGGATTCTGTGTCTCCCTCTCTCTCTGACCCTTCACAACTCTCTCTCAAAATAAATAAACATTAAAAATTAAAAGAAAAAGACAGTACTTTGATGAACTGTTTTTGAATGCAATGTGATGCTGAGGATGCGAAGAAAAGACCATGCAGCTAGAAGTTGGAAAGAAACTTCCATCGCGCGTCTTATCCTGTAGCATAGCCTCCCACCAAATGGTACACCTATTTTAGATTTCAGGTAAGCAAGGAGTAAGTTTTTATTCCATCTGGATCATCATACATTTAGAATCTTCAGGGAGGTTAGCAAATATACAAGACTTCAGTATCAATGCATATAAGGAAAATATTCAATTAAAAAATAAATAAAACCGTCGCAGTTCCAACTGATGTAGAACAGTGCAGTTTTTGTACTCCTCTACATCCTAATTATGTCATAAGTTCCCAAGTGATCTTATTTTATACTTTGTGCAATCTCAAGAAGTCTGCTACATGTCCCTTTAACTAAAGAGAATAAGGTCTCCTACGTACTACTGTTAGTGGAGAAATGAAAAGTCTTCGGGGTGCCTGGGTGGCTCAGTCCGGTTAAGCATCTGGCTTCAGCTCAGTTCATGATTTCATGGTTCGTGGGTTTGAGCCCCGCATCAGGCTCTGTGCTGACAGCTCAGCCTGCTTTGGATTCTGTATCTCCCTCTCTCTCTGACCCTCCCCTGCTTGAGCTGCCTCTCCTGTCTCTCAAAAATAAATAAAAAACAGAAAAAAATTTTAAGAAATGAAAAGTCTTAATCATGTTTATAATTGCAATCAGCTCAATTAGGTGTCTTCATTTCCAATCTTAATGTCTTATTTTAACATTCATTATAGTTTTTCTCGCTTGCTATGCTATTATATTGAATATACTTTTAATAAACTGTTAATAATTAGTCCCGATTCTCATTCAATGTGAAGAGAAGAAAAATAGGGTTTTTTTTTATCACTTACTATGACTCAGACACTATGGCAAGTGATTTTATATAGACTTTATTATATTAGTATCATTATAATTCTCCACATTATTCTATTTGAGAGGTGAGGGTATACAGGAACCAACGACTAATTTTCCCAATGTTACACGTAATTCGAGTCTAACTCTCTGAACCCATACCCAATCTCTTTAAATGTCGGCTGCAGTATCTATCCATCTCCTTAGCCTTCAACTACTAAATTGTGCTCATCGTCACTGAAGGTTTTCCTTGCTCTCATAACTTTACCTGCTATATTCTAAACAATGTGAAAATATAGTTTTATCTTAAAGATCTCATTTTCAGATACATATTTCTAACTATCTCCTAGATACTGAAATATGGAATATACGGCAGTGCCATCCAAACTGAATCTATTTTATATACACTTGTATTGTCCACTCCCATACTTAATCCTGAGTCCATTGTAAAACTATTCACACACTTGAAAATCACCCTCAACCCATGTATCTATTTCTCTCCATGCATTTGATAACTGGAAAGTTCTGCCAACTACTTCCGAAATCTTTGTCGGTGTCGCCCTTGCATCTTGATCTCTGTGTGAGGCAGGGTGCCGCACGGACGCAGGAGCATCACTAAATCTGCTATGTTTGCAGTGTTTCAGACAGGTACTATTTTCAGGGCAGGATTTAGGGAGGTCAGCAGAGACAATGCAGGATCTCCGAACTGTCAACACTGGAGTAGTTCTGACCACCCCTCAAGGAAAGAGAAAGGAGAGAGAACTCACCAGAAACCAGAGAGGCTATTAATACACAGAAGGTGGCTTCATACAAATGCTCTTTAGAAAAGAAAGAACCTAGGAGGGATGCAGCCAAATCAATAATTATTTTTAGCTGACTCCATGCCTAGTGCCAAATTTCCTACCACTACTTTCCACCTGCTGACCCCCAGAATCTAATTAGAAATAAGAAGACCACAGAATGCAATCCATTTAGCCCAACCTTCTAGGAAAAAGATTAGGATGTGGAACGGTGAAGAGTGGATCTTTCTTTGAGTTCTCACCTCATCTCTTTTCCTAACTTCTGCCCTAGCCCCAAATCACCATTCCAAGTTAAGGCCATGCATTCTTTCAAAATGGGAAATCTGACTTTTAGTCTTCACGACATTAAGTTCTGAATGGAATCCTTGCATCTTCAGAGATAACTACAAAATATTTAGTAATCTATAAAAAGTGTTTACTTCTGGGATGCCTGGGAGGCTCAGTCAGTTAAGGATCTGACTTCAGCTCAGGTCATGATCTCACAGGTCATGGGTTTGAGCCTGTGGTCGAATTCTGTGCTGACAGCTCAGAGCTTGGAACCTGCTCCAATTCTGTGTCTTCCTCTCTCTCTGCCCCTCCTCTGCTCGCTCTCTGTTCTGTCTCTCAAAATAAAGACATTTAAAAAAGAAAAACATTAAACAACTGTTTACTTCCAACTCTTGGGTCTGGCTCATGTCATGATCTCACAGTTCCTGAGTTCGAGCCCCACATTCGGTTCTACACTGGAAGCATGGAGCCTGCTTGGGATTCACTGTCTTTCTCTGCCCCTCCCCTGCACTTGCTCGCTCTCTCTCTCAATCTCTCTCTCTCTCTCAAAATAATTAAATAAAATTTTAAAATATATTTTAAAAAGCTGTTGAAAATTGTTCTCTCTTTAAAATGTGTTATAGCTCTCACCTTATGGTCTGAAGCCATGCTATTTTGCTATTTTATTTTGTTTAATGTTCATTTTAAGAGAGAGGGAGAGTGAGAGCATGCACACAAGTGGGGGAGGGCCAGAAAGAGAGAGGGAGACAGGGGATCTGAAGCAGGCTATGCAGTGAGCCCAATAAGGGGTTCAAAGTCCCAAACCATGAGATCAGGACCTGAGCCCAAGTCAGATGCTCAACTGACTGAGCCACCCAGGTGCCCCCCAAAACTATGCTATTTTGAATGACCATGCTATAATAAACCCTCTTAGACACCCTATTTCTAGGGAGTTCCTTTTCTCCTTTTAATATCTTGCTAAAAGTCATTTCTCTGTGAAACTTCCATCAGTTTTCAGCAAAAATTGATGCTCATCATTTACATTTCTGAATGTCTTTGTACATTGACACTTGTCTCATTATATACTAATGTATATATATCTGTAAACTCTATACTTTGTTCTCCTTGAATTTGGGAACCCTGTTGATTATTGTGAGATATCTTGTACCTGATACATAAGTTATATTCAGAAATACCAGGGCTGGATGAAACTAAGAAAAGAAAGACATTGTGGCCATTATTGGTGATTCTGTGTCTCTCTAAATACATTTATTTTCACTTACAAAATTATCTGTCTCTCTCTTTCTCTTCATCCTTTCCTTTTATGGAACCATATTATGTCAGCAGTGGAGGCAATCACAAATTTCACTGGTTGAGCCTCCCCATCTTGTATCATAAAGGTAAGATCCTGTGAATTTAAGTTAAGTGTTTAATGTCACACATATTTAAGTAATCGGGAAACTCGATATTTCTGACTACCTGCTGTGTTATCCAGGACACGACACTGTATTATGGATCTCTGTCCTTCTTTGCCCTTCTCTCCTGTTTATGTGAGATTTTCCAGTGCAACTCAACAATATCCACAGACTTCTCTGGGAGCAGTCAAGGCAAAAATAAAAATTTACTCCTCAAAACTGACATATTTTATTTAAAGGTTAGATGACCGAAGTACTGGGTTTATTTAAGCTTAGCTGAACAAATCTTTACCAGTTTAAGGCAGATAAATCATGTGAAAGAAATTAAATTACAAAAGTTACAAATAATGAAAATTGAATATAGCAGGACATAATTTACTTAATCAGTTTATCTGTAGACTCTTCCATATCATTCCTATTCTTGCAAATTTAGGTGAGGTAAGAAGGGACAAATGGGTGATAAGCATCTTAATGTGATGGCATCCATAAAATCTACATGTCACATTTCATCCAAGAGCTAATTTTTCATTTGCATTATGAACCTCTGTAAATAGGAGACAGAAGTGGAAAGCCCTGAAACATCTATTGCTCTTGACCCTTGGCTGATTGAAATGTGAAGACCTCAAACAAAAATAAGTTTTGGTTAAGTTCCCAACTAAATCATCAGATGATGTTAACATTTTTAAATACAGTAAATGTAAATACTGATATTGACTTTAATGCATCTCTATTGACTCACATGGTGTATACAGAAGTATATACAAATGTCATTTTCGGTCATTGTCACCCTCTACAGCCACACAGCAGGCATCCTCTGCAGGTTTTCACAGCAACAATGAAAGTCAAAATGCTCAAGTGTTCTGACAAGGGTGTGATGATTTATGCAACACAAATCTCTTTCAGTACATGGTAAATAAACCAGGGCTTTAACCTATACATTTGAAAATATTCAGTATAGATTTGCAATTGCCAAAACATCTTTACATGCTATTTCCAAAGCGTTATGTATGTATTTATGCATGTCTTGACTTGTTCCAGAAAGGATTAAATATGATCAAAATATATAGATGACAGAATAAAATGTACTTTGGCAAGGATGAGTACAAATGCAGTGCTGAATGATACAGAGAGGTGACTGCTTTGATTAAGGGAAGAGGCATATTTTGGGTAAATATCTTCTTTTAATTCACTGGGAATGGTGTGTATCACATGTGCGCAATAGACTCCCAGAATGTAAGAGTATATTGTAAAACTTTCATTCAACATCTTTCATTAGATTTACTTTACATTTTAATTATGAAAAAGAATCTACTTCTTGATTTTAAAAGGTCTAAAGCAGACACAGAAGAAGTGAGAATCTGTCTCCTCTCCGATGTTGCCCTCCGCATATTTTGTAAAGTATAAAATATAGAGTAGGAATCGGTGTAGATGCTACTAGTAGAGATGGAAGATCAGGTCCCACTGATGTATTCAACACACATTTATTACGTGCCCATGATTCCCCGGGCTCTCATTTGGGCCTCATGTAAAGCAGTGCTGAAACTGTCACATGCCCTACTCTCAGAGATCCGGGAGAGGCAGGCGCCTGTTATTCAACTGCACCCGCAACTATGTAATTACATGTTCTGGGTAGATGCCATGCAGAACAGCAGGCTATTAATAAAGTTGGAAACCTGACCTCACCTGAGACATCAAGAAAGATTCCCCTATTTGAAGTTAGTCCGACCGGAGCCATTAGGGATGAGATCAACTATGTAAAGAAGACAGTGGGAAAGGGGGCTGTGGAATCATTATCTGATGGGGAAATAGCATTGCAAAGGCTCTGAGGTTGAAAAAGAGATATTAATTTGTGAAAGTCCAATTGAAAAGACACTAGTTAAGTTAGGAAAATCTAGAGGACATCAGCATGTTTTAAGGGTGGAAGAGAGGGTTATGAAAAGGAGTTGACAGAGATGCAGGAAAAGACCAGATCATGCAGTGGGGGACAGGGTGGTGGACACTTCTGGTGTGTGCACCTCTTTTCCTGGCTAATCCGTTACAGAATTTTATTTAGACAAAATGTAAAACCAAAACTCTGATTACATGCACTAACAAAAATTCCACGACTCTCTCATCACGATATTTGATTAGGTTCTTACGTTAAAGTATTGGATGCATCTCAATTTAGCTAACCACAATTTTGAAGTTCTTTAAAATCTTAATTAATCACTGAAAAGAATATATTTTTGCTTTACTACTTGTGTTAGGCTTGGGTGAAATGCTTCTCTATGGTCCTGAGCTGTTTCTATATCTACCTATCTACCTAAAGGAAATGCTCACTCATTGTGCATAAAAAAATTTACCAAAATCTTTCTTATTTTGCATTTGGAAATACTTGGCAAAGAGAAATGTTTGGAAATGTTAGATCTTAGCAGAGATTTCATGGACAGGTTCTTAGGCTACTCCCTGTGTTAAACAAAATGTCTATCCTTCTGAAGATTAAAAGGAAAGACATAGCCAACCAAACAAACAAGAAGATAAAATAAACTTAAAAAAGAGAAGAAAGGCCACAATTAGAAATGACTACTATACTTACTTTATTAGTCTAGAAATTTAGAAATGAAAATAACTATTTATGCTGACTTCCCTATACAAACTACTTTTTCAGATTAATAAAACAGCTTTACTGATGAAGAAAAGTTCCTTGCATAAGAATGCCAGATAGGGGCACCTGGGTGGCTCAGTCAGTTAAGTGACCAACTTCAGCTCAGGTCATGATATTGCAGTTCGTGGGTTTGAGCCCCACGTCAGGCTCAGTGCTGACAGCTCAGAGCCTGGAGCCTGCTTCGGATTCTGTGTCTCCCTCTCTCTCTGACCCTCCCCTACTCATGCTCTATGTCTCTCTCTCTCTCTCAAAAATAAATAAACATTAAAAAATTTTTAAAAAAAAGAATGCCAGATAATGGATGAGTGGTGAATGGCGAGACTGAAAATTATTTTTTAGCTTCTGAGGACGTGGCTAATCCACACATCCTAAAATCTTTGTGTAAAGGATTAATGGAGAACCAGATATTCACAGACTATCTACTAACTCATAGCTTAGGTTTTTTGACAGGTGAGGCTTTCTGGGCACTTGGTTGTCACCACATTGACTGATGATTAGTCTTGGAAACATTATAAGTGAGATGACCAGAAATTTGGATACCTTATGATTTGAAATACGTAGGGCACAAAATTACCTATAAAGTATGTGTCCAAGACATTTCAACTGTATTGAATGAACATCTACAAATCAACTCAAGTGCTTGCTTCAGCAATTCAATGTTACAGAAAAAAGTACAGATATTAAGAGTCATAGCAACAAATACAACCTGTAATCCTGTCTGTGTCTTGTTTTAAACAAAAATGTATAAAAGATATTTTAGAAAAAAATAGGGGATGTTTGAATATGAACAATGAATTAGATGGCTTTAAGGAATTAGTGTTAAAATGTAATTGTGAAATGTGGAAGCCCATCCTCATACTTTAGAAGTGAATACTGAAGTATTTGAAGAATATTTGTCATTTTATTTAAAATTCTTTAGAAAAAATCAATTAAGCATATCTAACATTTGATAATAAATTTTATGAATTTTAAGAACGCTTTCTATTTACTTTTCTGTATGTTTGAAATTTTCTAAACTAAAAATTTGAGAAATATTCAAAGAATATCAATAAAAACTACCTCTTACTGGTATTACAAAATTAATGAAAGGAGAAAGGGAAGCTCATACATTTAAGGAAAGCTTTACATTGCTTTATAATGCCTAATATATTTCCTAAGGCTTTGGTCCAGAAGTCCCAAGCACCTTTGCATCTCGAGTCTGCCCATTACCACATTTCCTGCTTGGTACCTGTGGTCTGACTTTTGCCCAATCCTGTTTTATCTTCTCAGCACCAGATATTATTTTCAGAACCTGCAGTTTCAATGCCTTAACCTGATCTTGACTGACATCCAGGTTCTTCATGGACGCCCACTAAGGAGGCCCTATCCTTGTTTACTTCTGTCTGAACACAGAAACTAATTCATTTCACACAAGGAGAGCAACAGAAAGATGTAGTTTATCCACAACCCAATTTATGGGATAACTTGCACACTCAGCTGTAATCTGTGTTTTCTAAAGCACAGGCTTGGGCCTGTTACTACAGTTTTACAACTGCAGGAAATTGCTCTCCCTGTTCCCCATAAATTGGGAAAAAGTAGAAGCTCAAGGTGATAACAATAGCTAATACTATTTATAAGTACTCAATACATAATTGATGCCAAGCTGAATGTTTGAATTAAGTGATACTTATATCACAGATGCAGAAACAGAATCAGAAGTTAAGTGACTTGCCTGATAAGGTCAAACTCTTGAAAGGAATCTGAGTTGGGTCTTTTATTTCAGCTCTCTTTGCTTCTAAAATTAATGTATTTTTCTTTAATTCTCAGATTTTAGTTTGCAGAACTCAGAATAATGTATCATTTTCCATTAGAATAATGATCACAATATGATTTCAAGGACATAGATAAATCCACTATATTATACAACATTTTACTTTTTTCTGTTACAAATGCAAGTTGAGAATAGCTATATCCTTAGACTACTGTGGACCTTTATCAGCGTGTTTCCAGAGGCCTGGGCCCTGCAGCTAGGAACCCCCTATTATCTAAATTGTTGAGACCCCCTGCGGCCTCAGTCATGGATGGACTTGTGATGGCAATTGTGGACACAGTTCTAGATTTACACTTGGGGGCTCGAAGAAGCTTCTGTCAATACTCAGGGCATCCTTCAGAAAGCTCTTATCGCACGGGGCCTGAGCTTTGAATTGTGCGCTGACAACTGGTAGCACTCAGTAACTGGTATTGAGCACTAGTAGCACTTAGTAACTGAGTCCTTTGCTGTCTGTATATCACCCTACATATTGGGAAAAAAAAGAAAACTTACATTTCTTGCATACAAAATTTAGGGGGTCAGCCACTGAGGGGTGATACTTCTATAGATCATTCAAAAAGACATTTTAAAAAATATCTTAAACATGAAATTCTAAAGTCCTTTCATTTCCTATTATTTGTTTTTCCTAGTTGGGTAAGCCAGATTACTAATAGTATACTCAGAAAAGATTCACGTATGTCAATGAGAGTTTCTTTTCTTTGTTCTGTCTCTACACCTCTCATGGATTGTGATGCTTTTCAGATAAAGAAAGTTATATATTTGATAGGCTGAACATTATCAAAACATTTGGCCTAATTATTTTGAAAAGAGGCACAAATTCTGTGAGTACATGTCTGAGCAGATTGCCAAGACCACACAGCACGTTCTGTTACTTTGATCCAAATGGATGTCAGCTCCTGCTGATTTTATATTGAACACTGACCAGGTACGGGCATCTGGCTCTCCAATTTAACTTCTATGCTCTTGTCTCTGAATCTTGAATACACATTTCTGGGTAACAATTTTATACCTTGTATCTTGTACAAATTAACCAGGATTTGTACAATTCATTTTTTGATGTTTTAAATTTTTTTTTACTGAACCATCCCTTCTTTATGTTTTTTTTTAATTTTTTATGTCTTTATTTATTTTTTATTTTTTGAGGCAAAGACAGAGAGAGTGGGGGAGGGGCAGAGAGAGAGGGAGAAACAGAATCTGAAGTAGGCTCCAGGCTCTGAGCTAGCTGTCAGCACAGAGCCCAACATGGGGCTCGAACCCACAGACTGTGAGATCATGACCTGAACCGAAGTCAGACGCTTAACGGACTGAGCCTCCCAGGCTGAACCATCTTTTCTTGAATGATACCAACACATAGGTACTTCAACTCATTTGACTTGTATATAAAAGCAAATTTTCAAACTTTTTTCCATACTTCTCACTAAAACCTAGTCTTCAGTTCTCATATGGAGTGAGCTCTCTCTTGATACACTGAGACCTGCTACAAATTAATTCAGTAGTTTCTGAACAAATAATTTCTCTCCTGTTTACTAGTGTTGTTCTTCCCTCATGAATGTATACAGGATTGGTTTATCAACATTGTAAATTAATCCTTGTTTATATCATGGAATGCTCTAGAAACAGCAAAGTGCTTTATTTTATCAAGAAAATCAGAGTAAATTAATTTTTTTAATAATGTATACATTAAAAACTGGAACCAAAATCTTATCCATATAGCTATTTTTGAAAATAGACATTGAACAGAATTATGTTACCTTTAGGGAGGGAGAGTCTAGGAAATTATAATTTTACTCATAATATTTTCAAATTCTCTCAAGATTTTGGAGAATATAATATTAACCAGTGTTTTATTTATTTTAATTATAGTTAGATTTGATGATATGACATGAAATGAAATTGTATGAATGCAAGTCACAAATTAGAGTTTTTATTACAACAATATGGAAGAATATATACACAGAATAGTCATTCCACATGAAAGTGCAACTTAGGTACTACAAATACTTTCAAAATAGATCACTGAATTTACTAATGAGGAAGAATTGTAAGGAGTATTTGTAATTAGGAAAAATAAGAAGTGAAAAATGAAGACAGTAGCTACAGATAATGGTTAAAATTTTAACTTACCAGGAAGATACAATAGTTCTAAATGCATATTTACTTAATAACCTAGTCTAAAAATAGAGCTTAAACACAAGCTGGAAATTATATACAAAAATAATTACATTGAGTTTAGTACCCTCTCTTATCAATTATATGAGCAAAAAGACACTATTTCTTTAAAAAAGAAGATCAATTCAAAATAGAAAAGTATTAACAACTCAATCAATGTACTTCCACATTATAGGATATTGATCTTTCCTATTTAGAGTATAATATTCTATTTTCAATAGACAAACCATGAAATTAATAGTAAATGATCCAATAATAGGCTACATGTCATTAAGACTAGTGTTAAACAAGCCCCAGTATTTAACCATAATCTGCTGAAGTTAGAAAAATATTTGGGCAATAAAT
The DNA here is from genome assembly GCF_006229205.1 of Suricata suricatta. Lineage (NCBI taxonomy): Eukaryota > Metazoa > Chordata > Mammalia > Carnivora > Herpestidae > Suricata > Suricata suricatta. Next base: position 130,588,453 of record NC_043705.1, on the reverse strand, counting down.
CTGTAAAAGCATGGTGAAAAGAAGACATTGGAATGGCTATTGCAAAGGTGATCATTGGTAAGCCTGCATTGTTTTTGGATGCAGCGAAAGCACTGCACTAGTTTGCTAGTGCTGCTGTAACCAATTACAACCTACCTACTTGAGAAACAAATCCGTTACCCCAAACAGTGAGTTCTAGAGGACGGAATTCTACTGTGGGCGTCACTGGGGTAAAATCAAGATGTCCGCAGAACTACGTTCCTTCTGAAGGCTCTTAAAGAGAATCTTTTTCCTTGACTTTTCCAGTTCTAAGAGGCCATTTGCAATTTTTTTTTTTTTTTTTTTTTTTTTTTGGCTCACGGCCTCTTCCTTCATCGTCAAAGCCAGAAACATAGCACGTTCAAGTCTATGACTCTCTGCTTCCGTTTTCCACTTGTAACACCTTTGTCATTACCTGAATTCATTCCAGCTAATACAAGATAGTCTTTATATGTCAAGGTTTTACTGTTATTTTTAATACCAACGTCTTTAATTCAACCATACCCTTTTGTCACAAAAGTCCCTTTTGTCACAAAAGTCCCTTTTGTCACATAAGATCGTGTACTCACAAGTATCAGGAATTAGAGTGTGGATTTATTTTAGGTAATATTATTATGACTACTACAAACAGTATTCAAGGCAACATCTGACCTATAAATGCCTGCATTGAAAGTAAGAGAGGCTCAAAATTAGTGAACTGAACATTCAACATGAGAAATCTTAGAAAGAATCTCATAATAAACCTAGAGAAATTTAAAGGAATAAAATACTAGTTAAAAACTATGAAAAAATGTAACATAAAAAGAGAGCACAGAAAACTCAGCAAAAGCTAATATTTATCTTAACACAATAATAAAATGAATATCCCTCTGGCAATATTCAAATGGAAAATGTGTACATAGAAAACATTAGGAATATTTTTTTTAAAAAAAAGGACATACTGTATTGTGGCAGTTAATGCAATGGACAACTTGGTGGCATTAAATTTTTGAAAATTAAGAGCAATATGTATAATACTCAAATACAGCTTATTGAAAATTGGTTCAGGGTAATCATAAAGTATTAATTGCCCTGTAGATGGTAAGTAACCAAGATTAATAGTAAAGCCCCTTCCCAACTGCCACAAAATATATCAGACACTAATCCAGTCATTTCAATATAATTATAGCAAAGATTCAAAGTTTAAATCATTTCAGTCCATACAACACTTCTATAGAAAAGTAGAAGAATGATTTAGCATCTAGTTATTAGCTGCCATCTAAAAAAAAAAAAGCCAAATGTTGTTGAGAGAGAAAAATTGCAGACCAACTTCAGTGGAGAATCTGTTTGCTAAGATTTTTGTATCTAGTATCAAACCAATCTGGAAATGGATTAAAAATAAGGCATCATGGCCAAGTGAAATTTAACTACAGGACCAAACTAATGCAAGACTAACTACTTATATAAGAGAATAGAAAGATCTGCAAAATTAAATAGAAAATTTGTTAAACTTAAACTGTCAAGGTATCATTTAACAATGATTAGTAAATGATAAGATAATGAGCTTATTAGACAAATATTTTAGATTATCCATTATAAACATATCCAAAATTGAAGAAACATATACTTAAAGAACTAAAGGACAGCTTTTAAAGAATATCTTATCAAATATAGAATAAATATAGAGAGAAATTACTTTTTAAAAAAGGAATAAAATAAAATTTTGGAGTTGAAAGTATGATAATTAAATTAAGAAATGTACTGAAGAGGTTATAAAGAAGTTTTGAGCTGACAGAAGAAAGACATTGGTCAATTGAGATGATCCCAGGTAAGGAACAAAAAGTAGAAATAAGAAAGAAATGAAAAGAATCTCAGAGGTGCCATCAGTTATTCTAACAAATGCATAATGAGGGTCTCAGTTTGAGAGGGCAGAGAGAATCAGAAAGAATACATAAATATGTAATGGCTGAAATATTCCTAAACATGATGAAAAATAATGTACACATCCAAGAAGCTCAATGAACTTCAAAAAAGAAAAACATAAAGAGATCCACATGTAGACATAAATGCAAAATCCTCAAAGTGCTAACGACAAAGGTAAAGAAAACTCTTGAAAGTAGCAGATGAGAGAGAGATTCACCACATATAAGGAATCCTCAATTTAGGTAAATGCTGATTTCTCATCAGAAGAATGAACACCAGAAGACAGTGGGAAGACATAGTCAAAACAAATGAAGAAAAGAGTAGTCAATGAAGAATTTTACATCCAGTAAATGTAATCTTTAAAAATGAAGAAGAAATTAATAAAATCCAGTTAACAAATACTGAGATAATTCATTGCGAATGGATTAGCCCTACAAAAACTCTAAAGGGAAAGAGTCAGCCTGAAGTGAAAGGTTACTAGATATTAATTCAAACACATAAAACAGTGATAAGGAACATGAGTAAAGGTAACTATACAGGTATCTAAAAAAGCTAATGTATTTTGCAGGTCTGTAAATATGTTCTTATATTATTTGAAAAAGACTGTATAAACCAATATTTACAAAATCACTGGGTGAGTTGGTAATATATAAACATGTAATATGACAATAAAAAGGAAGAAGAAAAGGGGCTTTATTGGAATAAAGCTTTTGAGTGCTATTCAATTAAGTTTACATGACTTGAACAAGATTGCCTTAAACTAACATAGCATTTGTAATCCCTAGGCCTACCACTAAAATCATTAACTTAAAGATATAATGAAATATAAGCAAATGAGATTCAAGAGATTACATATTTTAACACAAAAGAGATCTGTAATGGAGAAGCAGGCAAAACTGATCTTTTTATCTAAAGTATATAAAAAGTTTTTCCATCCCCATAATAAAAAGAAAATCCAATTAAAAAAAAAGGTTGACAAAGAATTTGGATAGGCATTTCTCCAAAGAAATATACACACTGACATTAAGTGTATAAAAATGTGTTCAACATCTTTAGTCTTTAGGTAGCACAAATCAAGACCACTTTGCACTTACTAAATGGCTATCATCAAAAAGAAACCTCCTGACAAGTGTTGGTAAGGATACAGATAAACTGATGCTCTTAGGCATTTTGGATGGGAAAGTAAAATAGGGCAGCTGCTTTGGAGCCCATTTCGGAAGTTCCTCAAAATGCTAAACAGAATTTTCATATGACCTAGCAACCCCACTACTAAATATGGTAAGAGTTATGCAAGCATATGTCCAAATAAAAACATGAGTATTAATGTGTACATTAACATTATTCTTAATAGGGAAGATGTATAAACTACCCAAATGTCCAAAGAACTGCTGCATGGATAAATGAGGTGTGGTGTCCCTATATGAAGGGATATTTTTCCAGCAATAAAAATGGAGTATTAATACAGGATACAATGTGGACGGACCCCTGAAATCATCATGCTAAGTGAAAGAAACCAGTCATAAATAGTCATATAAAAGGTCTCAACAAAGTTGCTCAATAGAGTCTTTGTCTCCCTCTCTCTCAGCCCCTCCTCAGCTCATTCTCTGTCTCTGTCTCTCAAAATAAAATAAAAACATTTTTTTTTTAAAGTAAATCCAGGGACCCCTCGGTGGCTCAGTAGATTAAGTGTCTGACTTCAGCTCTGGTCATACATGATCTCATGGTTCGTAAGTTTGAGCCCCATGTTGGGCTCTGTGCTGACCATTCAGAGTTTGAAACCTGCTTCAGAATCTGTGTTTCTATTCCTCTGTGCCCTTCTCCTGCTCATACTCTTCTCTGTCTCTGTCTCTCTCTCAAAAATAAAAAAAAAATTAAAAATAAATAAATAATAGTAAGTAAACCCACTGGCCCCCTGTAGGGCAATGAAAGAGGACAAGAGAGTGCAGGGAGGCAGCCGATGTGTATTTCAGTAAACTGATGCTGCTTTTGCTCAGTATAGTTGCTAAAAAGCAACTAAAATGTCAAAGCCCTGATTCTTGCTTATTAATTGGCTATGCAGATGAAGGTCATTAACATAACCCGGGAGCACTGATAGTTCTTTCTTTATATCACTCTGACAGGCAGGGGTTATGTATCTATAGACAAATATATTGTTTAACCTTTAATGTATTACATGTTCATACACAATTTCTGTGTAAACACAAAAACAGGCATTCTTTAAAGTTTGAACAATATTTAAAATAATATATTATGTTTCTATTCTCCTTGTAAAACATCAATGCATGATATTTATTTGTGTCACAAAAAGGTATAATTTTGTTATATCAAAAAAGGGACAGGGACACCTGAGTGGCTCATTTGGCTAAGGTCTGATCATGATCTCACAGTTCGTGGGTTCAATCCCCACATCGGGCTCTGTGCTGACAGCTCAGAGCATGGAGCCTGCTTTGGATTCTCTCTCTCTGTTCCTCCTCTACTCACATTCTGCCTCTGTCTCTCTCGCACTCACAAAAATAAATAAACATTAAAAAATGTTAAAAAGAGACACAAAATGGAATATTAGTTAGCCATTAAGAAGGAAGTCTTGCCATTTTCAACAACAGGGATGACCCTTGAGCCTGGAGGGCATTATGCCAAGTGAAATACATCAGACAGAGAAAGACAAATACCGCTAT
>NC_043705.1:130519545-130583758 GCF_006229205.1 Suricata suricatta | reverse complement strand
TTTGAAAAAGAGTCAGATGGATTTAAGAGTGAAATCCATGACCCTGAGATTAAGGAAAAGGTAGCTGGCTCATAAAAGAATAAGGGTCATGCTATTGAGGGTCCAGGTTAACCTTATTTGTGAGCACAACAGCCATGAACGCATATGAGAAGGACAGCAATGTAAGTGGTGGCAGTAGAAAGTTCATTGAAAGACCAAGGCAAAATTTTCATCATTTTGTTGTATTTTATTAAAAACAGGTTTTGAAATGACTGTAGTTTACCAAGATTTACATCATCAAAATATGGCTTTCTGAGGGTTACGAGAAAATGTCTATTTACTGAACCTTCCAAAGTTGAAGTGAAACAATTATATAAAAATAAGTACAGGTCAAAATTCGACATTTAAAGGGATAATTTAAGGGCTATACACAATCCAATTTCATTCCAACCTTATTATTCGAGTTTTTGTCTCTAGAATTGACTTTTCTTTTTGTTACTGTGCACGTGGATGGCACACTCATTGGGATTTATGTCCAGGATGCCTCATAATTCCCAGAGGTAATAATGGAAAAATAAATCACTTTACTTCACAATGTGCCTATGAAGCTTTTGTATTGATGCTTAAATCAAATTAAAGAAAGGTCACAGAGATACCTGACTCTCCTAGCATTGGGGGGAAAAAAGGGCAAGGGAGATTGAAAGGGACTGCAAATATTTTACAATATTAAGACTTGATGAAATAGATCCAGCACTTAATGATGACTCCCAATCGTTTCCTCAGCCCGTAAGTCTATATTGTAATAATGTCGATTATTCGCTCTGGGAAGTTCCCTGGTTTCATGTTAATGTCTGCTTGCTATAGTGACTTACTTTTGGGGGAATCCTAATCGAGCTCCTGGATTTTGTGTGATCTGCCTATCATTGATTAAAAAGAGAGTGCTCTTTTGGTACAAACACTATATTTCAATAAATCAGTGAAATAGCTCAGATGAAGGGATAAGAAAATGACTCTAAATCTCTTCCAGCTTTTTTCATAAATACATGTTTGGATACTTATATGTGAATGTACAATAAATCTAAGTTTTAATTGGCATAGAATCGTGGGCAATGTCATGCCTACAACGTATTTAGCATATTATTGGTGATGTAAACAAACAAATTAAAGATAAGTTCTTGCCAAAAGAATTTAAAGTTGAGTACATTAAGCATTCTAAGAATTGAAATAGCTTCAGCAAACTTGTAAAAGAAATAGATCAGAGAAATAAAGTAAAAACAAACTCCAAAACCTTCTGCATTTTTAAAGGAATAGGCTGCTCTACCAAGAGAGACATATTTTGTAACAAATTCACGGAGATGATTTGCCTATTTTGTTTATGCATCCACTGATAAAAATAAAAGATATTGATTATGGAAGTGGAAAAATCCACATTAGAATGTTCTTTTTGTCTTTTATCTCAGAGAAAAGGATGGGAAGAGTGGGAATACCACTGCTAAAAATCAATCAATCACCTAATCAATCAACCAATCAATCCTTCTCATTTTTACACATGCCCTAAGAATTAAGTAGTAGGTTAGCAACTCAGGAAGAAATTGGGTATGATTTCAATTCCAGAGGATGAACCGCATGAGCAGTAAAACAATTCCGAGTTGTAACCGTGCTCTGACAGTGATGAGCTATGTAACCAACTGAATCAATGCACAGTCATCTCCATTCCCAAGGAGAGGATTCACTACTTATTTTAAAAATATCTTTCAACAACTGAATGGCAAAATATCGGGGTTAATTTCTTCTCTCCTTTGATTCCCAACACATTAGCAACAATCAAAGTAAAAGGTAGTGCAACATTATGGATTTGAAAGAAACCTGAAATAATGTCCATGGTTCAGGTCATGATATAGCTATTGAGAAATATGTAGGACACTGGGGTCCCCTAAATTCTAGTTAGATGGCTTTACACCACACTAAAGTGTAAGAATTGGATTTTTTTGCCAGATGCATTTAGTGCCTTTAGTGTATTTACACTGCTCGTGAAATTACCATAATATCTATAACCTGGATTATTTTCTATTCTTTTTTTAATATCTTTAATATTTATTTTTGAAAGAGAGTGAGTGGGGGAGGGGTAGAGAGTGAGAGGGAGGCAGAGAATCTTAAGCAGGCTCCAGCTATTAGCACAAAGCCTGATGTGGGGCTGGAACCCAGGAACCCATAAGATCATCACCTGAGCCAAGTCGGATGCAACCCACTGAGCCACCCAGGCACCCTGATTAGTTTCTATTCTTAATAAAATATCAGTCACACATTTGATATGGTATTAAAAATAATTGATCATTGAGGAGAAGTAATGAAACTAATTTTCTGAAACACATAAGCCATAAATTACTCTGAAGATTGGTCTTTTCAATTACCCAAAAGAACATTCCAAACATAAGTATCTTAGGTAAAGAAGGCATTACTGAGCGATAACTTCATAACACGAATAATGTAAAGACCCTCATTAACTTATAAGAAGATAGGACATGGAATCTTAAGCCAGATTATCTAATTTAGAGCCTTGTCTCTTCCACATTGTGGCATTGTTACTTATCTTCTCCCCATCAGTAAAATGGAGAAAGTTATGATGTGACCTCATATGAGTAGTGACTGGTGCTTTGCTAAAATGTAATCATGGTATATTTATTAATATTTAAGTCCTGCAACATGCTTATCATGTTCTCTATAATAATTTAGTCCTCTGTTCGTCTGCTTGGGGTGCCATAACAAAGTAACAGACTTGGTGATTTGAACAATGGAAATTTATATCTGAGAGTTCTGAAGGCTAGGCAATCCAAGATCAAGGTACCAGTATAGTCTGTTACTGATGATGGCTCTCTTTGCAGCTCCTTGTGTGTTCAAGTGGAGAGGAGACAAAGAGATCTGGTCTCCCCCCTGCCCCCCCTTGTAAAAACAGCAGTTCTGTTGAATTAAATCCTTACCTTTGTGACCTTATTTAATCTTAAATACCTCCTGAAGACTCTGTCTCCAAAGACAGTCAAATTGGGGGTTAGGACTTCAACACATGAATTTGTGAGAGTCACAATTTAGCAAATATCAAGTTCCTACCAAATCTTCTAATGTAGATGTTAATATTTTCTATTATAATTACCATATGTATTTGTCAATTAGTTCTAACAGATATTCTAACAAATTTCATTCCTAGGCAACCCTTGAACTCAAATTTCTACAAGAGATCTCACTTAATAATGTCTTACAAATGCTTCCTTTCTTCTAAGTTGAAAATGAGCCAATATGTGTAAGCGTGCATGTGTTTAACAATAGACTGGCTTAAGTACATTGGAATCTCTGATTAATCAACATTTTGAAAGGTCATTTCTATCTGAATTCTTAACTAAACATTTATGAACTGTCGGCAATTCACTTTATCATAATTTGTAGTGGTTCTTAAGCTTAGTTCACTCGCCACCATAGTAGAGACACAGAAAGGAAATTTTGACAACCGTTGATACAAGTAGTAGTATTTTGTTTCAGTCCAACTGTTCACTTAAAATATAGAATTATATGTCAGAAATAGTAGTGTAACAGCTGACCTTTAATTATATGTGAATGGCTAATTATAATATGCCACTAATCTTTGTAGTCCTGGGGAACATAAATTTCCCAAGATAAATGGAAATACTTCCAAAACTGAAGTTTAATTAGCTCACTGAATACACCTGCCACCAGCACCTCTGGTCCTTTAGAAAGATGAACATGCTCCTCCTGGTACCCCTGGGCATTACCAAGCAAGACACATCTAACTCAAATATTACAATTCTTCACCCAGTGATATCCTCAGCTGCTCTTCCCCATCACATTCAGCCATAGTGACTCATGGGGTAGAGCTCTGATGTCAAGACTACACAGCAATATCTACTACAGTGATTTACTAAAGATTGAGTAAGTACATTCTTATCATCTATAGATAAATTTTTTTAAGTTTATTTATTCATTTTGAGAGAGAGAGAGAGAGAGACAGAATGGGGGAGGGGCAGAGAGAGAGAGAGAGAGGGAGCAAGAGAGAATCCCAAGCAGGCTCTGCACTGTCAGCACAGAACATAACTTGATGTTCCAACTCATGAAATGTGAGATCATGACCTGAATCAAAATCAAAAGTCAGACATTTAACTGACTGGCCACTCAGGCACCCCTGGGTGAATAAATTCTTATACATTTTTTGTTCAGCTCTTAGTTTACAAGTCACACAGGCATCAGAGGGGCTGGGTACCAGAATCGACCCCTGGCAACTACATTCTGCCCCCGTGACTAGGGTTTGATGCTCTCTTGAGCTCACTGCTTTGGATTTAGAAAATTCTGGCTATATTATCTTCCAGAAGATCCCTTGGATTCCTACCAATGCCTTTTTACAACTCTTCCCACCAGTTTTTCACACATGGTCAGGTGTAACTGAAACCTGGCAGTTTAATTTCATTTCATATTGATACAGGCCAGACTATATGATTTTGACGAAACACAATGTTCAAGATATTCAGAGGCAAAGTTTAGAAGCTGGAGTTGCTTCCTGAGGGGCTTATTTTATCCACCATTTCAATGCAGGGCCCACTGTTTATGCAATATACAAGGATAAATTCTGAAAGCCATCTTTTACTCTTCCATTAATTACATAATGTATCCATAATATTGTTCCCATTTTTAAAAACTCTTTTTCCTGCCAATTGCTTCATCTTAACAACAACAACAACAAAATCTATGAATCAGAAAAAGAAAAACAAAAGTGAATATACTGGGAGTTGGGCTGCGTATACATTGTTCAAAGGAAGGCCAATTATGAAAATATGACATTTTAAATCTTTAAAGTGAAAAATTTACCCAGATGAAGCTATCTGTAGAATTATGAAACAAAACCAGACAAGGCAATGAAAGAATGAAATTGTCACAGAAGCTAACAGATAAAATGAGGACTGAGGTCTTAGAAATGAAGTCCTCACAATAAAAACATTAACTACCTTTTATTAACTGCTGAAAATGGATCAGGCACTCTGCCAGACTTCTGAATGCATATTTCCAGTGTTTACAACGACCATTATCATGAATAGGATTTCTTACTTTCCTGTTAGAGGTGAACTGACTGAGTCAATGAAAGGTTAGATGATCACCCGAGGGTAACACAGCTCTTACTCAGATGTTTTCCTTGGCCAATGACAATTTTCTTTCCATGTACCATGTTGAAGAGTAAAAAAACTCATATTTCTTTGCATAATAACCAAAAAAAGGGATGAAAAGTAACAGGAAAATAGAGTTGAGTTTTATCTCTGTCATTTTGCATCAGGAAAACTTATAATCTCACAGGTCAGAACCACCATATGGAATTTAGGTAATTTGACATCTGACTGCACAATGTGCTATTATCTTTCTTAAAAGATTAAAAAATAAACTGAAAGTTTATTTGAAAACAACATGATGATGTCAATGTATATATATTATGAATTAATGATGCTACAAGTTTGTTATAATCACCTTGGAACACATTTTTTGGCATGACCTAGTCACACTAAAAGGGAATCATGATAAAATACAGACATCCACTCCAAGAGAACCTCAATTCTCACCAGAACATGAATGAATATTTATTGAAGTACTGTTTTAATGTGTAAATAAAAGTTATATAAACACACACCAACTAGAAATGCTATATTTATATTCATTTGATCCATTTTAGTGCGTATATACATATACTCATATATATGTGTGTGTATCTCTACATAACATAAATATCAAGACAATATGTACAAAATTAAATAATAAAATACTCTTAGTATGTCTCCACTTATATAAACATTAAAACCAGTGTGAAAAAATAAAATAAAAAATATATGCTTACCGATGTTCACACCTACATGAAAAATTATAAAGAAATGCCAGAGAATGATTCATAAAACACTGAGGGTTGATGGTTGCCAGTGAGAGGGGACAGGAAACCAAAGTCATTCTGAGGAGGCACCCAGGGGCCTTCAAGGGAAGGGTGTACATTGTCTTAAGCTTAGGGCTGGGTATATGCTTGTTCCTTTTACTAAGTTTTTTGTGTTGTTATTGTTAGGCACGCATAACAATATCTAATTTTGTTCTGTTGTGTGAATGAACAAATGAACAAATGTCCTTATTTATTTATTTTGAGAGAGAGACAGAGACAGCAAGTGCAGAAGGAGCAGAGAGAGGGAGAGACAGAATCCCAAGCAGGCTCCATGCTACCAGCTCAGAACCCGATGCTGGGCTTGAAATCACAAACCATGAGGTCATGACATGAGCTATCAGATGCTCAACAGACTCAGACACCCAGGCTCTCCTCTGGATGTTTTCTAAGTTTATTCATTTTGAGAGAGAGAGAGCATAAGCAGGGGAGGGGCAGAAAGAGAGAGAGAGAATCCCAAGCAAGCTCCATACCATCAGTCCAGAGCCCAACATGGGGTTTGAACTCATGAACTGTGAGATCATGACCTGAGATGAAATCAATAGTTGGGTATTTAACCAACTGAGCCACCAGGTGCTCCAACAATATCTAGATTTTGAACACATATTTTGTGATAGCATTGTATAAACAAACAATAAAGCATCCTTAGGAATATGAGAGATACTTAAAACTGAGAATTTTCAATAATCATAGTGCCCTCTATATGGGCAATTGCTTATCAGTTCCTTACTACTGTAGAAATGTTCTCTGCACACAAAATCATAGGTATACATGTGTAAAATAATAACTACAAACATAACACAATAGCTACAGGCATTTAGACGTTGGAGGAAAAGGAAGACTCTGCTCGTTAAGCTCTACCAGGCGGTTCATGTGCTTTAATGTCTTTCATCGTGTGCCCTCCACTCGTGCGTGAGAGGTAACAAGTGCAGGTGATCTGGGATAATGAGCCATCCCTCTCTGCATGCCACCCGTCACAGGGCTGCTTTCAACAGCCATATCAGAGGTTCCCGAGAAGGGAAAATACCAGCCACTGCAAGCAGGTTGCAAGCAGAACTAAAACTGTGATGTTAGCCTATTTGAGTGGCAATCTCTCTACCAGGAAGTGAGTCTTTCTTGGAACCAGAGGAGGAGAACATTGCCTATCTTTATTGTTATTATTACAATTAATATTTGTATTTAGTGGATTTCCATATTTAATATCAAAACAAGTCATTCTAGGGGTGCCTGGGTGGCTCAGTCAGTTAGGTTTCTGACTTCAGCTCGGTCATGATATCACATTCGTGGGTTCGAGCCCCGCATTGGGCTCTGTGCTGATAAGCTTGGAGCCTGCTTCCGATCCTGTGTCTCCCTCTCTCTTCCCCTCCCCCTCTCATGCTCTGTCTCTCTCTGCATCAAAATAAATAAAACATTTTAAAATTTGAAAAACAAGTCTTTCTAGATCAGAAAAATGCAATTCCAAGACACTTTGCTCAGATATAGGGAGACTTAGTCCCTTGACATCATCAGTTGCCACCACACCCAAAAGGCAGTAAAACCTTGGTTTGTGAGCATACTTTGTTCCAGAAACATGCTTGTAATCCAAAGCACTTGTATATCAAAGCAAATTTCCCTGTAAGAAACAATGGAAACTCAAACGATTTGTTCCACAGCCCTAAAATATTTATATAAAATGATTACAGTACTGTAATATAATACAAAATAATAAAGAAAATACAAAATATAAAGGAAAATAAATGAAATAACTTGCACCTATCTTTGAAACTCTTTGTGGCTGGTGTGAAGGAGACAAGAGAGAGGAAGGTTACTGTGTAGGATGACTTTCACTATCTCTAATAGAATCACTGCTATCGATCGGCTCAATGGAATCTTTTTCTTTTTGTGCAACTTTAACAAGGAAACTGTCCAATGACACTTGATTTTGCCTCCTTTTCAGATTTCACAGAAATGTGACACTATACTAAAGATTACTCACAATCACACAATGAGAAAGAGAGAGAGAATAAGGGAGAGAGAGAGAGAGAAGAACCATTGGTTTATTTGTGATCATGTGACATTTGGCATCACGTAAAACCCATATTGAAAGATGGTGTTCATTTATTTATCAATTTAAAATTTATTAGAAATGTCTGCTCATCTTGTGGAATGCTTGCAGAACAAGTGACTCACAATCCAAGTTTTTAGTGTAGTTTTCAAAGGTGATGGAGGAGGGCTTCGAAAGCCTTCTCCCTCTAAGTAAAAGCCACAACTATCTTAACTCTTTCAAACTTGGACTTAATAGCTGCCTTCTCAGTCTTCCCTGGAAACTCTATCGATAACTGCATTCTGCTTTTCCCCACTCAAAACCTACTGTTACTACTTCTCTGCTTTAGTTTTCTCTTAATATACCCAATGACAATGAGACACAGGGTTCCTTTTGGTAGTAAATAAAATGTTCTAAAACTGGTTGTGAACACAAATGCACAACTCTGTGAAAATTCTAAACACTATTGGGTAGTATACTTCTAAGTTGTACATGTGCAACTTGAATGAATCATACGGCATGTGAATTATATCTCAAAAAAAACCCACTAAAAAATATGAAGGAATAAATCCCAAGGTTTAAGTTCCACATTTTGAAGACCATACTTTCTGTGACATTAGAGCATCAGTGTCTTAGTTTGGGCTGTTATATCAAATTATAATTAAATGGGTAGCTTAACCAATGAATATTTATTTCTCACAGTTCTAGAATCTTGAGAGTCTAAGATCAAAGCAGATCCAGGGTCTAGTGGAAAGACAGAAGAGTAGCAAATGCTCTACTGACTCTTTGAATAATAGCAGTGATCCATCACTCATGGCCTAATTACCCCCCAAAGTCCTCACTCTACACACAATCACATTGGGAATTGGGGTTTCAACATATGCATTTGGGGGGACAAAAACTTCAATATGTGGCAATTATAATTTTAGAAACTAACAATCAAGTAGAGCTGTAACAGTCCCAAAATGGCAAGTGATTAATCCAGGCTCCAAATGGTTGTTGAATACTTCCTGGATGAAGTCCATATACACAGAAACCATGAAATAGAGAAAGATTAAAATATGAAGTATGGTCAAAGTAACAAAGATGAGATGTAGCACATTCTGAGATAAGACAGTAACAATGTAACAATATAGTGAGGATTTAATTTAGATGGAGTAGATAAGTGAGTTCATTATGTAAATGGTCTCCCACACTGCACTTAAGAGATCATATAATAATAACATATAACCACAGAGCACAGCGGTAATCAACACTAGTGTTTGTTCCAGAGTTAAAATTACCTATGATGTATTAAAAAGGGAGCCTCCTTCTTGACATTCTTTAGCTCACTGTTACCAAAGAGTGAAGCCTATCTCCAGAGCTATCAGTCAAACTGAATTATACACTCTACAACTGGTTCTTGAATCATGAGACAGTATTTTGAGTAGCTGCATTTCAGATCAACTCCTTTTAAACAATTTCAAGTAATTCCATAAAATTTGCCTTGCCTTTATGTCCTTTTCTCTCCCTGTTTTCTATAATTTCATCTTGTAGCAACTCCTCAAATGCATTAAAGAAAGCAGTTAAAATTAAATTTTATTAGATTTCACTTTTAAACTTTGTATGCCAATGACACAGCTATATCAAACACAGGATTTCACAAGCACAAATTAGAATGAAAATCACATTTATATGTAGTCAAGATACGTTTGAAAATACACAGGCATTCCTAAAAAATTTATAGTATACAAGAAGTAATTAGATGAACTGCTTCAGATGGGAAAAATTCTGAGGGGATCTGATAATGAAAGACCATCATCTGCAGAATAACCAGTGAGAAATTTGAATCTTCCTAAGAACCACCCCGAAAATTCTGCATGTGAGAGCATTGAGACTGGTTATCCATGACAGAAAAGGGCATGGGGGAGGGGCTCAGTAGCTGTATGCCCCCTCCCAAAAAAAAGTAAAATCAAACCAAATACTAGATGGAAATTTTATAGTGGGTACTAAACATGCTGTAATGTACTCACTTCCTGTAAATCCACAAATGTTCAGAAAATAGGGAGAAATAGTTAGATACTAGAACAAATAATATATGTCAGATTGGTAGATGTTTTTCTATGTCTTATAAATAATAAATAGCACAGCCATTATGGGCATCATCCTCTTCTCCAGAGCTATGCTGGTGATTGTCATACCTATACATATTCATTACATATTCATGGGTCACCATGCCCAGACTATGGCTTTAAATAACTCCTAAATGTAGTCACTAATTAATATCATCAGCCTAGGGTTGTTCATTAAGTTCTGAATTTGTATATATTAAACTACCTTTTTAACATCTTCACTGAGATGACAAATAGGAATTTACAAATTAAATTCTTTATTATACCACCTTCCCAGCAACCCTGCTCTTCTCAAGGCTCGCCGGTGCAGCTACCACTTATATAGGAACTCTGAGTAAAAAGTAAAAATCCCAGAATTCACAAAGGCTGTGACAGGTCTATCAACAAGTTATATTAGCGCTATCTTTATAATGAACCCAGAATCTCATATCATTGTGATTCCTAATCCTTTTGTCCTCCATTGTCATCTGTCACCTAGGAGACAGTGGTACTTTCCTAACATGCCTATAATGCAGCCCATTGACTCCAATGTTCCATAAAGCAGCCAGAGTCAGAATAACTGTCTAAAAATGCAATCATATATGGTCAAAATTCTAATCTTTCAATAGCTTCCATTACATCCTCCAGATAAAATCCAAAATCAATATTGAGGTAGCTATGCGATCAGGCTGTATTTTAACCTATCCAAGCTTCTGGCTCACTTAGCTCACTATACTCCATTCTGGTCTTGCTTTTTCTTTAACATGCTGAATTTATTCTCATCATATTTGTCATTAGGAATTAAATATATACATATTTACATACACAAATAAATACCAACTCTCTTTGATACTTTCATCTATTCTTGTGGCTTGGAATATCATCAGTGTATAATTTTAATCTTTTATTTCCATCCAATACTTCTCTTTAAAGCTCCAGATTGCAATATCCAAATTCTTCATAAGCAATTTCACTAGAAATCTTTTAAAAGTTAACTAATCCAGGGCTCCTGGGTGGCTCAGTCGATTAAGCATCTGACTTAAGCTCAGGTCATGATCTCGCAGTTCGTGGGTTCAAGCCCTGTATTGGGTTCTGTGCTGACAGCTCAGAGCCTGGAGCCTGTTTCAGACTCTGTGTCTCTCTCTTTCTCTCTGCCCCTCCCTCACTCATGCTCTGTCTCTTTCTGTCTCAAAAATAAATAAAAACTATAAAAAATAAATAAAAATTAACTAATCCTCTCTCATTTCCCCTTGTCTTGCCAAAAATCCTTTGTCTTCATTCACTAGCACCATCATTAACTATTTCTGTCAGTTGGTTTGATCCATGCAACCAACCAATGAACCAACCAACCATTCATTATATTTAGACAATTTTAACTTATGAATATATCTCAATTTGCTTTATTTTTCCCAGCCTAAATTACCTCCAGGTAATTTAGTATTATATCTTCCTTAGATGCCAGTAATAGCTTCCTTACCAACATCCCTATGTCCAGATCTGCTGTCATCCAAGCCATGCCAGTGTGATTATTCTAAAATTCAATGAAGAGACTGTCATTTCCTTACAGAAGCTTTCAATGGTCCTTCTTTATACTCACCTCACCCCTAAAAATATTTAAAGACACCTAGCATTGTATTAAAAACATTCATTACTTAACACATAATTACTTCACTTATAATCTATCCCCATATTCCATTGCTATCTAGCCATACTGAATTACCTGCATTTCTACAAACAAAAAAGACTCATTTTGTCTTTGTACATTACTCACTCCCCATCTTTCAAGAAGGATCTCATATTTGAAATTATTTTTGCATTTTTGACTGAGGAATTATATTGAAAACCCTTACCATGGGTTACAATATCTAGATGGTCTGCCATTTGCCTTAATTTATACTCAGTTATCACCTCTCATCTCACAATCCCCTTTCTTCAGTCACACAGAAATTCCTGAAGATGATCTACATATGGGAATCCTAAATAAGAGTAATCATAAGTATGTTTCTTGTTTATGACTTAATTACAGTTACTTTTATACAAGACATTCTAGTGATGATGAATACACCACTATACCAATACCAAGGCAGAGAGCACAGCTTTGGAAATTTCTCAAGTGCTGCTTGTGGTAGAGAAGCCAAGCAAATACTGATCCATATCACCTCAGACTTCAACCAAAGCAAGTCAAATTTATTTCCATTTTATATATTGGAGCTTAGTGTTAAAGCCTCTAAATATATAAATAGGTATATGTATGTATGAGTATTTTTTTCTTATACTCCATGAGTCTATTCTATATTTTTTGGTATTAAAATATTTATATTTCAAGAGTTTTATTATGTTAATGCAACTACTATGTTCTGTATATTTGTTCTGCATAATTTTGAACTAAAATAGTGGTTATTTTTATTACTTCCTGCTATTTGGAGGGAAAAAAAAAACCTGAGTTCAAATTGGATATTATTTGGGGCACCTGCGTGACTCAGTCAGTTAAGCATTTGACTTCGGCTATGGTCATGATCTTTCAGTTTGTGGGTTCGAGCCCCACATCAGGCTCTGTGCTGACAGCTATCTCAGAGCCTGGAGCCTGCTTTGGATTCTGTGTCTCCCCCTCTCTCTGGCCCTCCCCTGCTCACACTGTATCTCTTTCTCTCTCAAAAAATAAATAAGAATAAAAAAACCCAAATTGGATATTATTTTGTATTTTATTTTTTAAATGTTTATTTATTGTTTTGAGAGAGAGAGAGAGAGAATGGGGGAGGGAGAGAGAGAATTTCAAACCGACTCCATGCAGTCAGTGCAGAGCCCAATGTGGGGATCAAACTCAACTGTGAGATCTGGACATAAGCCAAAATGAAGAGTCAGCCACTTAATCAACTGAGCTACCCAACACCCTTCTGGATGCATATTTTTTTAAACTGTATTCAAGATGAGCCGCTTGTTTTAAAAATGTGCAAAATGCATGAATGGGCAATGCACAAACAGAACCTCCAAATTGTCAGTGAGCATATGAAAATGTACCCAACATCACTGAATCATCAGGAAAATGCAAATTAAAAACATGCGGAATATTTCTCCTTGACTGTAGGACTACTCTGTATAACTATAAGATTACCTAATACTAAAGTTTTTTTTAAAGATTTTCAATATCAAATATTACAAAATATATGAACAAGTGGAACTTGGACATATTGCTAATAGAAGTGTAAAGTAGTAAAAAAAATCACTTTCAAGGGGCGCCTGGGTGTCTCAGTTGGTTAAGCATCCAGCTTCGGCTCAGGTCATGATCTTGTAGCCCATGGTTTTGAGCCCCATGTTGTGCTCTGTGCTGCCAGCTCAGAGCCTGGATTCTGCTTCAGATTCTGTGTCTCCCTCTCTCTCTGTCTGCCCCTCCCCTACTCACACTCTGTCTCTCTCAAAAATAAATAAATATTTTAGAAAGTAAAAATCTGGGTGCCTGGGTAACTCAGTCGGTTAAGCCTCTGACTTTGGCTCAGGTCAGATCTCACGTTCATGGGTTCGAGCCCCACATCAGGCTCTGTGCTGACAGCTAGCTCTGAGCCTGGAGCCTGCTTTCAGTTCTGTGTCTCCTTCTTTCTCCTCTCCTCCCCCTCTCATGCTTTGTCTCTCTCTCTGTATAAAAAATAAATAAAACATTAAAAAAATAAAAAATAAAAAGTGAAAAATCACTTCAAGAAAATGTTTGGCCATATCTATCAAAGATAATCATAAGCCTACTATATGACAACCAATTCTAGTCCTAATATAAATTCAAGAAAATTCATTATTATATGTGCTCCAATAAAAAAATGTTCATAGAAGTTTTATTTATAATAGATAAAACTACAAATAACCAAAAATGTCCATTAACAATAGAGTGAATACATTGTTTTCTGTTCTTAAGTAATTAACTGCTATCTAGCCATAAAATACAATATTTTTAGATGAAGAAATACAGATTAAATTATTAACTAAAAGTTTCAGAGAGAAAAGATGCTATAATTAGGATTTCATCCATAAGAAATTTTAAAACCTGGACGAAAAACAAACTAAGAGTAATAATTATACTGAGTGGAGGGATGTGTGCAAGTATGGACTGGAAATGGCGAGGTGGGGTACTTGTGGGGTGCAGCAGCTCTGAATCATTATCTGCAGAATGACTGCATGAGTTTTACCCATGTAAAAATTACGAAAACCTCACATAGCACTTGTGGGTTTTATTGGATAGAAGTGAAACCTAGATAATAGTAAACATTCATATTTTACTATAGAAAAAAAAAACAAAGCTCTTTTTTAAAGCATTGAAATTATTGGGTCTTCTTTTGTCATAAAATTTTACATCACTTATTACTGAATCCCTCTGGGGCTTCCAGTTAATTACCACAGATACATGAATTTTTATTACTCTTATTTTTCACAGTATTATTAGTCAGGTAGTCCATATTTTTAAACTAATTTGATAGGAAAATATTTCTGCCATTTATCATGAACTAATTAATTATATATCTAAATTTATTCCACAATGCCTTATAACAGAATTTTATGAAGTATCAACTAAAGTTCATTCAAAATAAAGCAAATTAAAGATAAGGAAGAGGTAAAATAATAATTTGAACGTAGAGAGTAACAAAATTTGATGGAATAGAAAGCAAGAAACATTATGTCCAAGTCTTCTCTTAACTTGTTCTTCAAGTACAAGGGCTTTTAGATTTACTAAACTAATCACGAGGAACACTTGTTACTTACAAATTAGAAAAATAAACAACAAAGATGCATAATGGCTCAGGAATTGGAAAAGAACTCACTTTCTTCAAATAAATTCAAATCTCATCATCTGAAAAAGAATAAACATGCCACCTAATACTTCAAGATAGCAATAGGATTTGCAAATGAGGCATCTTACCTGTCACTGACGCCAGTAGCAATTCGTCGGTAAAGTTTTAGTTTTATATGTTGTATTACTATTTGATGGCATGCATAAAAAATCACCACAAACTTTATGACTTAAGTGATAATAATGTATGATATTAGAGTTGTGGAGGGGAAAAGACATTCATATCTAGCTGGGCTGACCTCAAAGTGTCAGAAGGTCTGCTTTTCTTTCTGGCAGCTCCAAGGAAAAATCCATTTTCCAGCCTTTTCCAGCTTTTAGAAAGAAAGCTCATTCTTTGACCTCTAGCCCCTTCCTCTATTTTCAAATTCAGCAAATCGCATCTCTCTGATCATTCATCAGTAGCCATACCTCCGTGAGGCTTAGAAAGGTTCTCCATTTTCAAGGACATATGTGATTTAATGTAGAATCCATATAAATAATCCAGAATTATCCCCCCATCGATGTTCTTAGCTTTTCCTATGTGCCAAATATCATTTGCTATGTAAGGTAACATGTCCACAGATTCTGGGGCATTAAGACCTTTCGAGAGTCACTGCTTTGCCTACCATACTCATATTCATTTTGCACTGTCTCTTCAAGGTCTCAGTGATCACATATATAAGCCATTGAATGCATGGACCTCAAGCTCAGGATAGAACTTTGGTTGGGGAGATAGATATAGAAATAGATATAGATAGATATCTATAGATATATATAGATAATAAACTATATATTATTTATTACATATGAGATATATACATACATATATAAGAATGTAATGTATTCTTTTTTATGTTTATTCATTTTTGAGAGAGAGAAAGAGAGAGACAGAGTGCCAGTGAGGAAGGGACAGAGAGAGAGGGAGACACAGAATCTGAAGCAGGCTCCAGGCTCTGAGCTGTCAGTACAGAGGGTGATGCGGGGCTCAAACCCACCCCCATGAGATCATGACCTGAGCTGAAGTTAGATGTTCAGCTCACTGAGCCACCCAATTGCCTCTTTATATACTAGAAAAAGAAGCATCTGGTTTGGATTATATTTAAAGCCTCGACCCTGGATGACATCACCAATAACACATGTATAGACAGAAAAGAGGACTAAGGACCAAGTCCTAAGACACTATATCACTACCAGGTCAGAGAAAGGAGGGGATCAGCACAAGAGATGAAAGAGCTCAGAAAATGAGAAGTGAAGTCAAGAATCTGCAGTGATCTAGAAGCTAAGTGGTCAACTGAGGGCCAAGTGGGATAAAAACTGAGAACTGATCACAGCATTCGGTAAAGAACTATAATATCCTTTCCAGAAGCTGTTTCTGTAGACTGGGGAAAAGAAGGTGGATTAAAAGTAGTGTACGTAAAGCATGCCAAGAGAGGAACTAAATGCAATCTGTAAAAGCAACTGTTTTAGGAGCTTTCCTGCACAGCTAGAAGAAATGTAGTGGCATCTGACAGGGGTATAAAGTTTATTTTATTTTTTGGTTTATTTCATTTTGTAAAGAATTGAATAATAGCATGTAAACACACCAATGAAATCATTCGGCAAAAATGGAGAAAATATTGAGAAAGAAGAAAATTGTTGCAACAATGACATTGAGTATGTAAGTGTCGGCTTTTCAAACATGTTTGGAGAGGTCAGCCTCAGTGGAAAGCTCAGGAAGTTCGTTTTGAAAAACCGGAGAGAATATAGAGGAGTTGGACACAGATGGTGGTAAGTGGATGGCTATGTTCATCTATCTTGGTGGATTTAATTTCTACAACAAATTAGTAAGGAAGGAAATCACTTGAAAATGAGAATAGGGAAGAAAGAACTGGAGATTTCACAAAAATACAGAAGTTGTGGTGCAATTGTCAAGAGAGATGGAGACAGCATAAAAATGCTGGCTAATTACTGGGCAGTGTTATGGGCCCACCTAAAATTTATAAAATTGCATAATATGTATTCACACATTTATACATACATGGAAGTTTTCCTTTCTGTGACTGATACAGGCTTAGAGTTGGATGTGGCGGCCAAAAGAGCGAACCTTATCTTCAACTGCCATGATCAGAAATGCAATGATCCAGAACACAACTATCAGCATATTTCTTTCCAATCAGCACCATACTTTAAAAGCTGAAAGCTTCAGAGGGAGGCCAATAAATAGCACCATGCCCATTGGGTTATTACAAGAATAGGTTTTATAAGCATGAAACTAATGGAGAAATCAACTTAGATTCCAAAGTAATAGAATTAGTTCACGCTACTTCCCCATAATGTTGACAAATTTTCAAAAAAATTAAAAAAAATAGGAGTTGAGCAGCATGGTCTGGATCAGTTAGGGAAAACAGGGAGCTGTGATTCTGGAAGAAAGAACACTGGATTAGGAAGGATAACTTCAACTCCAGTCCCTGGTCTGTACTGTATACCTTGAGGAAATTGCCCTAGTAGGTTGTATGGTATGTTTTCAAGTAAGTAAACAAATGACAAACTCTGAATCACTATAGAATATCCCTGACCCTCAGTGGGGTTTCCCACCTCCAATTTAAAAAAGGAATCATCCAAATTGCTTTATCTACCTTGTAGATATTCAATGAGAACATTGTTGATACTCTAACATTTGTATAAATGCTGTTTCCAAAGATAAAAATTACACTTTCATTCATTCTGCACTGTTTTTTATTTCACTAGAAAAAGATTTAGACTCTATCTCCTAAAATCCTAATCATATTTGGAGGTCAAGTGAGTAGAAATTCTTAGTATCTGAACTTAATAAAATTTTACAACTACTAACAATTTGTTCAAAGAATTAGGAAATTTCCAGAATATCCTGCCTAGATTAGAAAATATTTGCTTATCTGCTTTTTTTGAATGTTCTTTATTCAGATCTTAAATATAATTTCTTGTTTTTTCTTTAAAAACACTAAATATATTCTTTGTCTCCATAATGAATTTCAAGGACTGGTAAGCCAAGTTACTTTACACTCTTGAGACCCAAATTAGGTTCATAAAAAGGCTAGGCATAGACATATAAACAACATAAACACAGCCATAAGTGATGTTCTGGAAACTACTTTAGTGCAGGATATCCCATAAGGTACCATGCCCTTATTTCATGATGCTGCTTATTTTGGATTAATGAAGAGTTACAGAGCCCTTACTTAATAGATTTTTTTTTTATTTGCACTGCTCTTGGATTCACTTCCTTCAATCAGGTATTCTGGACCACAGAGGTGGAGCAAACATAGCTTATCTATATAATCATTTTGCATATGTAATTTTAGTCTCTGATTTTAATGCAAAAAGTTACATTTTACTTCTGTAGTATGTGTGTAGAAAGTCGATATATTATAGATATCTGTTTAAGTTCAATGGAATTTACAATTCTGACTAAAGAAAGCATGATAAAAATCACTTATAATAAAACAAGTGTTCTTATTCTGGAAGAAATAAAACAATCCTCACCAATCTTTCATTTTAGTTTATGCTTGTCTTAGAGGTAATGCAAAGGCAGCGAACAGGAGCAATCCCAGCTGGTCCCAGTCCCCAAGAAAGAAGACAACCTTCCACATCACAGGAAAATCACCTCGTCTCAAGAGTTCTATTGAACTTTATTGCCCAACCCCTTAATAAAACTCCTTCATAGCTCTGTCAAGATCTGCTGAATGAGTCAGATTCTGGGATAAACCAAAAAATTCTTGCTATGTGGCAAAAGTGAGAGCTGCTTTCCTCCATAAATTAGGTACATTTCATTGGAGGAAACGGTCTTCCCTGATACTATTATTTTCTCCAAAGCAAAGGCTTGTGAGATGTGATTATTTCATATTTTTAATTTAGAGTTCAACAGTTCAAATATATCTCCATGAATAAAATCGTCAATTAGGGTAACAGATGAATTTATCTAGCTTCTTTAGTACCCAAAGGGGCAATTTCACATTAGGTCCTTGAATTAAAACATCAGTGGGAATTAAACAGGAATAAAATATTTAAACAAAGATCTAAATCTGTTTAATTTCCTCTGCATTCATCACAGAACAGAATTTTTACCCATATGTTGAAAGGAACAAACCTCAGCCACATTTTAATTTTATTGTTTGAAGTGGCAGTTTGATACTGTATACACATGAGAAAACACACGCACACATGCACAAATATGATTTGGGAATCTATAACTGCCTATCAAGTCTACTTCTGTCATTTATTAGGTTAGGGAAATTCCTACATCTCAAAACTTGGATTATACATGTGATTAGGGGATAAAATCCCTGAATCACAGTGTTGTATGAAAGACATTCAGCAAATTAGAGAATACTGTGAGTGTGGTTTTATTTGCTTAATTGAAAGAAATTTTATAAGGGCACCTGGGTGGCTCAGTCAGTTAAGCATCCGACTTCGGCTCAGGTCATGATCTCACACGGTTTGTGGGTTCGGGCACTGCGTCAGGCTCTGAGCTGACAGCTAACTCAGAGCTTAGAACCTGTCTTTGGATTCTGTGTCTCCCTCTCTCTGACCCTCCTTTGCTTATGCTCTCTCTCTCTCTCTCTCTCTCTCTCTCTCTCTCTGTCTCTCTCTCTCAAAAATAAATAAAATATTTTTAAAAATGTATACTTTGGAAAAAAGTTCCAGTTGGATTTTCTAGCTCTATGCACACACTACCTGAAAACCTGAGCGAAAAAAATTAAAAATAAAAAAATAAGTGCTTATATATTTATACATACGTATGCATTTTGTATGTATTTAATTTAAAAACTAAACAAAAGCATCACTCAAAGGAACAGAAAACACTTGTATATATTTTATCACTACATTTTCACCAACTGATGTCTTGTACAATTTTCTTTATAATACTATCTCCTCTCTCTTGTCTGTCTCAGTAATAGAAATAGATAGATAAATAGATACAAAGATAGGTAGATGTGTACGTATGTATGTATGTATGTATACACAAAAACACACATAGATACTGTCTCTGTATAAACACATCCATGTATACGAACATATATAAATGCTTATGTTCTTTTTTAAAGCTAAAATTTAAGTTGCAGACATCATTCACATTTATTCCTAAATACTTCAGTGATTTTCTAAAAATAGAAATATTACCTTACATTACCACAATTGTGTAGCCATGCAAATCAGAAATTAATATGATAGCACACTGGTACCTAAGATATAATATTGAAATTCTATCATGAAATATTATCATGTATTCCAGTAATGATCTTTATTGGAATTTACTGCTGACCAATATCTAATCTAATCCAGTGTAAAGGTAAAAAGGATACACATAAAAATAATGAAATAAAAGTACTAGAATTAAATGAGTTCAATTCTTTCATGATTTCAGGGAAAAGATAATTTATTATATTAGATATATTTCTCAAAATCACTGAAAAATAGATCTTTGGAACTCATTTATAATCACCAACATACATGTTGGATTAAAAAAAAAAGTAAGCATAGGGGCACCTGGGGGACTCAGTCAGTTAAGCATCTGACTCTTGATTTTGGCTTAGGTCAAGATCTTGTGGTTCATGAGACTGAGCCCTGCATCGGGCTCTGTGCTGACAGTATAGAGCCTGCTTGGGACTCTCTCTCCCATGCTCTCTCTGCCCCTCCCCCACTTGTGCTTCCTCTCTCTCTCTCTCTCTCTCTCTCTCTCAAAAAAGAAATGAACTAACTTTAAATAAAGTAAGCACACATTTATGTGCAAAAACACCCACCCTGCAAATAAAAATACACACAAAATGTGTTTAGAAAAGTTTGTCTGTTTCAGGGCCCCTCTAAATGCAAGGCTGGGCTTAGGTCCAATCATTTATTACTGTGCATTGACAGTTAAATTACAGAGCAGGACGTATAATCAGACAAGAATTCATATTCCTCACTACATTAAAACTTCAGCCTAGTTTCTTATTGAAAGATTGATACCTGACTGGCAGTAGTTATTACTTTTTAATTCTCTCACAACAGTCTGTGTTAGAGATTATATATATTAACTATAGCAGATAGTGACCAATTTTGCTGTAGTACCATTTACCAAGACACTAGAAGTTTTAAGATAATATTTGCATTGGGAAAATAACGTTACAAACCACACACACACACACACACACACACACACACACACACACCAAAAAATGTAGCAAATTTGGTTGCTAACTAGAAAAAGTATGGAGAGGGAATTTTCCTCCTTCAGGCTTCAATACTACTTTCACATTAATTCATTGTTTTGTTAATTGCTTTAATTTTTTAAACATATTTTGTGTCTCACTTACTCATAGATTTAAATACAATGTTCCCATTTGCAGGATTTAAATGATATAATGGTTGCAATGGCCCTTTAGACATTAAATATGATTTTTAAAAATTTTTTTAATATTTATTTTGAGACAGAGAGAGAGAAAGAGATGGTGTGAGTGGGGGAGGGACAGAGAGAGGGAGAAACAGAATCCGAAGCAGGCTCCAGACTCTGAGCTGTCAACAGAGAGCCCAATGTGGACCTCGAACCCACAAGTGGCAATATCTTGACCTGAGCTGAAGTCAGCCGCTCAACTGACTGAGCGCCCCATTAAATATGATTTTTGATGTAGTAATAACCTTTTAAAATGCACAGAGTCAATGCATTTCACTTCTCTGGGAAGAAAAACAAACATATACAAAACAACAACCAGCTTCAAGTTTTTATTACCTCAAGGCATTGAGAAGTCTGAATTGGGAAGCTTTCTAAATTCTTTGCAATTATATCTCTGTAGACCTTGTATTAGAATTTGGATTTCTGCTTCCCAGTAGTGCCTGAGACTCCTAATGTGCAATTAGAGGAAGCAAAGAAAGCTTGTTTATACAAATAGCAAGCTAATGAGATGGTACAATCAATGTGGATACATGATCATCTCAGAACTGCACAGCCACCACTTAATCTGATTCTTAACAAAGAATTAGCTGCGGCCAAGTGAATATCCTGAATGAAATTAGCTTCTTTCCTGTTTGCCTTTGTGTGACCTGGGTTGAATGTTAGAACCTCATTATTAGTACCCAACCCTATTTAAAATCATTCATTTTGTTTTCCTTAAATGTTTCATCAATGATGATTCAATATAATGCTGCTCTAATGCAGAATTTTGAGAAAATTTCCAAGTATGTTTTCTGGGTACAGATATTATTTTTAGGCAAGATGGTATTTCACTGTTAACCATGCAAGAGAGAGGTTTTAATCCTGAAAACTAGTGAAAATGACTTTGGTGAACATGACTTTGCTTTCAAAT
This sequence comes from Suricata suricatta, assembly GCF_006229205.1. Taxonomy (NCBI): domain Eukaryota; kingdom Metazoa; phylum Chordata; class Mammalia; order Carnivora; family Herpestidae; genus Suricata; species Suricata suricatta. Next base: position 130,561,590 of record NC_043705.1, on the reverse strand, counting down.
ACTCCCTAGCTATAGATTTAATCTTTAAATAATTTTAGACACCATGTAACCCATTCCTCAGTTTACTGATCAAGGAGCCAGAGGGGCACCTGGGTGGCTCAGTCGGTTAAGCATCTGACTTTGGCTGAGGTCATGATCTTACCACAGTTCAAGAGTTCGAGCCCCACATCGGGCTCTGTGCTCAGAGCCTGGAGCCTGCTTCAGATTCTGTGTCTCCCTCTCTTTCTGTCTCTTCCCTGCTTTATATCTCTCTCTCTCTTAAAAATAAATAAACATTAAAAGGAGCCAGAAAACTAAATTAGCTCAGCCTTCCATGTAGTGTAGGAACCCTGGCTAGAAACGTAGATTCCCAGGCTCTCAGTACAACTCACTTCCACAACATGCTGACTCTGGGTGCTTTCTTTCCTGAACACTAATGACCAGCATTAGTAAAATGTTTCAATTTATATTAGAAAAAATAACATTTAAATAAAATAATATTTAATAAGAATAGTCTTTCACATTTAGAGAATAAACTATAACCTTTAATATTCTTTTCTTTTTGCACAAGTTTCTTTAGTCTGATTCTATAGGTGAATTGAAGAAAAAAAAAAGCTGAGAGCAACATGGAATGAGTCATCAATATTACTTCTCCAGTTTAAGGAGAGATTATCTTTGAAATGTAAACCTTATATTTTAATGGTATATTGTCAAGTCTTTCTTAAAAATGCTTATTTATTTATTGAGAGAGAAAGAGAGAGAGAAAGGCAGAGACAGAGGGAGACAGAGAATCCCAGCCAGGCTCTGCACTGTGTGCACAGAGCCCCATCCAGGACTCAAACTAACGAGCTGTGAGATCATGACCTGAGCAGAAACCAAGAGTTAACTGCATGGGCCACCCAGACACCCCTAAAACTTATGTTTGAGAGATGCTCACCCATGTCTTACCTTCATCAATTAGAAGAAGTAAACTGTCCTTTGGGGTCAGGGAAGACCAGAGCTCTCAGGGATTAAGGCATAAGATACTAAGGTTTAATTGAGATAGAGATAAATTCAGAGACAGGAAGTGGAGGGCAGGGGATGTCTGCCTGAACAACTTCATCCGCAAGAATCCTGCAGACAGGGGAGCTGGAGACTTCCTTTGTGTGAGAATGTAAGATATAACCAAGGAGACAGAGGAAAGGGAAGACAGACATTAGCACCTTCACATGAGTCCTGTAGGGGCACCTGGTGGCTCAGTGGGGCATCCTTCTCTTGATTTCCTCTCAGGTCGTGATCCCAGAGTCATGGGACTGAGCCCCACATCAGGTCTGGGCTGAGCACTGAGCATGGAGCCTTCTTAAGACTCTCTCTCTCTCTCTCTCTCTCTCTCTCTCTCTCTCTGTCTCTCTCTGTTTCTGTTTCTGTCTCTCTCTCTCTCTCTCTCCCTCTTTCTCTCCCTCTGCCCCCCCCACTTACATTCTTTCTCTAAAATAATTTTTAAATGACTTCTGTAAAAGAAATAATGACATTTTTGCCACCTTTTTCTTTATTAAAAAAAGTCAGACTGTCATAAAGGGAGAAAATAAATAGCACCCGTTGACCTACATCAATATTTCATTTATGGAGCCATAGCACAGAGCCAAGCTATGAATAGGTTACCCTAATGTTGCTGAGTAGCAGTATGTCTTTTAAAGTTCATGAAATGTGTTGTCAGCTGCTCCCTAAAGATCCAGTGTTGGCACAGGACTCCAGATCTTCTCACACGGGGAAGTGTTTGTTCATATGCTGCGATCGGACCGCCAGGCACAAGAGGAGGCAGAAGCCTGATTGCTGCCCATATTTGCACAGTTATAACTACACAGTCACTCTCCCCAACCCCCATGTGGGAACACACAGATTTTTAAACTGTTTACAAGGTCAGGGGAAACAATGGTAAAAAACAACTTGGTCCTTGTTCTAAAATTTACCAATTACAATCTCCTCTCCTATTAATAACATGGAGTTTATAATCATATTAATAATCCTAAAATATATATTTATATACTGGGCCTCATGCTTTTATTCTGCAAATCTAGGCAGAAAGATTTTAAAAACAGGAAAATGATTTTATGCACAGATATGCTCACTTCAGCTGTGCAATAATAGAAACTGGAGATGATTTAAACAAAAGCATTGAGCATGCTCAAATAAACTACGAGAACCGGCTCAATGACACAAAATAGAAGAAACATTAACAAGTATTTCGCAGAGAGCCATACATGTTCCATACTTTTCATTCAATCATTCTATCTCCTGCATAAAAGTCTCTCATGCTGCTCCCAAGATCACCTGAGCGTTTGCCTTCACATTTTACAAATAAGACCGCTGGTTCTCACCACGAATGAAGACAGTCATGTAATCTGTACTGATGAAAAACCACTTATGTCCTAAAATCATATTCTTCACTATTTCAGTTTACCTTTTTTTATCACTGAATGTTGTTTTTTTTTTTTTATCAGAAGTCCGTCCCTGACATTGCCATTGTCTACTATGAAGAACAGTAAATAACCTACATTTTCTGCAGCAATATTCCTCTTTACAAGTACTTATTTTGAGGAAAAGTTTAATGCCTCATATGAGGCTCACTGTAGTAACACTTTGTTTCATGTTAGTAACATTTGCTGATTTGCAGATCTGAATAGTTGGTTAAAATGACATTTCACCACCTACTTTAACGCAATAAAATCTCTACAGGCTTCTTTTAACTTCAGTGTATAATTCTTTTGAGGTCATACTTTCCTCCGTGTGGATTTTAGGATCATACATAAAGAAGCATGGTGTGTTATAAGAATACTTGTGTTTAATTCGGTAAAGATTTAATGTTATAACATTAAACAAATTACAATCAGGTTTGTTCAAATATTTTTATTTTTATTTTATTTTATTTTTGCAGGAACCTGGCTGAAAGAAGGCCAAAGTAGATAGGGGTAATATTTTAGTAAAAAGGAGAGGAGTGGAGAAGAATGAGAGAGAGAGACAGAGACAGAGAAACTAATTTCAGTATCATTTCAGTATCATCAGTGAGGACAAGAGCATTTGCTAGAACATGTAAAGTGTACACACTGTGTATAGTAGGCATGTAAAATGTCACCAAAAGAGAAATACTATGTGTTCCTATTGTTTGAAGTTCCTGACTTTTAAGAATTATTATAGCAAAATTCCAGAATTAAAAAGTCAAATCTAACCATATGTTTTCACTCACAAGTGGAACAGGAGAAATTTAACAGAGGACCATAGGGGAAGGGAAGGGAAAAATAAAAGTTAAGAAGAGGGAGGAAGACAAACCACAAGAGACTCTTAAATACTGAGAACAAACTGAAGGTTGATGGGGGATGGGGGAGAGGGGGAAATGGGTGATGAGCATGGAGGAGGGCACTTGTTGGGATGAGCACAGGGTGTTGTATGGAAGCCAACTTGACAATAAACTGCATTTAAAAGAAAAAAGTCAAATTTATCACATTCAATTTTTTGAGTATAGTGTTTTCATTATTTAAAGTTTTTTTTCAAGTAACAAAATTTCATGTAAACACCAATGTAATCAAGCAATTACTCATTTTGGTCATATTTCAATATTTTCAAACTTTTCTTTACCTAGACAGTTTTTGTCATACATTCTTGTGAACTTCTCCAGGTCACATAAATGACCTGAGCTTCTGTGTTTTCATTTTTGAAAATGGTAGAACTGTAGGACATAAAATCCTTTTCCATATGTTGAGCAGCATACATTAACACATTTAAAGGCATTAAAATATAATTGAACTATTTCATGGATTTTCATACTTCAGTAAATTTTGAGTTTCGAATTCATCCAATTTCTAACATATACAGCATGATCTCACCATTTTCTGATAAACATTGATTTATTAATAATTGCCTTACCTATTTTGATATGCTATATTTTTCTCAACAACAGTAATAATAATAGCAATTGGATATTGACTGTGTTCATCACGTATTTGTTTTCTTTAACCACTAACAACTGTGTAACATTCTTGTCTCACTCTACTTGTGAGAAAATAAAGCCAAATCAAACTTGTCTAAGGTTATATAGGCAGGTTGCAAGCCTAGGTAGTTCAAGTAAATAATTTAGCCATTCTGCTATGAATATAGTAAAATTATGTTAGATTTCATTTATATGGATTTAATTTCAGGGGTGTCTGGGTGGTTGAGTTGGTTAAGCATCGGACTTCAGCTCAGGTCATGATCTCACAGTTTGTGGGGTTTGAGACCCACGTCAGGTTCTGTACTGACAGCTTAGAGCCTGGAACCTGCTTCAGATTCTGTGTCTCGCTCTCTCTCTCTCTACCCCTCCCCCACTCACACTCACTCTCTCTAAAAAAAAATTTAAAAATTTTTGAATGGATTTAATTTCAATGTAGCTAAATGTCTACATGATAAGGCAACGTTACTCATCAAACAGTTATTTAGAACTCACAGTCTTTCCATGAAACCATGGGCAATAAAACAGCACAGAGAGAAATGAACCATGGTTTATGTCATGTCCTGATCATCCATCTATCCATAGCTCCTGGCCCCACAATCAGCCCCCAAAAGGATGTCTTTCTACATTCTTTTCAACATAGAAATTGTATAAGTTTGTTTTAGTCAAGCTTCTTCTACGGAAAAGCAATTTTTCTGGCTGAAAAATTGAGTCCCCAAAGTCTATGGAAGAAAGATGTAAGAGAAGGTGGGACCAAAAAAAAAAAAAAGAGAGAGAGAGAGAGAGAGAAAATATAGATTTAGAGTTGGGCCGGAAGACGGTACAACTCTCAGAGAATGAAAGCCAAATTGGAAGTGATGGACAGAAAGAAATGTCTAATGAGATTTACAGTTGTGTGTGTCATGAAATATATTTCATGTACATTTTCACTTCTTAAAATTGTCAAAAGAGAAATCAACAGTGGTTTCCCTGCTTTGGGTATGAGTAGACTTGTATCTGATGCATATAGAGAGTCAGTTATCTTTAAGGTTAACAGAGACAGGGATCAAGGATACCCTGGATCATACTAGCATCTGGATTACACACTGAGTTCAGAGAAATTCATCTGGGTTTATATAGAATTTTGCCTAAAGAAAATAATGGTTTTAGACAGTCATTTTACATTACTTGAAAAATAAAGAAGAAATTAACACAATACAGATCACAAATTTTAGAAATGAGAAAAGGTGTTTTTTCTTGTATTGTAGTACAAATAATTGTTTGGAGCTGACTAACTTGATTTCTATACTATTTGAGTGATTCATTCCATATCCCAAAATTACCTTTAAAATTTATGTGTCTTAAATATGTATAGCTGTTATTCATATTATGCTAAATAGTATAACACATTTATGTATGCTCCAAACAAAGTTAATTTCATAACAATTACCAAAATTAACACAGAAATTTCAGTTATTCTAGGTTTTAGGATTGAGGTACTCTGAAGATCTTCAAAATACACCTTATGAATACTGTTTTTGTGTTTTATTGGTTTTTAATTTGAAATCTTCTGTTTATACAGGTAATGGCTTCTGGAAGGAGAGGTTTCTCATTCTTTTGTGCTCTGGATTCCTAAAATCGCAGCAACATTATACTATGAGGTTATCACCTTTTTCTCAAGCATTTTCCACTTCTTCCTCTCACAGGATGATTCCTATCAGTATTTCTAATGCTTAGTTTGCCCTTCTCTTAGTGAAACGTTCTTTAAACAAATATCCCCTCTTCAGGTACATCTTTCTCTTTCTCCTTCCGTCCCTAAAGAACAACATCACCTAGGGGATGTCCATGTTGTCAGGATTGTATCAGTGGACATACTCCTTACACTTTAGAAAGCCTTCTGCACACTAAGACAACCAGCTTTTTCATTTTGCTAAATCACATGAACTTCATGGGTTGTTTATTGTTTTTGTTTTTGTTTTCATTTTTGTTTGTTTTTCTCATTCATCTCTCATTCTTTCCGGTAACTGTTGACCATCTGTACCATCTCCTTTTCTTGCAAAGTATTTCTTCCTGGCCCAATATTTGTTTTCCTCTAGCTCTCAGAAAGCCTTTTCTTGATCATTGCCCTTTCTTCTTTCAAACAAGTATTAAATGCTGAGACAGCTGACAGCTTAATCTTTAAGCTAGTTTTCTCTTGACATAGACAATCTCATCATCAGAAACTGACTCCATTTTAAACCTACTGCCCAGGGGCGCCTGGATGGCTCAGTCGGTTAAGCATCCGTCTTTTGCTCAGGTCATGATCTCGTGGTTCATGGGTTCAAGCCCTGCGTCGGGCTCTGTGCTGACAGTTAGCCTGGAGCTTGCTTCAGATTCTTTGTCTCCCTCTCTCTCTGACCTTCCTCTGCTGGTGCTCTCAAAATTAAATTAAAAACATAAAAAAAAAATTAAACCTCCTGCCCAGATGTCTTCTGGCTCATCCTTCAAGTGCATATTCCCGATCTCAACTCAGATGCCTTAGAGGAAACTCAAAATCAAGAGCTAACCCCCTCTCAATTCTTCCCAAACTGGTATTCCACTAATTTCTTATCTCAGAAAATAAAATCAATACAGATGTGACTGTACAGGTCACACATTTGGGACTAATTCTGAACACTTCCTTCTCTATCACCAATCATGTTTAGGTTATATTCAAGTGCAGTAACTTTTTGTTTCATATATTATCTGCTTTCTATAACTTCCTTCCTATTCCTAGCCCTAGCTAGCCTCATTTTTTTTTTTAAATCTAGGCAATTGCCTACATGATCTTTTTTTTTTTTTTTCTTCTTAAGGAGGCTCCATGCTTAATGAGGAGCCCAATGCAGGGCTTGAACTCCTGAGCTGAAATCAGGACCTGAGCTGATATCAAGAGTCTGACAACTAACTGAGTCAGGCACCATTCATGGGTCCTTTTGAAATTGATTCCTTCTTGCCTTCACTATGTTCTACAGATATCACCAAGTGTGATATTTTCATAACAAAAAATTGGCCATAAAATCTAAAACCTTTCAATGGTTAAAAAAAAAAAGTAATTAATTATGTGTATTATACATACGTATGTGCGGCGAATACACAACATTTTATTAAAGCTATGAAAAGTTAGTGGTTTCCTGCATCTCTTTAAGATAAACAACAAAATGGTTTCCGTGGCTCACAAGGCAATGCAGATGCTGTTCCCAGATACCATGCCTGAACCTGCACTTGAGCTAATGATCCTCTCTGTGCACAGTCCATGCCACACCCTCTTCCACTCACTCCTAGAGGAAGCTTGCAGGCACCGGCCCTTCTACAGAAAATGTGTGATAGAATCTTAAATAATATGTACTTTCTCTGTTTTCTACAGCATTTCAAGGAGGATTCTGTGTCTCTCTAGTGAAAATAATCACACTTGTATATCTTGGCATTTTACTTAGGAATAAATTACTTTTAGTAGAGGTTTCCACTGGGCTAACTCAGATTGCCTTTCGTAAATTCTCAATGAACTATCCCCTTCCCTTTTCTCCTTCCATTCTGTATTCTAATCTTTGTGGATGTGTGTGGATTGGAAGTGTATTCTGAGAAGAAGATACACTTGAATTGTATTCTAACTAGTCAGTTGCCTTAGGCAGTGGGATTAATGTGAGACATTCTGGCAATACTAGTTAAGAATAAACAGCCTGACAGATGATATATTTTAGCCCCATTGGGCTCTGGGCTTTTTCTGTCCACTTTCTGAAACCTGGGGCTGTGTGTGTTCAGAATGATCTGTTCTGGTCTGCATTACTACGGTATCTGCTCTAAGGGTCTAAGTGATAACATAAGTAGGTGACCATGAACACTTCCCTTCTTAGTTGGATGAGGCCCACCATGTCCAGAATGAATTGACTTTTGCCAGTGCCTCCAACATAAGGGTTAAAAGTCTCCTAGAAAGTTAAGAACCTATTTACCTACGTGTTCTGAAGAGTTGAGGTGCACTCTAAGGATAAATATGTCTCAGGCTTGATATGCATACTGACAATAAACACTGCTAGTGATTCACTTCATTTGCTTTTACTTCTTTTCGCATTCAAATGTGTCTTTAGGTTGTCCCACGAAATTAGAAAGAAATGCTCTTAATATCAAAATAATTATTTCGTTCTGTGTATTATAATAAAAGAGAATATTCAGACTATATTGAGAAAAAAATCCAATTGGTGAAATCACACATGCAGCATTTAAAAAATCCATAATGGTTCAGCCTTTTTTTCCCAGAAAAATGCAACCTTGCCCCCTTTACCCCTCATTACAATTATGCTATTTAGCGTAATTTATTTTATTAACAGCTGATAGTTTTTATTGTGAAAAAAGTAAACCTCTTTCTAATTTTTTAAACTTTACTTCTATATTCTTCTCTCTCTTCCATGTGTGTGGTATCTCTCTTCCCCCTCCTCTCTTCTCTCTTCTCTCTTCTCTAATACCTTTCCCTCTCTTTCTCTCTCTCTCTATATATAGATAGATAGATAGATAGATAGATAGATAGATATTGTTCCCTTTCTCTCTCTCACACACACACATACACACACATACATACACACACATACATACACACACATGCACACAGGTTGATTCTGTATTCAGATTTCTTAGGTATTTCAATATTTTTCAATCATGCCAGCATTCGTGGTTTAACTTGAGGCGCCAGGATTCATTACTGGTATAGGCCTTCAAATATGTTATGATAACACTTGCTCTTTTCCTCTTGCTGATGAAAATAAAATTACATTTTCCCCTTTAGCCATTTTTCATTAAAAATAGATTCTCAAACACAGCATACTAATGTATTTTCTCCTGAGATCCATGGATCAGTCAAAATACACTTATTTATGTAGCCAGTAAGATGAAGCCTCAACTTAGGAACTGGTGCTGGAGAAACTTTCTCATTCAAAACTGAAGGCAACAATACTAACTTTAAATGGTTAAATACACAGACCAATTCAAGAATGAGCCACTTACTGTGAAGGCAAAGCTGGGCAGGGAGAAGACTCCTGAGAAGAGAGGAGGTCTTACAGATTCAGAGCATATGTGTTTGTGGAGGTCACAGCTAGCTGCCAACCTAATGCATATTCTCCCCTTCTTTCTTCCTAAAGAAGCTTAAGGGTAACAATACATGCAATGAAAAGCTACATATCCTGCTCTTTCTTACAACTAAAGACGCCCATGTGACTCAGGTCTGACTCATTCTCCATGAACCGTTTGCCTTTTGTCTTTCCCTAATCACCTGGACATTGAATGCAATGGAAGAGTTGATACTGTAGAATTCTAATGATAAAGGTTAAAGCATGATGGGCACTGTCCGTCTCTTATTTCAACATGCAGCCCAGAACCAAAACTGGATCACCAAAACCTTCCAGATGATTATTCTTCTCTTCCTCAGTATCCTCATCTTTTTTGGCATAGCTTTATTGAGATATAATTGATATACAAAAATTGCATGTATTTAAGGTGTACAAGTTGATGCATGTGGACATATGCAAACACATATGCCATCACCACAATCATAATAAATATATGAACACCTCCCTAAGTTTCTCTGTCCCCTTATTTTTTTTTATTTGTTGGGTTCTTTTTTGTGTATGGTAAGAGCACTGAAGATGAGATTTACCCTATTAACAAATTCTGAAGGACACAATACCATATTGCTAACTATAAATGGCATGCTGTATAGATCTCCAGAACTTCTTCAAGTAACATAACAGAAATTGTATATACCCATGGAATGGCAACTTTCTGCTTTCCTCTACCCCATGACAATCTCTACAGTATTCTCTACTTCTGTGTGTTTGGTTATCAAATATCTCATGTAAGTGGAATCATGCAGTATTTGTCATTCTGTGACTGGCTTATTCCACTTAGCATAACAAGTCTTCATAAGGATATGGAAAAGTCGGAACTCTGCACCTTATTGGTAGAAGGTGAAATGGTGCAGCAGCTATGAAAAATAGGGTGGAGGTTCCTAAAACAAAATTCAAATGGAACTACCATATGATCCAACAATTCTACTTTCGGGGTATATAGCCAAAATAATTGGGCGCGTGTGTGTGTGTGTATGTGTATAGACACACATAAATATACAATTAGTATATATATATACACAATCTAAAATAATTGTATACATATGTATGTATACAATTATACACACATATACATTATATATAGGATCCTGAAGATATATGCACTCCTATGTTGATTGCAGCATTACTTACAATAACCAAGATACAGAAACAATTCAAGAGTCCATTAACAGATGAATGAATAAAGAAAATGTGGGATAGTGCAATGGAATATTACTTAGCTTTAATAAAGAACAGTCTGCCATTTGTGACAACATGGATGTGTAAGATTTCTTCTTATATGAGCAAAATACATTCTCTATTATGTGAGCCACTGTGATTTGACTCTTACATTAGAAACATCTAAGCCTATTCCTAATACACAGTAATTTTATAATGGTGCCAATGGAGGTCAAAATTATGAATTATGAAATATGAAGTTGTGTAGGAGATGGTGTATTATGTTTTGGTTATATCACCTCTCCAATGTTTCCATGCATTGATTTTCACTATTGATTAAGCAATTTTTTTTGGTATTTTAATGTGACCATCAGCCATAATATTTGTGAGAAGAGTTAAGCAAAGGTAAAATGCAGGGAAAGGTTCCAAAAATAAGTAAGTGACTCTTTCCTGGTAGTATTGCAAGCTAAGTCCTGCAGTGCTTTTCTGAGGTCTCACACTTGGAGCAGGATGTAGACTCTGTAGCTTTCTAGAGACTATTTTTAGAATAAGATTTTATGATTACTAAAGTACCAATTTCTCCAACATGTAGAATACAGAATTAAAAAAAAAAAAAGAGACTTCACCATTCACTGCTTTCCTTTTGGATTATTAATCTTTTTTAGTTGACATATATTTCTATATAATATGAGAGACCATTTTTAAACACTAATGATATTTAGTGGTTGAACATATTTCATCATATTGAGAAGTTCCACACATGGTTATTAAGCTATCTTATTTTCAGAAATTATAGTGTTTTACAGGTATTCCCTATGATAACTGATATAGATCATAAATCTTTTCTTCATATGAATTCCAACTAGACTCCATATCTTTTCGTTTTGACTTATTTATAAAATAAACTATAGACTTTTTATTTTAGTTTATATACACCTCAGTAATGTGGGTGCTTATTTCCATCCATTGCTCATTACAATACTCTAAATATCAATCAAAATTAAAATGATCCATGTACTAAAGTAAAATCTTATTTTTGCATATAGGTTCATACTTTGTTTTTATTTTAAAATTCTTTCTCCAGCCACCTTTCACTGAAGAAAGTCCCTTATGATACTTTTGTGCATATATCTAAATTAATCTATTTCTCTTTTAATTAAGTGAGGGCTACTACTGTAATTAAAAAATTTTTTAAGAAGTATAATGACAGAAATTTACTTTTTTGTCACCAACTTCTTGATTTCTGGCTTTCAAGTTTGTTCTAGACATGGAATATACTGGAAGCAATAAGGCACATAGAACACAGCAGGGTTTCTCAGGCTCAGGAGCTCTGGCATTAGGATCAGATCACCTCTATTGTGACCACTGTTCTCTAAGAGCATCCTTAGTCTCTGTGGATTAGATGCAAAGAAAAATATCCCTGGATATTTCCATGTGTGCCCTAGGGAGCAAAATCTCCCCAGGTATAGAAGCTCTTGAAGAGAGGAAGATGTTTATGAGCAAAGCTCAGAAATACTGCTTACTAGTCTTCCACTCTGCTGGCTAAAATTCAGCTATGATGCAATGTTCTCGGAAAGACATACAAAGAAACACAAGCTAAAAGGGAGACAAAGAAGCAGAGGAAGTGTTTGGTCCGTAACCCTAAGTCTCTGTGACTGTTACAGACAGTCATCACTTTCCCCATTAATTCTTTTTAGGGGGCTGCTCTACGTCTATTTTGCCACAGTCACCACCACTACCCACATTATAGGTTTCATTTGGTAAGCCTCCTCTGTTTTGTACCTTCCCTGAAACAATTGTTATGCATGTATGTGGAAGATCCATCTCTTCTTTCTGCAATAAATGAAACTAGACAACTATTTACTGGTGATTTTTAATTTGTTTTGCTGTCACTGCCTACCTGTTATCATAACCAAAGACCGCCTTCAGTCAATAAAGACAGAGAACTCTCAATCACATGTTTCAGGGCAGACATATTAAACAGAAAATGATTAGAGCAATGTCCAATTTCAATCTGTGGGTGGTCTGAATTTTGCTATCTTCCTTTGCTGCTTACTATAACACAATTTTAATCATAGGAATAAAGTCTAAATGCATTTCTCTAGCTCTGGAGGTATTCCAAAGCACTGCATCATATTCCATACCTAATGTCATTTTGGGGCACGGCCCACAACCTACCCCCACTGCCAATTTCTCTCTAAAATAGCTGCAATCGTCATACTTCTGACTCTGGACATTGTTTCCCTTTCCTACTTGGACTGATATAACTTTCACTATAAGCCAATCTTTCGTATTTCCTGGACTTTTTATACTAGAAGCCAATTCTCATCGCTCCAGCTCTCACTGTGCTGCCTCCAGTTCTGCAGCGATCATAACTGTGCTGACAGTGTAAATTATTCAACACATCATTCGATTGTATTCTGTCGATTGGATAATTCCGCCTTAATAACATTTCATAGCGATTTCACTGAAAACTGCCTGATTATTTCTTTTTAAACAAATAAATTATATTGCTCCTACACACCTACTGTAATTTTAAGTACAGTAACAACTTTCAGAATAAAAGTTCTTCCTCAAATAATTAATGACTATAAAGTACTTGCACTTCATTTTTATCTTGTTGGCTTGCAAAACACTACAGTCTTAAAAAGACTGCCCTGGGTTCATGTGCTTCCTGCACTATTGCTTACTTTATTAATACGAACACCGTATCTTTATTTCTTCATTGTGTAATGGTAAATTTTGTATCCAGGAGCCATTTTAACAGAGACTTCATATTAATGTACTTTTGATGCAGTGTGTTTTACTGCAAATAATAGGCCTTGCAGGGTTTTTGCTAGGGAGCTTACATCTAACTATAAGGAAAAATGAGATGTGTAGATTACGTGTATAGCTAATTTACCTAAGTTCACCAGATGCCCCCAAACCATAGATAATTAAGTGTACTATTAATGGTCCCCTCAGAAATTATTTATGTAAGTGAATGTGAACTCAGTCTCCCGAGGTCTTTCATCATCTCCATCAATGAACTTGAGCACTTCCTATAAAGATCCTTTTAAAGATTAATGTTAATAAGGAAAAAGAGTTATCCCATACTCACACTCTGATACCAAAAAGATCAATTATAGAACATATGCTTTTAAACAATGCACTTGAGCAAGCAAATTCATATAACATAAAGAAAAATGTAAGATCCCTTATAGCAGAATCTCCTTATTCAGTAATATCAGATCTATGAGACTATGTCTATGTACCAGAAAGCTGTTTTGACTAGTATTCTCCTTGTAGAGGCATTAGAAAAATAAAAGAAAAACTTTATATGATTCCTTGATAGAGATGCAAATACCTGTAGACTATTAAAAGTTCATTCCTTGAAACTAAACTATATTAATGCTAAAGCTCAAACAAGAAAGTTTATATGCTTTAGAGACAACAAGACTGAATTATTATTCTAATTTTACTAAATTTATAGTTTACCACTTTATTATAAAGCAGTATCTTCATATCCATTAAAGGGCATAGAAAAAAATGAACCAGTATAAGATATCATAACCAGTGAGTAAAATATATTTAGAGATAACACTATTTTCATAAATTGTATTTTATACTAACTTTTAAATTGGTAATTATTCCCCCTCAATTCACATACTCATAAGTTAATACGTCTCCAATACTGTTGTTTTTGTTGTTGAAACATAAGGTGTGCCATTTTTATAATAGGGGATAAATAAGATAACGGGAAATACTGACTAAATCTTACTGAGGCAAAACTCACCAGAAAACTAAAGTACTATAAGAAATATAATTACCATTGTCAGGAATCATTAGATGTGAACTACGAAGACCTTGCCATGAATGTTCAGATCATGATGTAACTTTTCCTCAGAGAGCACATAACTCTAATTTTCCACTTATTTGTAGTGTCTGTGATGGTCTGTATCCCTCCACCCCCAGACTTAATGGCATGGGCCATTCCCATGCCACTGTATCCCCACCACAGGGCCTTTTATAGACTTGACAGTGAGAATATATGCTTACTAAATAGACAAAAATCCTACTCATGATTCTAGCCGAATAAGAAACATTTTTAACACCAACCTTTTAACATGGGATGGAATTCTACCATGTTGTCACACCAAAGACTAGAAATATAAAGAAGTAATAAAAACAGTCTGCAAATTCAGACCTAATTCTAGATTCTCGAGGGTAAGAGAGCCACATAAGCACCCACGGCATTCAAGTTCCATACTAGCTAGATCAAATCATGGGGCACTTTGTTAGACTTAATATTTGCAGGGGAGGAAAAAGGAATTAACAAAAATATACCTCTAGTAGGTGTATATTTTACTTCCTTTTAACTATAAATAATAACTATTCTATTATTGAGAGATGAGACTCATCTATAATACGTGCATCGATGTAACCTATCAGATATCTTGATATAGATTAGAGATTACAGAATCAAATATTTCTTCCACCTGAATAATTTTGAGGTTACTCAGTATTCTGATTAAAAGTAGAAATTCTGACCAGAAAAAAAAAAAAAAAGCCTGAACAGCATATGAATTGAGTGTCTATGGGGAATGCAAATATAAATTAGATTGGGTGACAGATTTATATTGATTTATGGGTTGGTTTTACTGATACTCCTATGTGCCCAAACCACAGATGCCTGAGTAAAATGTTAGACCCCGGTCCCAAGCTAGCAAATCAGAAATCTGGAAACTTCAATGGAGCCACAGACAAGAAGAGAGGGTAATATGAAGAGGTCCCCAACAGCAGCTGCTGACATGGTGTCTGAACCCATTCGTCCCAGAGCCACCTATGAAATTCTCCCTTCATTCCTATCATCACTGTTTCTTCAGTTAGCCACAACCACTGGGTGTTAGTCTTTAGTCCTCAACCACTCTTAGTGGATACATTTAGCTTAGAAACTCCTCAACAGAACCACATTTCTTGTACAAAAAATATTAAATATATTTCTCAGATGCTAAACTCTTTAACACGCATAGAAGTGGGTAGAAATGGGACACCAGGGTGGCTAAGTCAGTTAAGTATCCAACTCTTGATTTCAGCTCAGGTCATGATCTCACGGCTTCCTGGGTTTGAGCCCAGTATTGGGCTCTGTGCTGATGGTGCAGGGCCTGCTTGGGATTCTGTCTCTCTTCCTCTCTCTCTGCCCCTCCCCCACCCACACTGCCTCTGTCTCCCTCAAAATAAATAAATAAACTTGAAAAAAAAATAAAGTTGATAGAAGCAACTTTTACACACATTTTCTTGGGATTGCTTTTAGCAATGAAATGTTACCAAATAGTTTAACAAAGCTGTTAGTGCTCCTGTTAAAAACTAATAACCCTAATGATATATAACTAACATAAAGATAAAATTGTCTAGAATTAAAAGTATTTTGTCTCATTTTCTAAAGATTAAAACAAATTAATCCTCTCCATTCTCCATTTCTATAGATCACATGTAGCAATGATTTATAAAGAATGAATTAATGATGTATAATGAGAACATTAGTTCTATCCTCTGAAGTCACTCAAAACATGCCATTCGAAATAGTGTTGAAAGAAAGCTCTAAAAGTAAGCCAGAAAATGCACTTTTCATGACCTTAGAAACCTCCACTTTTATTGCTTAGTAATAAAACAAGGTAACCCAAAAGTAAAAACCAAGTATGCTTTCCTAACATCTGAACTTGTTTAGAACTAGATATTTTCAAATGGAGGAGGAAAAGATAAGGAAAGTGCATAGTTTTAATAGTCAGGAATTCCAAATGTTAAGAGTTAATGCTTTTAGCCTTACCACGCAGCGTAAACTGGGAGGCTCTCTCTACCTCTTTTCTGATTATTAATCACTTTAAGTACTTGTAAGGCATGAGTTTTAGAGATCTGTATTCTTAGATGTAACTACATTAAATGAATCCATTATTTTATATCACATGGACATTTTCCATTAAATTAAGAAATCAATATATCTCTCTGTTAAACTTCCAAGTTTATGGAAGTATATTTGGGGTTATCCACAGGGCAATGAGACAAGGCATATTCACAATAATAGCTAGCTATGTGTTACAATGAAAATCCATAACTACAGTGTCTTAAAATATATACCTCCAGGCATTGTAAAACCATAGGACAGTAATTCATTCCCTAAATGAATACAATGATGTCATCTACTACTAGGTATAATTTTAGGAAACTAGAATATATTTATTGGTAAATAAAATTGCAACATTGGTGAATTGGAATTATGACCAATGGACATTCCCATCAGAATAAAATCATTCATTTATTTAAAATGAGTTAGGAATTTCACATATGACAAAATCATCTTCTGCCTCTTTCTTCCTCTAAAATTTCAGGAAATTTACTGTGGTTTTCTCACACCAGATACTTATAACACTAATAAATTTACCTTGGATTTGTCTTTTCCAAGATTCTCAAGAACAGTAAGAAAGACATGTGACTGAGGGGTCAGTCTATATGTAGATTATCTACCACATTAATTTCTCTTAATACATTGGCTGCTAATATCAGCTTATTCTAATCATAGTGATTATATTGCTTCAGGCATAAGACAGATCTCTTGGGCAAAATATTTGAATAAAAATCATCCGTAAAATATATCACTTAAGTCTAATTTTTGTTTAATTGATCATTATAATAACTTAAAATTATGGAGGTATATGAAGTATAATCATTTGTCCCTCTATTACCTAATTATTCCAGATGGTAATATATTTTCTAGATGTTAGTACCTGGAAGATAATGCATAAAGATGATGATATAGGTAAAATTATGAAGATCCACCCACTTGATATGTAAAAATTAAAATACAAAGAACCTTTTTTGTTAAATAAACTGTTTACATTTGAAACAAATACATATTTTTTCTGAATTTGGCATGTAGAATTTTGACACAATACCAGAACACGTTGGCATAGGTTCTAAGCATTCACCAGCTCATTTACTCCACTTGATCTTGACTAAACAGTGAACTAGAAGGCAAGCTCCTTCAAGAGTAGGCAGTGAACGCTAATAACATTGTTTTATAAGGTCTACCTTAAAAGTAGATAAACAATCCCCAGCCAATAAGGAGTGGAGAGAATAACACAGATGGCTTAGCAACCAGCTTAGACTTTGGACTTGGACAGACCTGAATGTATCACTCACTATGTATCACTAAGCATATGACCTGGGCAAATAACTTCATCTTGTCTATTTCCTTCATTCTGCTGTGAAGATAGTAACATTCAATATCTCACATAGTTTTGGTAATGTAATAAGTGAAACACATGCACAGTGTTCAGCATGTTGACTCAATGATGGTGATCATTATTGCTGTAATTACTATTCACCATAGTTTTTTATATTATTTATATTATTATTCACTATTTCTTCTCTTTTGATTTATACCAGTAACAGCTGTGAGGTTAAGTATCATTACGTCATGTAAAAAGTTAAAAAACAAGCTTGGAGCACTTCAGTGGCTTCCCTGAAGGGACAAAGATGGAAAATGGCAGGGTCCAGAATGAAATCTAGTTATTTAACCCTATGTTTACCATTCTTTCAACAAGTATAACTGGACCACATGACAATATGAGTCATCGAGAACATATTGTGGTAGGGCATTGACTGATTCAGTTATTCCTCCAAAACACACTTTGAATAGCCACTTTTGAGATTATAAATAGGGTGTACCTCTCACTCTCCATCTACATTATTACTCAAATCTCATCTCTTTCTATTCTTTCTCGAATGGACCTCACTAATCCTTACCCTCTGTCCTCTTGAAAAGTTTCAGATGGAGATCCCATCACTACACATTTAATATACACCAAATGTATACCTTCTCTGACCCACGGTATTTTAACACTCCATGTTAAAGGGAGAAGCATGACTCTCTTTACATCCATTACACTTTTAAAACGTAAATTTAAAATTTTTGAGGTTGATATTTTGTTCCTCATGTGCAAATATATGCTTATGGGCTGTGCATTCAAGTACAAAGTGTCTGAGAAATCCATTAATTGTAATTAATTACTGCATGATTAAACCACTTGAATTATTTTTAAATAGACAACCTCTAAAATTACACTTTAACGCAGGAGTGCTATGAAATTATACATTTTCGTAGTCTGTGTTACAACACCAATAACTCTAGAGCAAAATGATTAAGCCCTTAGGGATCTACTTATGTAAAAACTATTTATATTTATATTTATAAAGATGCCCCATAGATATTTCCTTATTGCTGACTGTCATAGTTGAACAATGAGCATGAAGCAGGAAAGTTCATTTTTAATTGTGCTTCATCTCCTTCTAACCTAAGGAAAGACTTTCATAGTGTAAAAAGCATTTTGATAAGCTGCATTCCTGACTCATATTTTCTGAGGTAATTAGTTGGGATCATCACAAGCAGGATGAAATAGGGGCTCCAAAATTGTGATCTGTCACATCGCCTTAGTTTAATGAATTTAAGGAGTCATTTTTGAAGGATAATACATATGTAACTATAAAAGGGGCAATTTGTGGGTGTTTTAGACCTAAAGGCTGACTTCAACTTTTTAAATTATCTAAATAAGTCTGTATACTCCTCCTTCCAAAGATAACTAGGACTCAAGGCACACAGTATGTTTTTTCAAAACCGTTCCTAAATCTCATAAATTTTGAAACTTTGCAATTGTTTCAGATTTTGACATAGATGATAATTCTTATGGTAGGTTTCTAATCTGATTTATAGTTAGAATCAGGAGGAGGCATTTTTTAAACTTGTTTTTGATAAATTTTGTACAAATCAATGTTAAGGCATTATTTACTATAGAATGAGGGGGACAGAGTTTACTTGGGACAGTTTTCTTTTATTTTGGTTTCTGTATCTGACCGCATGACATGAAATTCATCAAACAGCAGAACAGAAGGGAAAAAAAGGTCTCCAGACCTATACATTCAGACACATAAATCAAACTACAAACTCTACAGTGTTAAGAAAATATGAATCTCTTTACCCACTAATGGAATCACCTTGAATTCCTTAAATCAATAGTTCACTGAACCTGAAGAACAATTTCCATGCACGGGCACATACATAATCTGGTTTATGCAGTGTGCTAGAACTTGTTCAGTAGGAGACCTGAGTGCAGCTGTTAAAATAAAAATGCCTTTAGAATACACACTCCTTCAGCACAAGACACTTCTAGACTTCTACAAATCATAATATCCCCATTATTACATCCGTATTCATAGATTGCCTACCAACTTCATAACTTGGGAAGAAACAGAGTTTGGTGAAATGTAAATAGCATGGTCAATAAAATTCACTTCACTTAATGTTAAGCAAGTCTCATTAATATATGTATGCTTGTTTTACAATTCATACTAATAGATAAAATGTAACATACAGTACAAAAATCCCTAGGGGCACTTGGATAGCTCATTTGGTAAAGCATCTAACTGTTGATTTCAGTTCAGGTAATGATCTCACAATTCATGAGACTGAGCCCCACATCAGGCTCTGCACTAATAGCACGAAGCCTGGTTGGGATTCTCTCTCCCTCTCTCTCTGCCCCTCCCCCGTTTGCTCTCTCTGTGTCTCAAAATCAATAAATAAACATTAAAAATAAGCCCTGATCTTGTACTCTGTATACAAGAGAGGGTCTATTCAAAATTTTAGTGGAGATTTATAGCCTTCCTGGAACACAGCTTACTGTAAAACCTCACAGGAATCAGTTATATTTCTAAACCACTTACAGACCTAACTTTATAGAAATAATCTACTGGCTGTTTAAAGTAAATTCTCCCTGTAAGTATTTCTCCTATAAAATGTCAATGTTTTACACTTTTGAAAAATTTTGTGGAAATATTAATTTGGATGCCAAAAGTAGATCACTGTGCATAGTTAGCTCAAGAATTAATTTTCCCTAGAATTCTGTTAGATTTTTCAATAGCTTCTGTCCCTACCAAAAAAAAAAAAAAAAAAAAAAGGCTATTGCTCACTTGTCCCTACTAGATGTTAACTAGCAAATTAAAAATTGTGCTGTCAACTAAAGAAGAAAAATTCACAGCCATACCTAGTATCATCCAGTGAGATGATCTATGAACATGAAGTTTTTCTATAAAAATGCAATGGGGAAACACAGCGGCCTCTCTTTTTCTACAGTTTTCAAACTGTAATGAATTTTTTATTATCTTTCATTTAATTCCATGTAGGTTTATTCTTGCTGATAACATGATCTATTGTTCTCTGAGCCATGGTGAGACTGCCATTTCTTAAACAGACAGCACTTATTGGAAATTAAACCTCTACTAATGTATTATAATTATTACTTGAGGGCAATTTGCTCCTCCAGCAGGGAGTCGCAGCCAATGTGAAGGTAACGTTTCTTCTAGGGAGCTGTTAATATTTCTTCTATGCTGAAACCCCACATAATGGATCTTGCCTAAGGCTGATTAATGATTTTGAAGCTGGAACAGTGATTTGTAGCTAAATCAGTCCTCACTGAAGGAGATTCAGGGTTATTTCAGTCAATACTGTTAAATAAGTGTGAACAGTAACTTGAGTTAACACACATGTAATCTAGAAGGTAAGAAAGAGAGAGGCAATAAAAGGAAGTAAATAATGGTAATCCTGCTGTCCGTGCATTTCATTTACACTTATAAGAGATACAGGGAAGAAACACACTGCAGTGTCATCAAACCCACGAAATTACTTCACTGCAACACATTTTTCTGCATTGAAAAAGCAATTTCCCAAACAAGTAAAAGCAAATTGAGCTAAGTGCCTAAAATAAATCAGCATCGTTTCCCTCCCTTCTTTAGTTTCCATCACCTTCCCTGCTAAAGAAGTAATTGGACGAACAACTTGGAAATGTGTGTGAGACAGATAGAAAGTAGGGAAAAGGTTTCATTTAGGATAATACCCTACAAGTGTACAGAGTCCCAACACTATACATTCTACCCAACCCCTGGGGATCCCTCCTTCCCCTGAAATAAGGCCAAGGCGGAGCATCTAGCCACAGGAAGTAACCTTGAGATCCCTTTGCCCTAAGACCTACATGTATAATGCGTAGCATCAGCACTTTCTAGTCACTCAGCTGAATCCTTTGTTAACATGAAGTCAATATCAATAAAAGGTGGTGATAGAACTGCAGTTAAAGACAAGGCTTCAAATGTCAATGTGCGTCTTCCAATGTCTATTTCATGAACCATGAACATATTCCACTTATAGTCCTGCTTACCACAGTCTCAATGACTTCTAACATTCTCATATACATTGGTTGTCTGAGATCCCTGGCTTCTGACCAGCAAGACTGATGAAAGCACTGTGACCAAATAATATAGGAAAGGAAAGTAGAGACACTTGTGAGCGAAAACCAGAAGGTCTAGACATAAACTCGTTAATGTGAGCACTGTCATCATAGCCAGCAAGAAATCAAAATGAAAACTGCTGTTACTTTTACTTAGCTAAACAATACAATTGCAGGTAGGGGCTCCTGGGTGGCTCAGTCAGTTAGCATTCCACTTTGGCTCAGGTCATGATGTCACAGTTGGTGAGTCCGAGGCCTGCATCAGGCTCAGTGCTGACAGCTCAGAGCCTGGAACCTGCTTCAGATTCTGTGCCTCCCTCTCTCTCTGCCCCTCCCCTATTTATGCTCTCTCTCTCATAAACAAATAAGCATTTAAAAAAAAAACAATATAATTCTAGGTAAAACACAAAATAAGGATTGCAACTTACTGTTTGGTTTCAAAAACCTGGATGAATCTGGTCTTACTAAGTATCTTTAAAAAAATTGTTAGTGCATTTTTAATAGGAAAGCTTTCTCCCTGTCCTGTATCTGAAGGGCTGTATAAAAAAAAAAAAAAGCTACAACAATTGCTATTGGGATTTAAAGAATGATGTCTAAGGGTACCTGGGTGGCTAAGTCGGTTACGTTTCTACCTCTTGACTTTAGCTCAGGTCATGATCTTACGGTTCGTGGGTTCAAGCCCTGTGTTTGGCTTATGCTGACAGTGTAGACACTGCCTAGGATTCTCTCTCTCCTATCTTTGCCCCCCCCCCAATAAATAAATGAACTTAAGAAAAGAAAAAGGAAAATTATGTCTTAGCTTTCATTCAGGTTTGACTTGTATAATATAAACTATGTCGCTCGCACACGGGCGTGTGCCTCTACACATACCTTGAGTCAAAGGCTTTTAACCTTAGGTCAGAATCAATACCAAACTACATCTTAACCTTCAATCAAATCAATGCCAAACAGTGTTTCCCAGTGAATAATACTAGACATAACACATGAGTTTTTTCTCCAATAGGCTCAAAAAGTCAAATGCAAAATTAATTTTGCCAAGGGGGAAGATTCTAGCTTTGAAAATAAATATAGGTATTTGGTGGTCTCTCTCCATGCATATTTTATGTGGTTATTTGAAGTGAAAACTTGGCTTCGTATCCTATAATTTGTATGATAGCTTTATTAAATTTTACTAAATTTATTAAATTTGTAAACCATACAATTCTCTCATTTAAAATGTAAAATTCTATGACATTTTAAAAAATGTAAAATTCTAAGGTTAATATTTTCATACTTGTAAAGCAATCAGCCCAATACAATCGTAGAACATTTCCATCACCTAAATGAAGCCCTGTTCTCATTAGTAGTCACTCTTATGCTTATGCTCCACCCACAGTTACTAAGAAACTATTTATTTTGTTACTATAAATTTTCCTATTTTAGATATTTCATATAAATCAAATCATACAATATGCAGTCTTTAGTGACTGGTTTATTTCATTTAGCATATGTTCAAGTTCCATTCTTTATGTAGCATGCATCAGTACTTTTTACAGTGTCAAATAATATTCCAGTGTATGGATATAACACATTTTGTTGATCTATTCATCAATCTGGATGTATCTGAATCATTTCTGATTCTTGACTATTAGCAATAATGGTGTTATAAATGATTATGAACCAGTTTTTAATGTATATATTTGCATTTCTATTAGACATATATGAGGAGAATGATCACTGTATTTAGCATTCTGAGGCGTTGTGTAACTGTTTCCAAAGTAGTAGTATTATTTTGCATTCCCATGAGCAATGTTTGCGAATTCCAATTTTTCCAAATACTCACAATGCTTGTTATTTTCTTCCTTTTTGGTAATAGCACTCCAAGTGGATGAGAAGTAGTATCTCGTTATGGTTTTGATTTGAGTTTCCTTAAACTAGTCATGATATTGGATATTTTCATGTACTTATTGGATATTTTAGTATCTCTGAATTATTTGTCCATTTTTAAATAGGCTTGTTTTTTATTACTGAGCTGTAAGAATTCTTTTTAAAGAGCGTGAACTGAGCTGGGGCACCTGGGTGGTTCAGTCGGTTAGTGTCCAGCTTCGGCTCAGGTCATGATCTCATGGTTCATGGGTTCGAGCCCCGCATCAGGCTCTGTGCTGACAGCTAGCTCAGAACCTGGAGGCTGCTTCAGATTCTGGGTTTCCCTCTCTCTCTGTCTCTCAAAAATAAATAAACATTAAAAAAAAAAGAGCATGAAATGAGCTAAAAACAAGAGTTGAACGCCTAACCAACTTAGCCACCCAGGTGTCTAAGAATTATTTTTACATCCTGCATATACTTTTCATATACCTGATTAAAACAATTTTTTTCCGATATAGGGAAAGTCTTTTCATTTTCTTGTTAGTGTCCTTTGATGCACTAATATTTTTACTCTTATGAAGCAAAATTTACCTATTTTTTCTTTTATTTTTTATTTTTGTATCATGTCTGTGAAGTCTTTGCCTACCTCAAGCTCATAAAGATATACGCCTATGTTTTCTATGAAGAATTTTATAATGTTGAGCTCTGACACTTTGGTTTATGATCCATTTTGAGTTATTTTTTGAGAGTTTTGATGAAGGGTATAGATATGTATATTGCATGTAAATATTCAGTACCATTTACCTTAGCATCTAGCTAGTTAATTAAGAAGATACTTGCCTCTTCTAAGCCTCAATGTCTTCATTAGCTTCTGTGGAGAAAGAAAGGGCTATTGATGGAGTTAATCATCAATGGCCAATAATTTGATCAACATATTATGTAATTAAATCACCATAAAGCCCCCTAAACAACTAGATTCAAAGAGCTTCCGGGATGAAAGTTAGCATATGGAAGCCCCCCACCTCAGCTTGCCCTATATATCTTGCCCTATGCATTTCCTCCTTCCTGAGTTGCATCCTTTTTAATAAACTGGTAATGGTAAATAAACTGGTTCCTGAATTCTGTCAGATATTCTAGCAAGTTATAAGTTGAAGAAGTGGTCTTGGGAACCTGATATGTAGCTGCTCAATCAGAAATGTAGGCAATTCAGGGCACCTGGGTGGCTCAGTCAGTTGACACTCAGACTTCAGCTCAAGTCATGTTCTCACAGTCTGTGGGTTTGAGCCCCGCGTGGGCTCTGTGCTGACAGCTTAGAGCACAGAGCCTGCTTCAGATTCCGTGTCTCCCTCTCTCTCTGTCCCTTCCCCACTCACACTCTATCTCTCAGAAATAAATATACATTATTATTATATTTTTTAAAGTACAGGCAATTCAATCAAGGGTACAGGGGACATTTGAAGTTTCCAGCTATGTGACATCAACTGAATTGCTCACTCCTACATACATTTGCCCAGTTTGTTGCATGAAAATGCAAAAAGCTCTAAGGAATTTCATGAGAATTAAGTGAGGTAGTATATGTGGAAATGCTGTGAAGATGTAAATCCCTAGGTAAATACTATAAAATATCCATATAAATTCTCTGAGCATAATGATATAAAATAATGTAAAACTGATTATAGAATTACATGCATATTCAAATTATTCTCACAGCTTTCAAATCAATATAGTAGTAAATATTTTGGCCTAGGAACTCTTTACCTCCATTTGGAATTCATCTTGTGTAGACTAAAAAAAATTTTTTTCTAATGTTTATTTTTGAGAGAGAATGTGTGTGTGAGCAGGGGAGGAGAGAAAGAGGGAGACACAGAATCTGAAGCAGGCTCCAGGCTCTGAGCTGTCAGCACAGAGCCCAAAGCAGGGCTTGAACCCACAAAATGACTGAGCCACCCCAGTGCCCCTCATCTTATGTAGATTTTTGACTCCACTGGCCAACTAATAGTGGATCCTGCAGGAAGAGAATATTTCTATTATATTCTTTTCTCAATAACCAGGAATACCATCTGTCAACCTGAGTGTTTTTCTCATCACTGGAAATCAGAGAAATGTGTAATTATCCCAGTGAAAGGGAATTTCTCAAGAAAAGCAAATGGAAGAAACATTTTCTTGTTTCACTGGATGAAAAAAAAAGTGCCAAAAATGATGGGATGTTGTATAACTTTATAGAAAACCATAACACATAAATACAAATACTGTCAATGGAGGCAGAATACTCTATGCTATTAATTGCTAAAAATCTCATATTTTTAAGGCTGTTGGCACTTAGGTTAGTATTGGATGATGACTGAGAATCTCACCCGGAATTAATTAGGAAGCGGGTGTGTTGAATGATAACAAAACTGCCAATTAACATTTATTTACTTTTGGAGCAGGTGCTAAATGATTGATTTCAAAGTGCAATAATATAGTCTGCTTTTGAATGAGAGCTGTGAAAAATGTTCACTGCCTAAATTAAAAGAAATATTAAAAAAAAGAAAGGAGTGGGTAGTCCAGTAAAAACAACTCTATATATAATTACATTAACAGCACACATGATCTCTAGGATTCTAGTATATGTGACTAATATGTATCTTTCCTTTAGAATATTAAGCAATGTCCTGAGAGAACTTGCACAATGTCCTGGTTTCAAACACTGGGAATTACAGAGATTCTGGAATGGGCGTGTAAGGTGGAACGGGAACACTTGGATAAAGAATTGGGGGATGGCAAATGCTGGGCTTACCAGTATCCATATGGCCATCACAGCACCTGCGGTCCTCAGCTTACAGTGGAGATGCGCCTGCCACATGATGATTAATGTGCCAGGAAATACTCGTTTGCAGAACCCTTACAAAGATGATATATGTGGAACAGGTACACAGTACATTCAGAGGATATCTTTCATGTCCTCTTCTAATATTACAATGAAATAATTACAGACAACAAAATAAAAATTGGAAGACACTTTCTCACATTAAATGGAAATACAGAACTAACTCTATCCATGTTTTTGGTTCCACGGGGATTATTTGTATAAATCACAAGAACTCTATACTCAAAACAAGTCTGAATTAATTAGAATAATACCTGAGATTAAAACTGGACAGGTGCATGCCAGAAATCCTATGTAGTTTGCAAATATTCAGTTCTATTCAAATATTTAATTACAAATACTGTCCATATATCAGGAGGTATCTTGGAAGTGATAGGGTATGGGGATTTGCCTCAGAGCAGAAATACAACATGCTTTTGATTCTTTAATATCACACAGACTGTAAGCAAAGTCATGGGTACAAATAAATATAATAAAATATATTTCACTAAATTCTATAATGTGACAGCTAATTTTATATGTCAACTTGACTTGGCCGTGGGATACTCAGGGATCTGGTTAAATATTATTTCTGAGTATATCTGTGAAAATCTGTGAAGAGATTAGCACTTAACTCAGTAAAGCACATAAGCGGGTTGTCTCTGCAATTATTGGGTGCACCATCCAATCCCTGGAAAACCTAAAGAAAGCAAAAAGGCAGAGGACAAGAAAATTATCTATCTGATGGCTAGAGCTGGGACATTAGTCTCCTCTTGCCCTCAGAATATCACATACACTATCGGCACTTCTGTTCTTAGGCCTTCAGACTCGGACTGAAAGAGTATCACTAGTTTTCATGGGCCACCAGTTTACAGATGGCAGATCGTGGCACTTAGCTGCCATAATCATACAAGTCAGTTTCTTAAAATTTCTCTCTCTCTCTCTCTCTTTCGACAGATGTATTTCATCTCTATCTATACAGAGTTCTCCTGAGGAACAGAAACTATGTGGATGGTGTATAAATGTGTATAATATTATTATATATTATATACTTTTATACTCCATTATATACTTAATGTGTATAATACAGTAAATTATATGGGCCACCTGGATGGCTCAGTCAATTGACCACCTGAGTCTTGATTTCGCCTTAGATCATAATCCCAGGATTGTGGGATAGAGTCCCAGGGCTCCACACTATGCAGGGAACCTACTTGAGATTCATTTTCTCCCTCTCTCTCTCTCTCTCTCTCTCTCTCTCTCTCTTTTTCTGCCCCCCACCCCACTTTCTGACTCTGTCCCCTCCTCTCTGGCCTTAATATATATATATATATATTAAGTATATATATAGTATACATATACTTCTAGGAAGTTATTTTTACCTCATCTATATCATATGACTATGCACATACATATATGAATACATACATACTCATGAAGAAAAAAAGAATGTATCACCAGATCCAGAACAGTATGATAGAGAGAAAAATGGACTGAGAGTCCAAAGATACACAATCTGAAAAACCTTTTTGTAAGATTAAAAATGTCACTTACCTTTTGTACCACTCAGAAAATTAGTTAATCCCTCAGAGGTTGATATTTACCTCTAGGGGCAATAAAAGGTTCCTAAAAATCATTGACTAGTATATTTCAGTCATTATTAAAATCTAAGATTTGTTTCTTCTCCCTGTGCTATCTTTCCCCATGACATTGTCCCTTCTATCACATGGTTTCAGTCTCCCCACCATTTCTCAGAGACAGATTCCAGAGCACAAAACATCCTTCTCCAATGGGCAACACTATACACATCTTCCAAGCTGTGATGCTTAGACCTAAACTAAATACCATGGATGGACTGATCACTGCAACAAGTTTCATCTCTTTTTAATTAGACATGGTATTTATTAAAACCTCTTAGGACTGACCTAGGTGTTTGTCTACTTGTTCTTCTTAGCAACAACTCATGCATAACATATAGGAAAGTCAATAACGTGTGTAGGGTACCTGAGTGGCTTAGTCGGTTAAATGTCCAACACTTGATTTCAGCTCAGGGCATGATCTCATGGGTGGGTTTGTGAGATCTAACCCTGTGTTGGGATTTTCTCTCTCTCCCTCTCCCTGTCCCTCCCATGTTCATTCTGTCTCTCTCTCTTCCCTCTCCCAAAATAAATAAGCTTTAAACAATAAAAAAAAATTACACATGTGTAGTTGAATATAACATTATAAATGTAATTACAAAAATTGCCACACATTCAGTTTTTGACGAGGACAGAAAAAAACATGATTCAGTTGCACGTTAGTCATTTTTCACATGGATCTGTGTTTAGTCCCGCTGAACCCACTAGATACCATGTTAGCTCACAGTAACGTTGTCCAGCTCACAGTGTCATATCTTTTGACCGAGATATAATGAGAAGTCTTCTTCTCAAGTATAACAGCATCGATTTTCACAGCAGCTGTGATTTGATGGGAAAATCCTAGACTTTGGGTTCAGCCATTTACTACCCATGATCTGCATGAGTAGTAATACAAGTTACTTCAATACAACTTCAAATATAAGGTCTTTGAATCCTGGATTACTCCTCTTAAAAAGTGTATAATAATACCTAATTGAAAGGTTTGTTTTGATTTTAGAACAAAAACATTCTAAACTTTGAATGTAATGATTTCCACTACACAGGGCATAACAGCATCTGACAAATCTCTCCTCAAAGAAGTCAAGCCCTAGAATGCCCGCAGGCAGAAGCTATCTGAGATCTTTTGCGATTCCTCTTTCCTTATAGACAAAATTGAACATCACTTCATTTCCCTGCCCCCACTCTCAGCATAAAGGGTCTCCTTTCCTGTAAAATCCAGTGTAACTCATGACACTATAGTGAATTAAATACTAGCAGAAACTACAAATAGAAGCAAAAGGGAAAAAAAGACAAATGATTAAAGAAAGAAGGAATGAAGAAAGGAAAAAACAAATGTTGTTTTACCCTTTTTAC
The DNA here is from genome assembly GCF_006229205.1 of Suricata suricatta. NCBI lineage: Eukaryota > Metazoa > Chordata > Mammalia > Carnivora > Herpestidae > Suricata > Suricata suricatta. Next base: position 130,532,392 of record NC_043705.1, on the reverse strand, counting down.
TTTATCATAACATATTCTTTGAAACACTTCTGTTAATTGTTTCCTTGGCTCCCCAAAAAATCCTAAGGCTATTGAAGGTGAGACTTTGGTTTAATTTGACCCAACCCAACTCAAGGGAATGTCAGGGGTGTGATATTAAAAACGTTTAGGAAAAAATGAAATAAACATGAGATGGCAAATATTTTATATGACAGATTAAATAAAAGGAAAAGGAGAAAGAACAGGGTATCTATGCTTACCTAGAAGTATTTCAAACACAGTTAGTTGATGATTCTATGAACCTCAAAGGGCATGTGAAGTGATAACAAACAAGATATTAATGGTAACTGCATGCTGTACCACAATGGGCGTGTTCATTGGAAGTTGGGATTATGTGTATTGTGAAAAAATAAAAGGATTTATCAGAAAACTCTTGTGTGATTCTCACAATGCTTCGGGTTTCTCCTGCTGTTTCACAGTATGTTTCAATATTATATTTGTAAAATTTTAATAAAAACTAGAGTTAAGCTTCCCATTTTTTCTTAAGATAAATTATTGCCTCCTGCCCAGCACATTTTCTATTTCTTTTATTTTAAGTATATTAATTTATTTCTCAGAGAGAGAGAGAAAGCAGGAGCTGGAAGGGGGACAGAGAGAGGGAGACAGAGAGAATTCTAAGCAGACTCCCTGCTGTCAGAGCAGAGCGGATGTGGGGTCCCATCCCAGGAACAAGTTTTCATAACCTGAGCCAAAATCCAGGGTCAGATGCTTAACCAACTGAGCCACCCAGGCTTGCCTCTGCTATTTCTAATGTTCTTTTATTGATTTTTTTTAAGATTCATTAGAGATATTCAACTACAGACAGTTAATTAAAGTAAGCTTGAGATCTGAATTTACATAAAACACTAAATACTTCTCTGCTGTTTGCATATACTGCATGCTTTGATTTCTTTGCAATGTTTGTTCTGCCTTTTAAAAACGTCCTAGGATGATTCTATGTAATGGACACATGGAATGTAATTTGACTTTACTCACTTATTGTTCAGATACTTATATATAGCACCTTTCACAAGTCATGTGCAGTATGATATCTGTGAGGTAGAAAGCACTGGACTAGAAAGCACTGGACAAAAAAGCATATGTCCTTGCCTCTGTGTGTGTGTGTGTGTGTGTGTGTGTGTGTGTGTGTGTGTGTAGATGTGTGGTTGAGGGGCAGTGGATGTCAGTCACCCAGCCACAATACAATGGTCACGGGGATAATAAAAGTAAAACAGGAGAGGACTTAGATTAGGGTTTTATACTATATCTCTTTCAAGTAAACACCTCATTTTGTGTTCTTTTCTTTTAAAAATAACAAATACTTCAAAAAATGAGCAAAAAGAACAAATGAACATTATTCATAAAACATTCATAAACCTGATACAAAGTTTGATTCAAAAATTTTATATATATACATATATGCAATATGTCTATAAAGTTATGGGTATATATGTTACATAAAACAAAGCAACTATTTCACTTAATATGATACACCATTATGTAAAACACAACCTTTATGCCATAGAATTTATCAAATAAAATATATTTATTGACAGTATACAGTTTATATATTATGTACATATGTAAATTTATATATTTGCTTGTTATAAAATAAATTTTTAGACAACTAATTTGATGGCTGTATAATAGTCTACTGCTTCATGACTTACTTATCTATTCCTCTATTTTTAAATGCTTAGCTATTTCAATATAAAATAAGTATATGATGGATATTTTTACTGAGGATAAATTGCAAAATTAAAACTACTAGGTAAGGGGCACCTGGGTGTCTCAGTAGATTGAGCGTCTGACTTTGGCTCAGGTCATGATCTCACGGTTCTTGGGTTTGAGGCCCGCGTCAGGCTCTGTGCTGACAGCAGCTCAGAGACTAGAGCCTGTCTTCAGATTCTGTGTCTCCCTCTCTCTCTGACCCTCCTTTCCTGGCACTGTCTCTCTCTGTCTCCCAACAATAAATAAAAAACATAAAAAATTTTTTTTAAATAAAACCACCAGATAAATCAGAAGAAACATTGTTAAACCTTGGACATAACATGACAAACTGCTTTTGAGAATGACTCTAATTTCTTTCATTTTTTTAATTTGTTAAATTTATGTTTATTTATTTTTGAGTGAGAAATAGTGCGAGTTGGGGAGGGGCAAAGGGAGAGGTAGACACAGAACCCAAAGCAAGCTCCAGGCTCTGAGCTGTCAGCACAGAGCCCAATGTGGAGCCCAAATTCATGGACTGTGAGATCATGACCTGAGCTGAAGTCAGACACACGATCGACTAAGCCATCCAGGCACCCCAAGAATGACTGTATTTTCTTTACAACCTCCATCCATTACTTTATTCATTTATTTTGAGAAAGACAGAGAGGAGGAGAAGGACCTAGAGAAAGGGAGAAAGAGAGAATCCTAAGCAGGCTCCATACTGTCAGTGCAGAGCTGGACACAGGGCTTGAACTCACGAACTGCGAGATCATGACCTGAGCTGAAATCAGGAGTCACTCAACCAACTGAGCCACCCAGGCATCCTTTAAATTATATAAATTTATCTGTAAATACTCTTCTCTAACCCCTATCATAAAATTTGATTTCAGTGTTAGTCCTTTAAAAACATACTTTCCCCTTAATTTCACTATTACTTCCTTTTGCATCAAAGTAAAAGAGCCTATTGATTTCACTGAGAGAACAGAAATTCTTTAATCTTGTCGAGAATAGATACCAAGTTCTGTCAAGTACCCTTTAGCATTTATTTTGTGTTAATACATGTTTTTCTTATGCAGTCCTTTTCATAGGCTAATATATATAATTTTCAACATTTTCATTTTATTTTTACATTCATTACAATACAGATCAGTACAGATTTTCCACTCACATAACCACAGGTAACTTAATAACAATATGTTCCTTAAAAGAAAATAAGCATCTTTTTAAGGTGTAGCCTTCTATCCGCTAGAATGATTTCTCCTCTGGTCCTCTCTGTCTCCCCAATAAATCATTCAGTTCACTTTTCAACTGTATTAGTACTTCAGGTGTTTTAAAATAGTTATGCATGAAGCATTTTCTGTTATAATCTCCATAATATTACAAGGTTGAAATGCCAGGAATCCCAGTGCTATTGAAAGAAACTAACAGGAAGTCTATAGCAGAACATTGGACTTTCTGGCACTCAAAACAAATTACATAACTTTCAAGAAAAATACTATTAAAATCATTCCCACCTTGTAACGGATTGAAGTATTTTAAAAACCACTTTCCATTAGACCTGGACTACTGATTTTGAGGCTAGAGTTAGAGCCATGTGGCCATTCAGCCAGGAAGTTTTTTTAGGGTACTCTTATAAAAACTGTCATTTGATGACACATCATCTACTGTAGCCTTACTGTGTGTTTTCACATGGGACACTTAAAGCAAATTATATTAAATTATAGAGAAGAGATGATTCAAGGTGACAGTGAAAAGGGCTTTGATGCAGAGATACTGCAGGTTAAGTTCAGAAACTAGACATCATTTTATGTAAGAGGAAGCATAACTACTCACTTTGAAACATGTCCCAGTTGCTTTGGCAAAACATTAGTATTAAGGACTGAGTTATATGCCCCCTCTGCCCAAATTCATATGTTGAAGCATTAATCTTCAATGTAGATATAATTGGAGATAAGGTCTTTAAGGAGATAATTGTGTCATAAAGGTGAGACTCTAATCCAAAAGGACTGATGTCCCTATACAAAGAAGAGGTCATGTAACCATAAGAGAGAAGTCACCATTTATAAGCCAGGAGGAAAGGCCTCAGCAGAAATCAATCCAGATAGCACCTTGACCTTGGACTCTTAGGCTCCAGAACTCTGAGAAAACAAATTTCTGTTCTTTAGGCCATTCGGTCTGTGGCATTTGGTTAGGGCAGTGGAGCAGACTAATACAATTGAACTCATTTTCTATTTTGGAAACTATCACTCAGATCACACCTTCTTAATGGCCACATAAATGAAGGCATTTTACCAGGAAAACAGAGGTTTACTGACTTGCATAATTCTAGGCTCTCTTATCCATGGCCACTCAGGAGAGCCTGAAGATAACTGTGATATTCATATGAAATATCACAAGTATGCTTTTTTCATGGATGACTAAAAGGCTGAATCTGCCTAAGCATGTCCATCACAGAAGTTTTAATTATCACCCTTCTTACCAATGAAGTTTGTCACTAAACAGCATTATATCTTATTGCATGGAATTCCCAGGTGTATAGATGTAGAGTGTGTGTGTGTGTGTGTGTGTGTGTGTGTGTGTGTGTGTAAGGGAGAGGTAGGAGGGGGAAGGGGGGAGGGAGGAGGGAGGGGAAGGGAGGAAGGGAGAGAATTAGACAATTCTAACAAATAAATAATTTGGTATACAAGCTTTCTGGTGGGAGAAGGAAGAGGGGTTTTATTTATTTATATTAGACATAGCTCCCCTCTATTTTGAGAATACAAAAAGTACAGATACAAACAGTATGAGAAAAAAGAAATAACGCCTAAGACTGTTAGGTCATTGTAGCTGTGACACCTGTATTTCTTGGTGTTTGATATGCCTTTCTCATTAAGACAGAAAGTCAGTTGTGTGCGCTGTGAAGAGAATGCATGAGTGTACTGATCTGAAAAATAATTTGGTATATTGCCTCTAAAGCAGTGATGCGAACAAGAAAGAAATAAAAGGCTGTGAGCACTTACATATTTCTTCTCATGTGCATCAAAAGCTAAAAGAGCAATAAAAGGAGACGATTTAGACCTATTTATACAAGCGGTGCAGTGCTTTTTTTTTTCTTTAACACAAAAGAGTTCTAAAATTGTCCACTTGTATTTATCTCCTAGATTCTACTATTCATTAGTGATTTAATAATTGAAAATATATCTTTCAAGTTGTGGTTATCTTTGTCACAGAGGGTTCAGCTTAGAACAATTATTTAGAAATGATACGAATAAATCTGTATTAATACAACTTGCTAGAAAGTAGAATTTAGTATGAAAGGGTTCCCCATGGGTCATATCTAAGATTTACTGGTGTATTAAAATATTGAAAAAGCTCTGCCATACAAAATCTCTAAAGTATATGTGAATTATAGCATTAAAAAAAAGGAAAAGAAAACTCAACCAAACAGGACAGTGGTGCCTTGGGAGGACTTGCAAGGGGCATACGGTCGGTTCAGTGCTTAAGATCCGGTCCTGAAAAGGGTGCCAGAGATCTTTTGCCAAAATACACAAATATGATCAATCATGTGAGGGTTAGTACATGCAATCAAAGTCACAAGTATAAGGAGAAGAAGACAGAAGGTATTATAAGAGACACAAATACTGTTGTTTTAGAAAGAATATTCCCTTTCTATAGATATATCATATGAAAAGCCACATCACAATCAGAAGATTGCCCAATGAGCTTAAATAAAAGTCAAAGTAGAGAGACTCAGGTAAATCAAATTAATGTCTATGGTCATTATATTATGCTAATCTCATGCATCTATATGAACTAGAAGACCATACCATACCAGTGTATGCTTTTCTCTGGGAAGGCTTGTGATATGCTGACAAATTAAAACTCTCTAAGCGATGTCCTCCAGCCACTTCCCCTATTAACATGTTTATTTTTTTCTTGTCCTTCAAACATCAGTAGACTAATAGTTTGCATTGAAAGGGACAGGTTGCCTACTCAGCATCCTTTCCCACACTCTTATTTCCTGTTAGAACTCTGATTTGGGGGTGTCTGGCTGGTTCAGTCAGTAGAGCATGCAACTTGTAAACTCAGGGTCATGAGTTCAAGCCCCACATTAGGCATGGACTTGCTTCAAAAAAAAATGAAAAAAGATAAAAGAAACTGAATTTGTTTAGGAATCCAACCCTATACCACACAAGAGTGTATTCAGGGTGGCTGATTGCAGTCCCAACTAAAATAGGACTCGATATGGTTTCAGTGTATTATGTTCCTATTGCCAGGGATTAGTTCCAATGTGTTTATGTTATTAACTCTGACTTATGAAAGGCAAATTTCTTATCTCCTAAGTGGAAACCACAAAAGGGCTTTGTCTCCCTGAGTACTGTTGAGTCTGGGTATCACAGATAGACTGTTGTATGTCTGAGAATCATCTCAAAGATATATATATACATATATATACGTATATATATGTATATATATGATATATATACAATATATCTAAACTTATTCTCCAAGTTCTCCCCAAATGTGCCTCATTAGTGATAACCTCCTTTATTTATAATTCATGAATATCAGTATCTCCAAACATAACCTGAGCTATCCTGATGCTCTCCAAATCCACATTCTTGAAAAACTATAGTCCCTGTAAGCACAATCATTTTATCTTTATTCTAAGGCAATGGAGTTTTTAAAAACAAAACCAAATCAAATTGTACCCACCCCCCAAGCTTAACATTGACAATGACTTCTCACTGTCCAAAAATAAAATTGGCGTTTTTGCAGTATCATAGAGAATCCTACATAAACTGACTTTGCCTCTCTCTCTACCTCAACTAACGCTACACTCATCCTCCCTAAATAAAATCCAGACAGTCTGGCTTTTTTCAGGATTCCTAATATTGGTCACTGTCCCAAAGCCTTGGCTATTTTTTGCTAGTTTTTTATCTATCTGGGAAGAAGCTTTTACTTGCAGATCTTACCAGGATTTTTCAACTCAGTTTCAGTTCAAACATTATCTTCTGAAAAGATTTCCCTGTTTCCAGTACTCTCTATAACATCACTCAAATAAATCCGTAAAATGTTCCAAATGTTCCAGGTTACCAGGCAAATATTATGTCGTTAGTGAGGCTGGATCAGCAATGCCATTTAAAATATTAACCCCTGACTGCATTTCCATCTCTCCTAAAATCTCCCTATTTTATTTTTGGCCATTTTATTGCTGATGTCTCATGTAACATTTATTACATGTTCGCTGTGCACTTTCTCGCACAATACATTAAGCTCCTTGAGGGTTGAATTTTGTCGTTTGTTCACTATTGTATTACCACTGTCCAAGTGCGTTGAGAACAGGTGATCAATAAATATTTTCAGATAAATCAACCAAATCCTCGTTTTATTCACAGTACTTAATACTCTGAAATCATTTTGTTAACCTATCTGTTTTTGGACTTCTCCCTTATAGATGAAATGCTTTCAGAATAAAGAATTGGCTTTTCTTAATCACTGTAGCATCTTCTGTTTAAAGACAATTGCCTGGCATATAATAAGCATCCTGAGTGTAGGTATGTATGAATAACTAATTTCTTTGACAGTCATTTGACACTGGAGGCTTGTGTTTGGCTCAGCATTGCTTAATGGTTTAGAGTTTGTTTTAGGGTGTTCCCTGCCCCCAGTTCCTCCTTAGTTATGTAACAAATATCATGGTTAAGTGCACATTTTGGGACTAGAAGGCCTGTCCTTGAATCTTGCCTCTTTCAGTATCTCTGTTATCTATGGAAAGTTTTTTAACTGTTAAGTTTCTCAATTTTCCCATGCAATTAATGATAATAACAACAAATGAGACATATATATAGATATATAGATATAGATATATATAGACACACACACACACACACACACACACACACACACACACACACACACCCGGGCACAGCACACACCAACCTCTCAAGGTATCTTGAATGTTTTTTTATTAGTTGTATCTTTTATCCAGCCTAAGGCCTATCCTTGCCGACAATGACAGGAGAGGTATTTAGGAGCAGTCTCCTCCTCCCATGTCTTCATGGAAACAATGGATTCAAAGCAAATTCTGACAATATTCCAAGGCCCAAATTGTAATTCCTGCCCCGATATGGTCAAGTTCTTCCAGTGCTCACCACCAACTTCTCTACCGATTTTTCTTTTCTTACATTCAAGAGAACTAAAGGGTGTAATGGCCTAAGAATTTTCCCTCTCTCAGATTCAATCAATCTCCCCTAATCTTTTTGGACTTCTCATGTACCTGGTGAGAATGTGATACCTTTCCATATTTGAGGATGGGCTATGGAGTAAGACAACATTTTTCTTTGTCCTCTGCTTTGGTCCTACTTCCCAATCCTGCATGTCAAGTTCTTTGTCCTGCAGCTTAGGACACAAGCTTGACAACAGTAAAAAGCAACCTTTCCTCTTCTAATTTTTCTGCTCTGCATATTCCTTGTAGAAAACTTTGGGGCACTCTGACCCTCACCCGAGCAGGGTTAAGAGACTTCTGGTCCCTCGACATAATAATATCCAGTAGTTCTCCAAACTTCACCATCATTTATTTACCCAAAACCCTACCTCCTATTGCAGTAATAATAGGCACCTTTGTTAAATGTATAACCTAATTTTTGGCAACAATCTGTTTTCTTCTCCTTTCCCCTTCCCTGATTCAACTCAACTTGCCAAAGACCAAAGACGAATTTTACTGTATCTCTCCTATGATTTTCCTCCCTTGCTCACAAATTTTCATTCACTTTCCATTTCTTACAAGATAACCTCCCACTTCTCTGCCATTTAAAACCGCAAACCTACGCCCACTCTAATCCTTACTAACATTTTCAGATTTTCTTTCCTCAGTTTGTATATAAGCACCTGTGTTGGAGCCAAAGGGATCTTTCTGCTTCAAACAAATACAAGCTAAGCTTTTTGTGTGTGTCTTCAGATAATCTTTTCCCCAACTTGGATACCACATTATCCTTATCTATCCAGACTCCCAGCTTGAAAGCTCACACCTCCCTTTCTAAGCAGAACAGCCTTGCACAATTTCCTTTTTTCTGAACTTGATTTGTACTGACATCGTACAGCATCTGTATGACATTATGCTGTGATAACAATCCTTCACCAGTTTTTTGATTCCTTGTTAATAGAAAACTATTTTAAAAATGATATTTTACAACACTGGGTACATTTTTTTTTCTCCTAAAAGAGTGAAATTAATTATTGACAGAGTGCATGTCTAAGTGAAAAGTTAAATCAAACCCCTGTAATTGTGAATCAAAGTGCCGAATAAGAAGTGCTATCCCCAAAATGTTAGTCAGAGCTAAAAAAATGTGGCAAAAAAATTTTAAGTATCCTCAGCATTCCTTGAGCTTCATCTTTATCCTCCCAATCCCTGTCTTACAGGGTTAATTTGGTATTCTTATCAGTTAGTCAAAATACAGATATATATATATATATATATATATATATATATACACACACACTGATATATATACAAAATACAGATGTATAGATATAGATGATATCAGTACAGAAATAGAGATAGATATAGAAACCCAAATCGATCAATCAATAATTAGATAGATAGATAGATAGATAGATGGATGACAGGACTGAGAATCAGAAAAGACAATGATAGTTTAATAAGGGTAATTTTTATAAGAAAAGTTGTAACTGGTTTTCTGTACTAAATGTCTTATCTTTGTAGTGGTTCTTCACAAAGAAAACAAAATCAATGCAGCATGTATATATGCTGTTTTATTAATACTCATGGACAAATGAGTATACAGTTTTCACAGCAGAAATATACAGGGGTGGCCATTCAGCACTACGTAGCCTCCTTTCCTTGAAAACTGTCCTCAGTCCAAAAAGATGGATTTAGTAAATTCTTATATGTTTTCTCTTTTTGTTTTTTTTTTTAGTTCATTTATTTATTTTGAGAGACAACACATGAATGAGTGGGGGAAAGCAGAGAGAGAGGGAGAGAGAATCCCAAGCAGGCTCCACACTGTCAGTGCAGAGCCTGAGGTGCGGCTCAAACTCACAAACTGTTGAGATCATGACCTGAGTCAAAATCAAGAGTTGGATGCCTAATCAACCGAGCCATCCAGGTGCCCCTCAACATTGTCTTCTTTATGCCACATGCTCTCCACATCACTGAGGTGGGTTTTATATTTTGTGTTTAAAATTTCTCCACTGGAGATTTGAAAATATTTTTCACAATTAGAATCCAAAAGTGTTGTAACTGAGGAATTATAAACTTGGAAACTCTGTGGTCTTCTTCCCGTACATATATGGAAAGATGATGGAAACAGCAGAAAGAGATGCTACTCAGAGGTAATGCTGATAGGGATATGCAAAGAAATGGGAGAGTAATATCAGGCTACAAAGCACCACAGTCTCTGACGACTGTAAAATAACCCTAGCTACTTGTAATAAAATCCATTTGCTTAATCTAGTTCAAGTTACTTTCTGTTATTTGCAATCAAAAGCATTTTTAGCTATGGCAGAACTGTTTTGAAATACTCCTTAGGGAAATTACACAAATTATTAGAGTTATGCTACTAAAGTTCCAAAGGTCCAGAAAGACATTCACAGGCAAGAAACTGGAAACCTTAGCTTTAAGGATGGATTTTGTACAACTAATATTAGTACGTATGGTAGGTTACCAAAAAGTTAGATTATTTATAATAGGAACTTCAGCATTACCTAAACTCATGGGACAAAGTACAATATATTTAGTATTCTGGAACAAGTTATATATTGTACTTTATCACTAATGATAAGGGGGTCAACACCTTTTATGTTCTTCAGAATATTATGAATTCAAGTATTTTGAGGTAGATATTGAATCCACATTATCTGAGTGATATATACTGTGACTTTCACCTTTTGGAGAGCTGAATTTTCTGATGCATTCATTACAGATTTCTTTTGCCTCACATAGTGCTGTTTGAATTCTTAAAATTTCATTTTCCTTATACCACATATGAACCATATAATGTTAGAAATAAAGATAGGTTATAGGTTGTTCTCTTTGACTTATAAAAAAATCTAATTGAATAAATTATTACTCTTCTTTGTATACTGTATGGATCGGCCTAACTTTATGTATATATAATTTTCTGTATGTGTGCATATACACACTCACATATGGATATATATATGTATATAGATATGTATATAGATATAGATATGTATATATATGTATATATGTGTATATATATATATATATATATATATATATATCCATTTACATCAGTTCTCTGAGATAGTGATTTATATTTCTCCAAAATACAGAAGGAACTGATCTGCAGAAAGTGTAAAAATACCAGCTCAGGGCTAAAATGTCAATGAATTGTTGAGCAGCAAGGATATTAACAAGGTCAGTAAAATATACTGCTTTTCTATAACAAATCCAAAATCATGTCATTTAGCTCTCAAGCTCCAGATTCTATAAGAAATTGATAGCAATATAAACTCTCTAGCTTCCATTTCACAATACAAATTCAAAGAAATCTCTCTGGAGGGGGAAAAAAGGTTACATTAAAAAATTGCTGACACACAGACACTAAAACACAGATATATTTCCCTTTTTGTGCAACTAAAAATGGGAATTCATTTTTTAAATTGTTATATAGTTTTGAGAGAGAGAGAAAGAGAGAGAGAGAACCCCAGTGTTTTCCACACTGCCAGCAGAACCCGACGCGGGGCTCGAACCCACAAACTGTGAGATCATGACCTGAACCGAAGTTGGACGCTCAACGAACTGAGCCATCCACCCTCCCCTCAAAGTGGGAATTATGAAAAAACTTTAAATACTAAAGTATTGGGGGAAGGAAAAATAGAGAGTCCTCCTTAAATTCAATAAATGGCACAGCTGAAAAAATAAGGCTATGTATGCCACCAAAAGAGATGATAATTCCTTTTTTTCTTTTTAATATGCACAGAGGGATAAAGACATATAATCAAATGGATAAAAGTAAATATTACATTGGTATTTAATCATTACTTTTATGTGTTTGTTAATAAGACTAAAAATGATAAAAAAAATTTTCCGCATCATCTTTTTCCCATCCTAATGGTATACTTTATCAAAATGCTATTATGAGGTAAATGGAAAGGTTATTTCCATATATTATGGTTTACTTGCATTTTTCCTTGAATAATTGTCATAAAACCTGATAGGACATGTGTCATTTATGTCATTTAATTTCAGTGAGGCTTCAAATAGCTGGAAATGTCTGCTGCAAAACTGGTATCTCAAAGCTTTAAATGTGCTTTGGGCAAAAAAACTTCTTTTGAGATAACGTATAGTTAGCTCCTGGTGTTTAGTTCTAAAGCATTAACTATATTTGTAGGTCTCTGCTGGCAGATACAGATGCCCATCCCATTTAATTTCTGTACATTTTATGTCTTTTAAAGTATGTGTACATAGAGCATTCTTAAATATTTCTATAAATAATAAAATGGACTTAACTTATAATTATTCTCTTGACTATCTTCAAGAAAAAGAAGATGCATATTTATATTTTTCAGCTTTTGTATTTAAGATATCTTCTCCAATTTTAATAATTTATCAGGTACATTCCATATTATGAGAGCAATGGAGGCACTGCATTAAAAAGTTCAAGGAATAGAAGCAAATCATATACAATAAATGGTACTTCTATAAACAATGTAATATTTTACACCTTATTCATTTTTCTATGATTTATTTTCATCAGTTTTGTATTCCCAGTTCTGTGTACTATTTCAGCTTTTCACTTAATGTAAGTTCTCTCGTGCATTATAACAATGTTACGTATCTCAGTTAGAAAGTATCAAGGTTCAACTATGTTAACCCATCACAGTGTAGTTAGTCCTTTACCCAGGGATAAATACTTATTTTGAGTATTTTCTGACTATAAGGATTGCTATCATGAGCATCTCTGCATATAAATTTTCATTACATTCAAGTTCCGCTATTTGAATTTTTTTTCCTCCATAATATTTTATTGTCAAATTGTTTTCCATACAACACCCAGTGCTCTTCCCCTTAAGTGCCCTCCACCATCACCACCACATCTTTCCCCCCTCCCCCTTCCCCCTCAACCCTCAGTTCATTCTCAGCATTCAATAGTCT
>NC_043705.1:130439642-130519445 GCF_006229205.1 Suricata suricatta | reverse complement strand
GTCTGTTTTTGTGCCAATACCATACTGTCTTGATGATGACAGCTTTGTAGTAGAGGCTAAAGTCTGGGATTGTGATGCCTCCCATTTTGGTTTTCTTCTTCAATATAACTTTGGCTAAACGGGGTCTTTTGTGGTTCCATATGCTATTTGAATTTTTGAGCCAAAAGTTGCCATTTTAAATGCTGTTCACAGGCATCAAAGCCAGAGGGATCAAGGTTTTAGTTTCCTTATAATATGTGGTCTCATTGTTTCCTTGGTGAATAGTGTTTTTCATCACTATTCTGAAAGGGAGGAATCCCATTTTAATATCCCATTAGTGTCTACAAAACAGAATGAATCTAAGCACAAACACGACAGATTCATTTTGGAAATGTCTCCAAGACCCAAGTATCCAAGTGCAAACGAATTTTTTTCTGCAGCGATAATGTTTTTCTCCCAAAGTCTCCAATCGACACCCATCACACATCTGGACCCGCATTTAGGACACAGGAGTATAAACTGGACTTACTGCAACCTGATCACACCCGCCCATGTTACAAAGAATCACTTAAGAAGACACATTACGTCTACCATATATGCATAAATCCCTTCAATTAAAACTCTGTAGGACTATTTTCATGTTGAACATACAGACTAATGGTTAATATTATTCCCGCTAATTTAGTACAAACTCTTTTAAATTCTTATTCTGAAATTTCACTGTGCAATCCTAATAGGGGGAAAAAAACATCTCCACTGAAATAATAGTTAACTTATAACTATGATTATAGCCTTATTTCTACATTATCATGTTCTTCAAAGTCATTTTTAGTCATTTTTGTATAGCATATCCTATGTATATTCTAGATAGTTCATTCAAGAAATGAAGTATTTAAGTCTTTACACCATCAATGTGATTCTTGATAATAGACACAATCAAACAAACACCATCAACAAAAAACACTATTGCATTAATGACTCTTCCAAACAATTAGTTTTGTGAGGAAACTAATTATTTTTTTTAAATTTCACCAAAAAATGTTGTTTTCCCCATTAGGACAGGCACTGTATTTATTTATTTTAGGCTCAAATCTGAAATGTAAGGCACCATCCTTTTTTAAAAAAAAATTTAATGTTTTTAAATTTACTTTTGAGAAACAGAGAGAGACAGTGTGAGCAGGGTAGGGTCATGGAGAGAGGGAGACACAGAATCCGAGAGCCTGCTCTGAGCTAGCTGTCAGCACAGAGCCCAACGTGGGGCTTGAACCCACAAACCATGAGATCATTACCTGAACTAAAGCCGGCGGCTTAACCAACTGAGCCATCCAGGAGCCCAAGGCACCCATCCTTTTTAAAATGAAAAACTAGAACATTTGCTCTAATTTGATATCCTTTGCTGTCATGTATGTCATGGTAGAGGTTGGTTTCTTCTAGGTTAAAATTACTTCTAACTATATTTGGGGGATTATCTTCTGATCATAAAAGCATGGCAGATACTAAAACAAACAGTCTCAAAAACCTTATGCTCGTTCAGGGAAACTGTAGTCATTAGGAAGATACTCTAGTCTTTCCTTAATTATTGTTGGTGCTGTAACATTGACGCAATACAGCCAATCCACTGGTAACAAAATGACTGGGAGGTTGGGATAAAATTGTTCTGTGACAGCAGTGCTTCCTATGTTACCAGCGAGTCTCTTGGAAACAAACACATCGAGAGAGCTATCTCCAAATATGCTGTTCGTTCAAAATGAAAACATTATCAAGGCCTATTCTCTCACTCTGTCATTCAAGTAGATTCCCACAGAACTTCATTTAGGAAACTGATACATGTTTACAATTCACTGCATACTAGGTAAGGGAGGCACCCGGTTGCTCTGAACCCAGGGCCCATGCCCTCACAGCATTCATTCAGAATAAACAAATTACAGATGTGCACACATATGCATATGAATTAACAGCTGCTCTAAGGTCTCTTCAGTTGTGCTGAGAAATTATAGTTGTGATTTGATAATGTAAGAGAGGGTCAAAGAAGTCTCTATTGAGAAAGTATTGGCCACAGTGAGGTTGGAGAAACGTGTGAAACAGAAGGGACATCATTTCTAGGAGAATGGTACAGCTGTATGGGATGTGCAAAGTCACAATGGCAGAAGAAGGGTGACAATTTTCAGGCCAGTATGGTTGAAGCACAGAGAAAGAATGGCTCAATTTGTGGTAGAGGCCATGGGTATGCAGCTGGAGTTATCTAGATTAAATGTGATGATCCCATTCTATATCAAAACCTATGCTAGGTTTATTCCTGAATTTAGTAAGGACATAGACCAGATATACATAGGGTGTCATAAAACAAAAATATGTATCAGAAATGGAGAAATATTTTTTTTCTTTAAAATTTATTTTATGTATTTATTTCGAAAGGGGGAGAGAGAGAGAGAGAGAGAGAGAGAAGTAGGGCAGCGAGAGGAGAGAGACAAAATCCCAAGCAGGCTCTGCACTGCCCAGCACAGAGCCTGACATGGGGTTTGAACCCACAAACCATGAGGTCATGACCTGAGCCAAAACCAAGAATTGGACACTTAACCAACTGAGCCACCCAGGTGCACCTGCAGGAGTAATTATCCTAAACATAGAATATAGTTTGATATTATCAGATATGAGTAAAAGCACTAGAAAATCCAAGGAGATCCTCTGTTTGTGACAATAAAAAAGGCTAGACACCTTGGAAGTGAAAATTTAAAAAGACTTAGAAACTCTAGATAAATCCGATTCACATAAATTCCAGGAAGTGCTCACAACACGAAATGGAGCTGGCAAAACTGGAAACGAATGCACAACGTGCCACTGCCGCTCTGGCCACTCACCTGTGTTCAGAATCAAGGGCTTGGACTCTTGGCCAAAAGAGGAGAGGGAGGAAATCTTTGGTACCCGCACACAAAGAGGGGTACTGAAATATGGAAGCAGGTCGGGGGTGAGAAGTTTTAAGCTGGTCAGCCTCTGCCAGGCCTTATGGTGATGGGGAGGCAGGGAACAGGAAAAAATACTGCAGATTCCTAAATGCAGCCCCATCCTCATGAAACTTGGGAAAAAAGAAACAATGGGAAATAATTCACACAAAGAGCCAGAAGAAGACAAATAGTCTTTAATTAATTGGTTTTTTAAAATATAATTTATTGTCAAGTTGGCTAACATACTGTATGCACAGTGTGCTCTTGGTTTTAGGGGTAGATTCCCATGATTAATTGTACACATACATCACCCAGTGTGCATCCTAATGAGTGCCCTCCTCAATGCCCATCAACCATTTTCCCCTCTCCCCCACACCTCCCATCAACTCTCAGTTTGTTCTCTGTATTTAAGAGTCTCTTATGGTTTGCCTCCCTCCCTCCCTGCTTGCACCTATTTTTTTCCCCTTCTCTTCTCCCATGGTCTTAAGTTTCTCAAGTTCCACGTAGGAGTGAAAATATAGGATATCTGTCTTTCTCTGACTGACTTATTTCACTTAGCCTACTACCTTCCAGTTACATCCACATCTCTACAAATGGCATAATTTCATTCTTTCTCATTGCCAGTAGTATTCCATTGTATACATACCCCTTATCATCTTTATCTATTTTTCAGTTGATGGACGTTTAGGCTCTTTCCATAATTTGGCAAATAGTCTTTAATTTAAAGAGCTATATTTGGCACAAGAAAGTATGCAAAACTGGACAGAAAAATACAGGAATTTTAAGCATGCATGTGCCAAACAAATAGCCTAAAAAAGGTACCACAAAAATTAAAAACAGGGAAATATTGAGCCATCCTTAACAGAAAATTTAATTATCTGTGGCTCATTAATTTGTAATCATACAGGAAAAGAAGTGAGAGAGATTTTAATGTGTGTCCATTAACAATCTTGGCCTAATGTGCTTTTCTGTATCACATAAAGATATATATTTTTCTCATATAAATGAACTATTTATGAAAATTAATCTTATATTAAGTCATAATGCATTCTCAAGGAAGTTCAAAGAATTAATGTATAGTCCATTTTCACTGAAAACAAAAGGTATGTTAAAAATGAGCCACCCATTGGGGTACCTGAGTGACTCAGTAGATTAAGCGTCCAACTTAGGCTCAGGTCATGATCTCGTGGCTTGTGGGCTTGAGCCCACATCAGGCTCTGTACTGACAGCTTGGAGCCTGGAGCCTGTTTCAGATTCTGTGTCTCCCTCTCTCTCTGCCCCTCCCCCACTCCTGTTCTTTCTCTCTCTATCTCAAAAATAAACTATAAAAATGTTAAAAATAAAAGAATAAAATTTTTTTAAAAAATGAGTCACCCATCAAAAAGTGGAAATCCGTGCAGTGCTGACTGATCACCACTGGAGCGAAACCCTTACAAAGTTTGTGCTACAATTTTTCAGATGACAACTGAGAGGTCAGATGATTGAGCCCATCGCATAGTCTGAGAGCTGTAGTTCTGCAACAATCATAGAAACCTGGATCTTTTTTGCTTTTTACTGGGTCACAGCCACACCGGAATACAGTCTGCATTTTCTAATTTCCTTGCACTTAGGTGTGATTATCATAGGACTTCCGGCCAGTGCAACCTGGCAAGGTGAGTGACCTTCCATCATGAGAACATACCTCATACCACGTGGAAGGGGGCACCGTATAACAGAGCAGCACGGATTCCTGGCAATTCTACTAAACACTTACTCTACAGGGGCACCTGGGGGGCTCAGTTGGTTGAGCGACCAACTTCAGTTCAGGTCATGATCTCACTGTTCACAAGTTCAAGCCTCACATCATGCTCTGTGCTGACAGCTCAGAGCCTAGAGCCTGCTTTAGATTCTGTGTTTCCTTCTCTCTCTGCCCCTCCCCTGCTCACACTCTCTCTCTCTCTTTTGCTGGCTCTCTCTGTCTCTCTCTTTCAAAAAATAAATAAATAAAGGAAAGGTATTAAGCAGGCTGTGTTTTAGCTTATGAGCAAATAACAAATTGTATCATGTATCTTGAATGTATCATAGATAAGCTGCTATATAATGATTGCCACTTCAGATAGCTGTGAAATTAGGTGATTAACTAGTTGTTACTTAACCTTCTAATTTCTGTATAAGTCTAATTACATGAAAAAGAAGTTGGGGTTTTGATGTTTTACTTTGCTTATCCATTTGGAGTGTCATTGTAACTACTGTATTGTAAATGATGGAAAATAATTGCATATGTTAAAAAAATAGTGTTATATTCTAAAAAAAATAAAGTTACAAAAATAAACAAATAAATATTAAACATTTTTAAATAAAAAATAAAAGTAAAAGTACATGAATAACTTACTAAAAAGTGAAAATTTTATTGGAGGAAAAAGTGGAAACGGAGGGGCATCTGGGTGGCTCAGTCAGTTAGGCCTCCAACTTCGTCTCAGGTCATGATCTCATGGCGCAGGAGTTCGAGCCCTGCAGTGGGCCTGTTTCAGATTCTCTCTCCCTCTCTCTTTTTAAAAAGGTGGAAACAAGGCTCCCAGATGGCTCAGGTAGTTAAGTGTCTGACTCTTGATTTTGACTCAGTTCATGATCTCATTAGCCGTACTGGTCCCTTTGCTGACAGTGCAGAGCCTGCTCGGTTTTCTCTTGAGCTTTCTCTCCCTCTCTCCACCCCTTCCCTGTTCACATGCTTGTTCTCTCTCAAAATAAGCAAACTTAAAAAAAGGTGGAAATATTATTTCCTTAATATCTATTTGGTCACGTGCATGAATGTCTTCTGTCACTTTGGCTCTTATCACCTAGAATTAATGGTCTCAATCCTAAATCCTTTGCTTACCCACTAGATCACCACACAGTATTCTTTATCACAGAACATGCCCAAACAATCATTTGTAAAATTAAGAAAATCCAGGGAAAAAAGTAACTGATGAAGAGCAAAACTTTAATAAAGGAGAAAAATAATAAATATAAACATGCCATAGTGTCATATGAAATACGCTAGGGAATCTGCAATGCATTCTAGATATCAAACCGTGGTGGAAAACTAACTCGTTCCAACAGCAAGGAGTTACTATGAAATCACAGGGTGTGCAAAGAGTCCTACCAGGTTTGCCATTCCATATGCAACCAGGCAATATTTTAGAAGGTTTAACACACACACACACACACACACACACACACACACACACACACATACACAAACACAAAGCACTGGATTCCAAAAGGCTCTTGCTCTTTAAGAAACAAAATTCATCCTTAGAAAAAAATGTATACTTATGTGCTTTTGCATTTAGGTTCTTTATGTTTGCATTAAGTTTCTGTAAATTCACTAATAAGTAGATTTTTGTCATAAATCATTAAGGCAATATGTAGACCTGGCATTATGTTTAGAATTAAGAACTAAATGGAATATGGGATTTACCATACACTTATTCTTAGGGAACATCTTTAATTGATTTTCCTAAACAATTTGTCAACATATTCAGTTCTTCAGGGAAAAAACCTAAGAAATGTTTGTGACAGAACAAAAGAAAAATTAAGAGTTGATTGGATGATTTTTTACAAAACACTTAAAATAATTATGTTGATGGAACAAAAGTAACTTCATATGCTCTGAAAGGAAAACTTGAGAGCCATTCATCACAAAACCAAATCCATAATCTAAGGCTTAAGTTAATTTACAATTGTTGAATAGAAAGCTACTATTTAGGGTCCATGTTTTCTAATATTCACTCTATTATGCAAGACTTTTGAGTTCAAATTAAATTTCATAAATTTTGTATGTGCGTATACTTATTTCTATGTCAGCCTCAGTATTTTAACCTACATCACTTAAACACTGCAAGAGACATATAAATGGTAAGTGATACTAGGTTGTTATTACCTTGATAATAATGCTTCCTTTTTTTCCCCATGAAATGTGGGTGGATTAGACATTTACCATTGTAAATATAATTTTTAAATGTTTAGTATAGGTGTGATTTCAAACCCTTATGCCTCAAAATTCATATATTCATTTTACCTGATACATATTTATTATTATAGTTGCTTAACTTTATTTATTTTTCCTTTTAATGTTATTAAAAATATATAAAATACATTTTGCAAGTTGCTCAGGATCAAAACACCATATTTTTTTTCATTTGTTTTAACCAGCAAAAGACCATTTGGCAACTAGTCTAGTTGCTCCCGCACATTTGAAAGGATAAGCTGGTGAAAATTTCCATGCTTCTATTCTCACCTCTCTTGCTTACATTCCTACCATTTTATAACCACGTAGATATTAAAATCAGTAATGTTTTTGATGGTTTCCTCTGTGGCAGACACTGCTCTCAAAGTTTAACATACATATTATATTTATTCTTATAATAACTCTATGAAATATGCATTAAAGGGGCTATTTTAGAGAGTACATTAAGTACATTAAGAAATAATGAAGTTTATGCTGTTTTAATGTCACAAAGCTAGTAAGAGGTGGAACTAGGATGTGTACAAAAGAAACTGTGACTCTGAGGAAATCACTCTTCCAACAGAGAATTAATAAACTATCTCATCTGTATCACACAGACCCTTGGAAGGAATGGATATTGAAGAATGTAAATAGAACCTCATATATGAATTCCCTTTAAAATGTCTATTAAGGGATGCCCAAGTGGCTCAGTCGGTTAAGCGTCTAACTCTTGATATAGGCTCAGATCATGATATCAGGGTTCCACGAGATGGACCCCATGTCAGGTTCCATGCTGACAGTGTGGGTCCTGCTTGGGATTCTCTCTCTCTCTCTCTCTCTTTCTCTCTCTCTCTCTCTCTCTCTCTCTCTCTCTCTCTCTGCCCCACCTCTGCTCATGTGTTCTCTCTCTCTCAAAATGAAAATTTTAAAATCTTGAAAATAAAATGTCTATGAAATTCAACTGAATAGTTTACAGATTACTTTATAATTAACTTCATGATTCTTCCTTGGATGTCTACAACAGGACACTGAGCTCATCTGAGAGGAGAATAGTTATGATCCCCAACTTTGGATCCAAATCCCTGTTCCATAACTTACTCATCATATGACCTTAGGATAGTTTTTAGTCCCCTTGCCTCAGCCTCCTTATTTGCTGGATAAGAATAATAACAGACCAGTCTCATAGTCTTATGAGACTGAGTTGACATATGGAAAATGCTTGGGGAAAAATGCCTAACACATTATCCACTCTGTAAGCACTTTCAATCAATTATGTGCTAGGTATATGCAAACAAGATTATGGCTGTTGATAGATAGATAGATAGATAGATAGATAGATAGATAGATGATAGATAGAGATGATGATAGACAAAAGTTGGAAAGGGTGAATATATGTATATGCATGTACTATCAGACACACTGTTTCATTCTATTACTTAGTCATATGACATTCTCCTACTAATTTTTATGTAATCCAGAAGTCATGTGACACATCCTAACCTTTAAAACCCCAGTTCTACATATTTCATGGCTTTTAGCAATTCTAACGGCATCACCAACATATCTCCAAGTTTGGGAGTATACAATCTTCTCATCCTCACTCACGGCTCGAAGGTGGTACTCTTATCTATCAATTCAATGCTAGACCAACTTACCTTATTGCTGTTGCCCTATTCCACTTTATTCTAGAATAACATTCAATCCTTCTACTTCAACTCCCCAGTCGCCTTACCAGCAGTCATCATTTCATATTACACATACCATCTCCCAAAAGCCCTGATCTGATCCTTCAGGTGGAGATATAACACTCACACAGTGGTTGATTTTCTTTCTGGCGCTCTCCTACTCCCCGTATCTTTTTCTGTTCTAATGCAGAGCAGTTCAAACTCCTGATTCTAATTAGGCCCTGTCCTCAGAGCCTAAGTTTTCTCTACAAAAGATTTATTGGGGTACTTTCTAAACAGAGTAGCTGCTGCATTGTGAGAGAGTTTTTCACTTGCTGGCATGAGTAGATATGGGATAGGAATAGGATATCTGTACCACGGGGCAAGAATCTCTCTTCTCATTGGATCATGAGCCCTTTCCACGTATTACTGGTATATAGTTGTCATACTGATATATTTCTGAATAACATGATCATGAAATAAACTCTGTTCTTTGATTTCACATCATAAGGAACCCACTGAAGAGGTTAGACCTTTTGGCTAAATATGGATAGGAAAGTAGAAGGAGGAGAAGGGAGAAAAAAAGAGAAGTTTAAGGCTAACAACTGGGATAATTCATTAAACTTCTAATGACCTTACCCTAGTGAAGAACTCATTACCACCACACTGTACATTTAACAACTTATCCCAATAGGCCCACTTAATATTTCAATACTATTTTAAATCAGATGTTCTCTGGTAATCATACTGAGATCCATTTATTTCAGGAAACCTGTTCCAAAAAAAGTGCTCAGGCCAAAATAATTTTTTCCATACTGTTTGGAATCAAATTCTTGAGTTTAACTTGGAATTTTTTGAGTGCCTGAACAGATTCAAAGTGCATTTTAAGATGGAATGCTCGCCCTAACCACCTGCCCTTGGGAAGTCTAGTCCATGCATAAAGACGTGAATTTCTGTTTGGGCAAAGTACAAGTGATGTTTCCAAACTTTCACTTGCTAAAACATTAGCGTTGCCATCTGTTATCTGGAGCATTAATTCCTCCTCAATCACCAGCACAGGTACTTGGGGGCTTGTCAAAAACTAAACCTTAAAATCACAGTCCTGCTTCAGACCTCTGATATTAACCAGTAAACTGAGAATCTTGTTAATCATCTATCTTTTCAGTTTTTTTCTGAAAAATAGTTTAATACATTACCTCAGCTGCCTAAGGGTATTTTCTTTAAAAGTTTTTTAACATTTATTTTTGAGAGAGAGACAGAGAGTGAGTGGGGGAGAGGTAGAGAGAGAGGGAGACACAGAATCCAAAAGCAGGCTTCAGGCTCTGAGCTGTCAAATCATAGCCCAACGTGGGGCTTGAACTCAGGAACTGTGAAATCATGACCCAAGCTGAAGTCAAACACTTAACAACAGACTGAGCCACCCAGGCGCCCCTGAGGGAGGAGGTGGACATCGTATTTTCATGAATTATAAATTGATACTATTCATTCAGTTAAGTGAAGAACAAGAGAAGTCAATATCATCTGGAAAATACATCTGCATGCCTAATGAGAACTTATTGAAAGTATTGGTTATCTCCCTGATTCAGAGATGCATCAGTCACTTCCTGTGTTGAGACTCCATCCCAAACTCTTTGATTGATGCTGAAGCCAATGGAAAAAAGTTAAGAGAGACCACTGGTCTCTTAGAGTTCAAAGCAGATTCGTTAAAATAGATATGACTCGATGGACAACACGGAGATAGCAGAGAACTAGAAGTGGGAACCAGAGTACTATCAAAATCAGAGGGAACACAGTAGTTGAGACTTTCCTGATGGACTGGGGAAGGGTGGGCTGGGAACAGAGGTAACTGGAAAACATACTCAAAGAAAGGATGTACAAATGTGACCCAAAGCACCTGTCACTTTTAGAAATGGGAGGTCGATAATAATATGGGGGAACAAAATCTGTTTTCCAGAATTCATTTCTTAGAGAGGTGCTAT
This sequence comes from Suricata suricatta, assembly GCF_006229205.1. Lineage (NCBI taxonomy): Eukaryota > Metazoa > Chordata > Mammalia > Carnivora > Herpestidae > Suricata > Suricata suricatta. The sequence goes on along the minus strand of NC_043705.1, from coordinate 130,508,914 downwards.
CTTTGTTTGAAATAAATATTTGGATTATTTGCTAAGGTGTAAGGGAAGGAGGAAAATAGGGAGGAAAATTCTATTTGCCACAATGCTTCATGTTAAGTTTCCTGAAGCTGGAGATCAGTAAACTACCTCCTGTTCTCCCCTATCCGGTGCTCTAAGAATTCTTCTAATTTGGACCTCTTTGTTTAAATGTTCACGTTGTTCCTGGTCATGCCTAAAAACTAGTATCTGCATCCATTAAGAAAAAAAAGATTAGCATATTCCTTGGGTGCAATTCTGTTTAATTTTAAGACAGAGTTGTTTATACATGGCCTTCGCATAAAGCATGCATGTATTTAACTCACCACAAAGCCCTAGACACAAACAATACTTTCACATTCTGACTGTATCATGCATTTTAAGAATGGCTATTTTAGCTAATACGTGTTTATTGGATACACATTTATTGTGAAAATTACTCGAATTTGTCAAGTACTCAACTTCTATTTCTTGGAAAGAACATCAGTTTAGGTCTTCAGAAGGTAATATAAATGCCCAGTAATACAATGTAGATTACAGGAAGCTATATTGTGCTTTGTGTCAAAAAAAAAAAAAAAAAAAAAGACTTGGTAAATACGAGGTTTAAAAATCATACCACTCTTTTCATCCACCCCCCACTCTCACCCTTACAGATAAAGTGAGAACTCTAGTATTTTGTGGATGGTATGCACTTTACACAGTTGGGGAATAAAATACCCAGGAAATTCTAGTGCTGCTGGTACTGGGAACAGAAGAGAATACTTTTCTTGTTGTGCTTTACACGTCATGGGTTTTTGGTTCAGGGAATTAAAATTAAGGTTAATTATAAAAAGGCATTATAGGGGCGTGGCTCAGTTGGTGACCATCTGACTCTTGATTTCAGCTCAGGTCATGGTTCCACGGTCCTGGGATCAAGCCCCATGTTGGGCTCTGCACTGAGCATGAAGTCTGCTTGAGATTCTCTCTCTCTCTCTCTCTCTCTCTCTCTCAAATAATACATGAACGAATGAATACATACATACCTACATACATAAGTGAAAAAGCATCATAAACATTAGGGTGTTTTTTTAGGTTAAATCCACCGGGCATTGTATAGAGATGAATGCTGGCCCTGGATGACTTGGAGGTGATCCCTAGACTCCTGCATAGAAGTTGTGCCACATAGGCGTGTTTGTTTTACCAGAACTTTGGCTGCCAGATAGTCTTCACAATGTAAATTTATGATGGGGGATTTGAGGGTCTAATGGTATTTGCCCAAACTTTTGGGGGAGGCTACAAGGTGAATGTCAGCCAAACAAGGCAGTATGTGATCAAGCTCCAGGTAAAACTTCAGACACCAAAAGGTTCTGTTTGGTGGTACTCCTCATACAGTCACACATCAAGAGTGGGAGGAGGTAAAAACCCCCCTGACACCACAGAGAGAGAACGACTAGAAACTCCAAGTTTGGACTTCTTCTGGTTCCTGCTGTGGAAGTCTCTTCCCTTGGCTCAATTTAATTCATATCCTTTCACCATAATAAAGTGTAAGTATAAATATAGGGTTTTCACTGAGTTCTGTGAGTCTTTCTAGTGAACCGTCAAACTTGAGGGGGGTTCTTGAATTTATATTCAGCCGATCTAAAAAAAGGGTTTATCCTGGGACTTCCAAATTTACAGCTGATATCTGAAATGAGGGTAGTCTTGGAGACTGTAATCATAAAATTTCCTCCCTGTGGGCCATGATTTCAGGATTTTCTCTACCTAGTGCAGGAGGAGGCAAGGTATTCCATACCTTCCTTAAGGGGAGATATATAGGACAGGGAAAAGGACAATCATTTCTATTTCCTACAATATTGTTTATTCTTCCTCTATAAAGGCTTAGCAGACTCTCTAATGTTTCCAGCAAGATCTGGGATTCTTTCCCCTCCTATTTATTGGCTCTTTGACTTTGAATTTGCTACTTAGTCTCTCTTAGACTTAGCTTTCATATACATGTCCTTATGGGTGCTACATGAGCCTTTATTTCAAATAACCTTCATGGATATTAAATGGCATAATGTCTATTAACATTTTAGTTTTAATACTTCTGTCAAGTTTAAGAAATCTGGTCTCCCATTCTAAAAAAACACTTTTTTTCTGATTGTGACCTTCCTTCTCCTCTTCTCATTTTAGGATAAGAACAAATAACTACCGACTGTGATCTTTCTCTAGATGGAATAATAGAGAGAGAGAAGCCTAAATAGTTCTTACCCAAAAACTTTCCTACACCTGGTACTTATAATTGATATTTTTCTTGTTAAAATACAAAATGAAAATGAATAAAATACACTTAGAGAAAAATATATTTAGAGACATTGTGTACAATATTAATTCATGAAATGTCCACCTTAAGAATAAACTTAAATCTTAAAACATTAAAAGAAATCTCATAGATGTTTCAAGTTAAATAGGGGTAGCTTTATTTTTTTAAGATTATTTCTTTGTTGAGAGAGAGAAAGTACAAGCTGTGGAGGGGCAGAGAGGGAGGGAGAGAGAGAAAGAATCCCAAGCAAGCTCCACACTGTCAGTGCAGAGCCTGACGTGAGGCTCGATCCCACAATTGTGAGATCATGACCTGAGCCAAAATCAAGAGCTGGACACTTAATTGAGTCCCAGACACCCTAGTGGTCCCTTTGCCTTTCATATATAACAATTAATGACTCTCTTCTGCAAAATATATTATTATTATACAGCCTTTGTTATTATAATGAAACTATCATATTTATCAATATTCCTGTGCACCACTTAAAATACGCATCTGCATAGACAATGCAATGACAAAAAAAATGTCTTGGAACAAATATTCTTTCTTTGATTTCACAGATTTGCCTATACCATTACCCTACCGCAGAAAACCTTTCCTCCTCTAGATCTGCAGAGATTTTTCACTTTCTTGTGAGGACTCTTGATGTTATCATTTCTTCAATCTTACAATACACACTATTTGACGTTAAAGTGTGAAACACCAAGAGACATCACATACTTAGACTGTATTCTGACACCCCCTACCTCTCACCTCCTGTGGGTAGTAACCCCAGCCCTCTGAGCACAGTTTTGACTTCAGCACTTTTGTTCTTCATTCCAGTAATCTAGTTACATGTGATTTTCCTATAATGGACAGCAGGCTCCTTTGGTGTTTGAGCTTCCTGTTAGGAAAACTAGTTCCATATCATCTTCCCAGAGCCTGTCTTGGCAGAAACAAGGACAGCAGCCTCATTTTCCACGGCACATCAGACCCTAGGGCAAGGCATTTTGTATATGCCTTCTCTCCCTATGTGCTGCTCTAGCACTAGATGTTACAAAAAAAAAGAATATAATGGAGTGGATTAAGGTGAAGTAAAATACAGTAAAGTAAAATGATTATCTCCGTGATATCACTGAAGTGGTCTTCCAAGGACAGGTTTTTAGTGGCATGTGTCTGTCCTCCTTGGCCTTCTGATCACACCTACAAGTGTCTCCTCTCACCTTTGTGCCACTACTGTAATACGTATTATAGAACCTCCCAGGCTGGGCTGCACTTACTTAGGCTTGCCTCCCATACAGTGAGCTCCCAGACGTCACTGACATATCTCATGCATCCCTGTAGCCCTGGCAACAACTACGCTACCTGGCATGTAGTATGTAGTCAGCCTGGTTCTGTCTGGAGTAAATAACTTGAAGCATATAGACTGAAGAGTGTGCAGTGAGGCAGGGGTGAGGAGCCTGGGTGGCTCGGTTAAGCTTCTGACTTCAGCTCAGCTCACGATCCCACGGTTCTTGAGTTCGAGCCCCTGCATCAGGCTCTGTGCTGACAGCTCAGAGCCTGGAACCTGCTCTGGATTCTGTGTCTCCCTCACCCGGTGCTCCTCCCCTGCTTGTGCTCTCTCTCTCAAAAATGAAATGAACATAAAGCTTAAAGAGTGTACAGCGGTATCATGCTCATCTCCAAACTAGGCACAATTCCATTCCTTGCTGAGTCACATAATGAAGCTATGTTGTGGCACTCTTTATTGTAAAACCTGGCCTAATTTTATAGCCCGTGTCTTAATAAATAAGAGAGGTTTCTTGAAATGTGTACAGTTACAGTACACAAGGACTCACCCCTATATTTTCAATTATACCTATGAAAATTAATGCATCACTCAATAAATCCTAAGCCAGGGAGGAATCAAGAACCTGCAACTGATTGAAATAGTCACAAATTTAAGCAAAACATATAAATTTTGCAGCTAAATTGGGTAAAATAAATCCACCCAGATGTCTTGCCAAATATGAGTACACAGAGCTGCTGTCTTTAGCTCCTTCACACATATGTCCCCTTGAAGCAGGTGTATATCCATATTCACGCAGGAAATAGTGTGTGCTTGCATATCAAGTATGAGTGAAGAATGAGTGTACAGATGAAAATAAGTACTCTCTAAGGGAAAACTCTTCAAGTGATGCTGGATTTGCGTTTGTGCCCATATGTGTTTACATACCTTGAGTCGTACATGAGCAAAGTGTGCAATTCTGATGTTTCTATTCCTGTTGCATCATTCTGGCACAGAGTTATTGTAAAATATCACCCTAAATGAAAGCTGAATTTCACTGGGGGCATCCCTTAAATATAGCTTGTAGACACTGAAAAGCTCTTTGTGGTTGTGGGGCAATATAAATTCAACAGATTGCTATGATAGCTCTGAGGAGGACCAGGAAATATAACATTACTGTAAAGAAGATAATTGCTAATTCTTTCCTCTACAAAGTTTATAAGGCTTTCATTTTATGGCCTTTTTTCTTATAAATATAAGGCATGCTCATTGCAGAAAATCTTAAAAATTCACAAAGATGCAAAAGGTAGAAAGGTGTTGGAAGAAGAAAATAAACTCACATGCTTCCCAAGTGCCTCATGTCAATTTTACACAAGGCACGTTATATGTATTTACTGTATTACAAGTAGAAGGTAGAAAGTAACTCTAATGGTTTATAGGTCTATATGCTTTCCTATAAACTCCCCAAAATAATAGGAGGACTAGTTAAAAGTTTAATTCTAAATTGGAGTCTAACAGTGGACAGAAAAAAAAAATATGGGAATACTAAATATAAAACAGCAGTTTAGTCAGGCACTAAGAGTGAAGATGTCCGTGATATGCCCCATGGACAGAGGAGACAACAAAATGCCCCTTTGCCTCAGAGAGACAAGGATCTAAAAACTTCAGGATCCTGCCGGACACATTGTTCTTGAAGCCCAGTGCCTTTCACACCTTCACTGGGGATTCTAAACTTAGAAGCATGCACTTTAAGTAAAGGGAATTTGTTTTTCTCCCCTTATTTTCTTAAGATTTATTTGGATAATTACAAGGAGAAGAGGGATGGAGAGAAGGGATTTTGGGGATAATTTCCTCTGTTTTTTCAAAGCACAGTTTCCGGAAATGAAATCTGACAGAGAAGAAATATAATAATCATATGCTCAGCTCATAGGGTGATAATAATAAAATGCCAGCATTAAGCATACTATGTTGTGGGAACACGCCTAAGCTCTTTACATCTCTTTTCTCCTAAATTCTCACCACAGCAGGATCAGTTTGAGCTTCTCATTTCTCCATTTTACAGTTGAGCGAACTGAAGCACAGAAATGTATATAAATTCCTTGGCATCGCATAGGTAGCAACTGCCAAAGTCAGAATGTGAACTCCAGCACTCTGGAGCTGGGGTCTGATTTGATAACCACGGTAATGGAGAGTTTAGAGTTATCCGCCCGTAACACATCAAACCTGAATTTTCACCTCACAACAAATTTTTCAAAATACAATTTTAAGTAGTTGCATAACGTTCCATTTTTAGAGATATAATCGACTAATCAATCATTCCTCTCTTCTTCAGATTGCTTTTACTTTCTCGCTATCATGAATTCAGCCATGATAATGCTCTAAAAAACACCTGGTTATTTTATTAATGACTTTGAACTTAATGGTTTTCTACAAATCTTTTCAAATGATTTCTGATAGAATTTTACCCATTTTTGTTTCAACAGGAGCCTGTAAAAATACTCAGCTCATCACATGCTTAGCAGTATAAAATACTACGGACTTAATTTCAGTGTCTTTGGGATTCTGTGATCTTTAAGGCAATTTTTATGAACAGTGATCTTTAAGGCAATCAGCTTTTCTGATTGTTTCTATGATGTATCATAGTAAGACGGAAAAGAAATTCCAGATTTAAACACAATTCTTAGCTGTATGATATCACATTTGAATTATTTCTGAGCTTTGATTGTCTCCCCTACAATTTTAGGTAGTTTGTTTCTTTGTTTTCCATTTCTGTTTCACACTGAAGATAGTCGATCATGTTATGGCTTCTATTGTTTCTAGTTAGAAGTCAGTTCTTATCTGTTCATCAGAATGTAGTATGTCATTTTTCTTATGCAGTTTTTTTATTATGTTTAATTTTGTTATCTGCATTCTTAGGTGGCTCAGTTGGTTAAGCGTCTGACTTCGGCTCAGGTCATGATCTTGTGGTTTGTGGGTTTGGTTCTTGCATCAGTCTCTGTACTGACAGCTCAGAGCCTGAAGCCTGCTTTGGATTCTGTGTGTGTCTCTCTCTCTTCCCCCCCCCCCCCCCCCCCCCTCTCTCTCTCTCTCTCTCTCTCTCTCTCAAAAATAAATGAACGTTAAAATTCTTTTTATTTAATTTTATTCACAAAATTATTTGTAGCAACATCTTATGGACTAGCATAACATTAAATTATCCCAGAGACAGTTTGTTCTTTTCTCAGGGGCATCTGCAGGAGGAAGCTCTGTGGGATCCACTTACCACAGGTTTTATGAAAGGGAAGGCTACTGGCATTTGAGGACAAATAAATATCTGTTGTGGAACGCTGTTCCATGTGCTGTGAGAGACTGAGCAACCTCCCTTGTCTCTGCTTTTTAGAAAGCAATACCATTCCCTTCCCCTAGTTGTGACAACCATAAATATCTGCAGACATTCCCAGATGTCCCTTGGGAAAGAGGGAAAAAAACCGCACAAAAACCAAAAAACAGGAACAAAACAAAACAAAACTTGCCACCAGTTGAGATCCACTGACTTACCACCAATTTTAGAGAATGAGATCACTGGCACTCCTGAATTGATTGAAGCGATGCCAGAATTCCCATCATGGGCTTCCGGTCAGAAGCCCAAGGCACAGTTCTTCAGGGTCACCATCCAAAATTTAAATTGTTACTGGAGTCCCTCAGTCATGGAGGGATGCAGGTGTTACTGCATTGCTTCTTCTCTCGGTCTCCTCTTCTGGGTTAGTAAATGTGCCGCGGGTAAAAGCATTCCCAAATAGGGGGCTGCTACTCTAAAGCCTGGGCTAGTAGTACCTCATTACTATGTTAGCCCTCTGTAGTAACGTTCTATCATTGTGCAACAATTTGTCATACACTTAGCATCTTCAAAAACACACACTTAGACTCTCACAGTTTCTGTGAGTCATAAGTTGGGGCACAGCATGGCAGGACTTTTTCCTCGGGGTCTCATAAATCCAAAGTCAAAGTGTTGGTGAGGCTCTGGTTCTCAGGATCCTTTCCAAACTCAATGGCTGTTGACTCATTTTCTTCTCAAGCCTTCCACATGGTCCCCTGCAACCTCAAGCCAGCAGAGGCATGATGAATTGTATTTGCATTTCAAATTCTCATGTGCTGAAATCATACAGCTGGATGATCCAGGATAATCCCATTTTAAAGTCAGCGTTTTGTAATCATGATTACATCTACAAAGTCCCTTTTGCCTGAAATAATGCACTGATTATCTTCTTATATTCACCATTCCAGGGACTAGCGTGTAGAAGCATCTTGAGGGCTAAAATTTCATCACTCTCATCAATGCCTTCAAGAAGATTTTTTTTCTTTTTAGTATTTTTCTAGTGTTTCTAGTTGTCCTCAGCTGAAGCATTGGCCTGAATGACTTACTCTGCCATGACTTAAAGTAGAACTCCTTTTGCTCAAGTTTTCATTCAGAGCTTTAAAGATTTCTCTTGCAATTTTCTCCATTTGACCAGCCTAGGGTTTAAGAACGCCATCTTGTGAAATAGGCTGACTGGGTTCAAATCGCAGATCTTCACTTACTCTTTTTTTTTAATTAAAAAAAAATTTTTTTGAGAGACAGAGAGAGAGAGAGAGAGAGTGTGTGAGCAGGGGAGGGTCAGAGAGAGAGGGAGACACAGAATCTGAAGCAGGCTCCAGGCTCTGAGCTAGCTGTCAGCACAGAGCCCGATGTGGGGCTCGAACCCACGAACCTGGAAATCATGACCTGAGCCGAAGCTGGACACTTAACCGACTGAGCCACCCGAGTGCCCCTTTTATTAATTGCTTAATGTTTGTTTATTTTTGAAAGAGAGAGAGAGAGAGAGACAGTGTGAGTGGGGGAGAGGCAGAGAGAGGGAAATGCAGAATCTGAAGCAGGCTACAGGCTCTGTCAGCACAGAGCCCAATGTGGGGCTCCAACTCACAGACTGCAAGATCATGACTTGAGCCAAAGTCAGACCCCAACCAACTAAGCCACCCAGGTGCCCCCTCACTCACTCTTTTTTTTTTTGGCTTTGTTCAAAGTTTCTCATTTCTCTATGACTTAGTGTCCACACCTATTGATTTGTAACTACATTACCTAAAGTATTGAATTATTGTGGAAATTAAATGAAGATATATAAAGTTACTTTGAACACAGAAACATGTAAAATAAATGTTAATTTTCAGAATATTGATTTTCATTATTAAACTTTAGAATGTATTTATACTTAGAATGCAGATAAATGAAAAGCAGACTATTCATCTCTATTTTAATTCCCAAAGAAAACACATCAATAGTGTTTTCATTGACTATTGCCTATATTAATCCAAAAGATAAGCTATAACTAGATCTTTAAATAAAAGCAAACACACATATCATATACACATCCAACAAAATTATATTTTTTTTCATTCTTTAGTCTTGATTATTCTTAAAACTCTGAAGTATTGAGAAAGTTATTATCCTAAATGAGACAAATAGTCTTGTCCTGGGATCAGTTTGTGGGGAGATATGCAGATTTTTGGCAGGTTATAAATATATTTTTATGAAATGTTTCAGTGGTAGGCAGAAAACAATGTATGAAAACCGAGTCTTAGCTGCACAGCGACATAAACAGAGGATGTGATCACAGTTTTTATGGCAAACTTTGTTGAACATGTTTAAATTCAAGTTGAAATATAATGTTTTAGTACATTCACACCAGTTCTCAGAGAACAGTGTCACACATAATTATAAAGAACTCAAAAAAAGCACAAAAGGCCATCTGTGAGATTTGAACAAAGCTGTTAAAAGTACTTTGCTCATCTTAAAGATAGGAATTCTACAGTTTAAGTGATTGGTATTTAGATGAGTGGAAACTCGCGTTGGGGAAAAACATCACTGGGGAAAAAATCAAATACAAGAATGAATGATCTGTATAATTGTGGTCATCTAAAAGTATTCCATTAGAATAGAAATAACTTGTTCATTTTACACATAAAAATAATACTCTACATTAAAAGTATAACAGTATAGATGGTCAAAAGTTAAAACAGAAGAAATAGCAGCCACTAACAATTCTTGTCTTATAGTCAAATTCATCACGTTTTACTGGCCATTTCACAATTAAAATATGAACTAGATATTGGTGCTAACAATTGGGAAGCTGCTCTACCCTAAATCAAGTGTTCGCACTTCTTTCCCTAGAACCGTTTAGTCTCCTCCCTCCATTGCCTCCTTTTCATCAAAAGCATCTCAAAGACTGTGGTTCGTAAACTTTGCCACACTTTAGAATCCTTACAAGATACTGTAGCAATTCTATGCCTGGCTTCAGTACAGACTAATTTATCAGAATTCCTGGAAATAAGACCCTCTCATTGATTTTTTAAAACCTCCACAAGGGACCCTCATACGAAACCAAGTTTGAGAACCACTGTGTTATGAGCTACTGCAAGTCAAGTGTAGGGAGTATTTGAAAGATAAGTTTATTAAAAATATGGGGATAAAACAAAAAAATTAAATTGAATGTTACAGATTATGAAAACAGTAAGAACCTTATTGTCATTAAAATATTATGATTTTAATAGTAGCTAGATTTTTGAGGCTGATTACTTTCTAGTATACACAGATGTTGAATTATAATGTACACGTGAAACTTATTAATAACAGATTTTTTTAATGCACTGTATGTATTTTAGGTAGGAATCCAGTACATGGCAGTTTGGTATATAATTGATTTGAGCATCTGTATTGTGTCTTTTGTAGCTGTTGTAAAAAATCTACCAATTCCAAAAAAGAATCCTACTATAGCTTATGAAAGTATGTGTATTTTTGTGTAAACATACATCTGTGTCCATGTGTGTGTTTAATATGGATATTATTAATAATATTACTGTTATACCCATAGAGAAATGGATATGCCAATAGTATCAGAATATATATGAACATAAAAACATATACAGATACAAAATTAAAATACACATTTTTTCATTTATTTTTTGAAAAAAAGACTAAAATCTCTGACCTGGAGAATGAATAGGGCAATCCGGTTTAACTTTATGCAAAATCTCAATTGCATTCTTTGACACTCTGTGTTAATGAATATTCAATGATCTCTTAATATTTCAAGTTTATTTTTGTAAATGACACGCAATGGGGTTGTGACTGTTCAATTCTTAGAGGGTCTTTCCTTGTACTGAACTTAAATGCACTTCTAAATTGCAATAATGGATTCTATTTTTGCCTTATGAGTCAATTTGCAATAAAAACTGCTAATTAAAGCATCCTTCACTTGTTGTGTACAGTGATGACACTGCTCAGCTAAAGTAATATCTGCACTTAAACAATTAAAATGCCATAGGTGAATTGCTTTAAACATGAAATTAGTATTGACCATAACTAAGGCAAGTCAGTATAAATATGTAAGCCAGTTTTCTATATTACTTGCTAGTTAGTATCATAGACTGGGCAGCTTAAAAACCAGAAATTCATTTTCTCTCAATTCTGGACGCTAGAAATAAGAGAGATCAAGGTATTTGCTAGTGTTGGCTTCTTTTGAAACATTCCTCTTGGCTACCTTGGTAGATGGCTACCTTGTCCTTGTATCTTTACATGGTCCTTCTGTACATTCTGTGACTTAATCTACTCTTCTTACAAGGGTACTAATCATATGGTATTAGGGTTCACCTTATAATCTAATTTAACTTAATTACTGCTTTAAAGACCCTAATTCCAAATACCATCACATTCTGATGCACTGGCTTAACTTTACGACTTCAACATATAAATTTGGGTAGGGGGGAGGGGCACAATTCAGTTCTCAATAAAGTCCTAACCACCAGTGCCTCGGGCTATGACCTTATTTTAAAATAAGGTTCTTAACTGATATAATCAGTTAAGATGAGGTCAAGTTGGAGTAGGATAGGTTCTTAAGCCAATCTGACTGGTGTCCTAAGAGAGAGGAATTTGAGAACGCGAACTGAAAATGAACACAGAGATCAGGGTAAGGTTTCTATAGACCAAGTCATGCCAAACTTTAATGGCAAACCATCAGGTGCTAGCAGAGAGTCAGGAAACATATCCTTCATTACAGCCTCATAATGAAGCAAGTTTCTGACACCTTCAGCACAGACTTCTAGTCTCTGGAACTGTGAGACAATACACTTTTGTTGTCCTAGGGATCTAGTTTCTGGTACTTGTTATCATGGTAGCCCAGGAAACCAAGACATCCCCCTTTGAAAGAGTCTTTCAACACACATAAAGCAAAACAAAACTTGTTTCGCTTAAGTGTTAAATGTTTACTTAAGTAAATCATTAAAAATCATCTGAAATAATTTGTGTATCGGATATATCATGGCAAAACTACAGAATCGCTGAGAAATAACTAAAGTTATCCGTAGTAAGAACCAATGTTAGATAATTAACATGATTTTAAATACCAGTAGGCCTTACATGAACTTTCAAATAAGGCTGAAATTAACTTAGTCCTATCAGAGTTATTCACAGCTTTGCGTGAATGAATAAAAAGGTTAAATCGTTTATCACCACGGTTTAGTTTTTGGATATCAACTTAATATTTTCAGAAATAAAATGTATGAATTTCATTTTTAGTTTTTAGTCTTTATTGCTATGGATATTTTCAAAAGAAATGTGTACAAAATCAGTAAGTTAAAAATATATACATTTATATGAACTGTGATTTTTTTTAATTGGAATAAAATTGCCGTTTTTTCTTGTGAATCATTATTTTTTTTAGTTCAGCACATTCATCCTGTTTGTCAAGCTGTGATTCATTTCTCCCACTTTTTCCTCTTTTAACATCTATGAATGCTGTATTGGTTCATTCTTATGCACACATGATGTCATATTTTTACCAATACAAAACTTTAAATTGATGAACTACATATCACTTCCAAGTAAAGCCGGCCTCTCTTCTTGCCTTATAAGCCCACCTCTATAAAATGAGCATTTCGTTGTATAGCATGGGCAAAATCACAGTGAAATACAATAATAATTTATAAGGTATGCTTGTTAGTAATTGAGGAGGGATTTATCCAAACTTCTCATATTTCCTTATGGAGAAGTTGGTTTTCCAGAAACCAATTGGCTTAACTGATTCCTTCCTAGACAGTGGTGACTATTTGATTAATAACACTGGTAGAAGCAACCAAGGAACACTTACTTCAGCATATTCTGTTTTTGTTTTGGAACGGGCCAGCCGGCAGAAAAGGTATATTCTAGTTGCTATCATGCACTGAACCAGAGTGCCCCGCCCAGGCGTGAAGATTGCAGTGTCAGTGAGTCCGTTTGACAACGTGTATAGGGGCTTCCCAATCTCCAGCCAAAGACAACAGATATAAAGTTAAATCATCAAGACACACTCACTACCTGTGTGTTATTTCTAGCTCCTGTATTGACTAGCTGTGTGATTTTAGACAAGTTTTTTTTTTTTTTTTAATGTTTATGTATTTTTTGAGAGGGAAAGAGAGTGCACGTGTGCGGGGCGGGCGGCACAGAGAGAAGGAGACACAAATCCAAAGCAGGCTCCTGGCTCTGAGCTGCCAGCACAGAGCCCAACGTGGGGCTCAAACTCATAGACCATGAGATCATGACCTGAGCTGAAGTCAGACACTTAACCAACTGAGCCACCCAGGTGCCCCAGATAAGTTTATTTTTTAAACAAGTTGATTCCCAGTTTCCTAAAATCTAAAATGAAAATAACACTGTGATGTTCTTGTTCAAGTTTTCATAAAATTTAAATGATCTACTAAACAACAAATGGCTTGGAAGTCACTATTACTGACTGATACCTGATGTTCTTCTGTGTTGTACGTAATTATTCAGTATTTAGTTATTGTGAATGGCAGAGTTACTCACTGATCCCTAAATTCCTAGCACATTTAGAGCAACATCATCATTTTAAAAATGAGAAAAAAATATGAAAGAAAGAAATTACACCCCCAAGATTACATTTGCAGAAACTGTTGAGAAATTCTAATATAGAGGAAGAAATGGAAACTAAATATATACCAATTCTTTTGTTTATAGCTTTTCACATACTATCTAATTAAGTATAATAGATGCCCAGCTCTAGTCTTTGATTTGGGGAAGAATGGTAGTTCTACTCACATTCTGACAGGATCAAAGACTTGTTTTAAAAATCCTACATAATAATTTGTATACAACCCCTTTCCAAATATTGCTAATTCATTGCTTCAGGATGCCAAAATTGCTCTCCACAACCACCACCAAACAAAATGTCCCTTCCATTATGGAGCTGCCTCCTACAGCACCTGTGCACTATTCTTGGGGCAAGATGGAAGAAAATACTACTGCATGAGAAATCATTTGACAAGAGAAAGGTACTCATTGATCAATAGGAGTTTCTAGAATGATCTAGTCAATTATATTTTAAAAAAAGGAACATACAAAGAAGAGCAGACATCCTACATTTACAAGTGTCACAAATTATCTTTCTATTGGTAACATCTATTGAGAACATTGACTAAATATAATGGATGGAGGCAAATATATGAAAAATGGAAGTTCATATATAAATGAACAACTTGGGCAATCATAACAAATACAGAACAATCCTGTTATCTGGGGATGAAGACTGTTTTATTACTTCCTTTCAGTCTGTATACTTTATTATTCCTCTTTCCATTTTGCGCCAGTTCATATTTCCAGCACAATGTTGAATAGGTATAGTGAGAGGATATGCATGACTTGTTCTTAATTTCAGGGAACAGAATCCATGCTCTTAGCATTCACTGTGATGTCATGTGTAAGTTTTATGAAGTTTAGGAAGTCTTCTCTATTCTTGGTTTCTGGAGAGTTCCTATCATGAATACTGGCAAATATTTTTTGGCATCAATATTAATGATCATATGACTTTTTAACTTTCCACGTTAGGTAGAATTTCATTGATTTGATTTTCTAGTATTAAAGTAGCTTCTCATTCCTGAATTTAGTGACATTTATTCACACTGGCTAATTCTTATATAGTTGGGTTTGATTTGCAAAAAATTTTGAAGATTCTGCACCTATATTCAGGAGATCTACTCTGTAATTCTCTTTTTTAATAGTTTTTTTTTAACCTGAATTTGTGATGCTGGCATCACAGAATGAGTTCAGAGGTATTCCATCTGCTTCTATTTTCCAATAAACCTGTTGAAGACTGATATTATTTATATTTTAAATGTTTCACAGAATTCACCATTGAAACCCTCTGTGTCAGGCACTTTATCTATCTGTAAGGTTTTTAATTATGTATTTATTTAATAAATAGAGACCTATTCATATTATCCATTTTTCCTTGGGTAAATTTTAGTAGTATCTTTCATGAATTGATCACTTCATTTATGTTATCAAATGTGTGACCATATATTTGCTCATAGCATTCTTTTGTCCCAGGAGTATCATCTTAATGTCCCAGGAGTCCATATTAATAATCCCTCTTTACTGACATCAGTAATCTCTCTCCCTCACCATTTTCTTGGTATTCCTGGCTAGCATTCTAATAATTTTATTGATCATTTGAATAGTCGATTTGGTTTTCTTCTTTGTACTCCTATTTTCAACTTCATTGGTTTCTGCCCTAATTTTTGTTATTTCCTTTCTTCTGCTAGCTTTAGGGTTAATTTTCTTTCTCTTGCTTCCTAAAGTTGGATATTTTAGATCTTATATTTTTTTCTAATACAGGCATCCAATGAGAGTACCCACAAACTTTGAAAAGTTGTATTTTCATTTACTCATAAATATTATTTAATTTATTTCATGACATCTTTTATCCATGAGTTATCTTTATTTTATTTTTAGGTTTTTTTCTTTTGAGAGAGAGCATACATGTGCAAATACATGAGCCAGGGATGGGAGGGGTAGAGAGAGGGAAGAGAGAGAATTCCATGCAGACCCCAAGTGGGGCTCAAACCCAGGAACCTTGAGATCATTACCTAAACCAAAACCATGACTCATATGCTTAACCAACTGAGTCACCCAGGCACTCCTCCATGAGTTATTTTAAATATCTTGCTCAATTTACAGATAGTTGGGTATTTTCCAGCTATTTTTCCTTCATTAACTTGTAGTTCAATTCAAATATCGTTTGAAAATATACTTTGAATGGTATTTATTATTTTAAATGTGTTAAGGTATATGGTTCAGAATGTGTTTTCTTGAGTTTAAAAACTGTGTGTTTTCTGCTGTTGTTGTATGGAGTATTCTGTACATTTCAATTAGATCAAGTTAATTAATGGTGTTAGTCATTTGCATCCTTATTGATTTTCCTATTTATTATCTATTTCTAATGTAGTAATGAATATTGCAATGACTGTTACATATTACACTATTTCTCCTTTCACTTCTATAGGTTTGTACCTCATGTATTCTGACAGTCTCTTGCGAGATGCACATATATTACTATTATTTCTTCCTGGATAATTACTCCTTTGTCATTATGTAATGAATTTCTTTATCTCTGACAAACTTACGCATTTTGAAATCTACTTTGTCAGTTATTAATATTCATTCTTCTCTGACGCTGATAGTCTGCTTTTGTCTTCACACTTCCTTCTCTGACTTTTATTTATTTGTCTTTTTAATGTTTTTATTTATTTTTGAGAGAGAGACAGAGACAGAGTACGAGTAGGGGGAGTGGCAGAGAGAAGAGGGAGACACAGAATCTGAAGCTGTGCTGACAGCTCAGAGCCTGATATAGGGCTTGAACTTGTGAACAATGAGATCATGACCTCAGCTGAAGTCAGAGACCCAACAAACTGAGCCACCCAGGAACCCCTCTTTTCTGGCTTTTATAATGACCCTTGCTGTTACATTGGGCCAACCTAATTATGCAGTATAGTTTTCTCATCTCAATTTCCTTAACTTAAATATATCTGAAAGTTGTTTACCATGTAAGGCAG
The DNA here is from genome assembly GCF_006229205.1 of Suricata suricatta. Taxonomy (NCBI): domain Eukaryota; kingdom Metazoa; phylum Chordata; class Mammalia; order Carnivora; family Herpestidae; genus Suricata; species Suricata suricatta. The sequence goes on along the minus strand of NC_043705.1, from coordinate 130,492,475 downwards.
TATGTCCAGGTTTCAAGAATGAGGAGATGGATGTCTTAGGTGAGGGGGCGTTTTTCTGTCTACCTCAGACAAATGGAAAGCAACACATATTATGGATGATGTTGAAAAATCAGAACATTGTGCACTGCTAAAATGGTACAGCCATTATGAAAAGCAATTTGTCAGCTGCTCAACAAGTGTGTTCATGGAGGTTCACAGTAGCACTATTCATAGTAGCTGAGAGGAAGAAACAAACCACATGCTTATCAACAAAGTGGAAAAACACAGAGTGACATATGTTTGCAATGTAATACTATGTAGCTGTAAAAATGAAGCACTGATGCATGCTACAATGTTACAATGTTACATACTATTTTTGAATAAACTTCAAAAATAGTATGTAAAGTGAAAGAAGCCATACCAAAAAAATGTCACATATTATAAGCTTCCACTTCTATGAAATATTCAGAACAGATACATATATAGAGACTGAATACATGGAAGTTGTTGACAGGGATTAGTGAATTACTTAATGGGTACACATATTATGCGGGGTGATGAAAATGTTTTGGAACTTGACAGAGGTGGTGACTATATAATATCATGAATGCATTACATGCAATGGAATCTGTACTGCTAACCTAAAATGGTTAATTTACATTATGTGATTTCATGGCATTTAAAAAAATAATGTTATCTTAGTGATAAGATAGATATAAGAAAATGGGCTATGGTGTAGATATTTTCTATGACATTTTTTTGAATGTTTCTAGTACAATGTTTTTAAATGAGGTATATATCTAAATTAGATTTTGAGTAAGAAATAGCCCTCCATATTGTGGATTTGCCTTACCCAATCAATTGGAGACTTGAATAGAACAAAAGGCTGAACTTACCCACACAAGAGGGAATTCTCTGGCAGACATCAGACTTCACTTGCAGTGTTGCTTTTTCTTGGTTCTATAGCGTACTGCTTTTGAATTCCAACTGTAACTCTTTCTTGAGCTTTTAGCCTGCTGGCCTCCATCGGATATGCATGTGAGCCATTTATTTAAACCTCGTTCTTATCTAGTATATATACATTTGATTCCTTCTGCTTCTCTGGAGGACCCTAATATAGGAATTTATTCAAACTATACAGAAATTCAGAGGCAGAGCTTATAATTAAGAATTTAGGCACTCTTAGTTCAAAGCCCAACAATATTTCTTGGCATTAGGAGAACATGTTCTGGAGTCAGATTGCTTGGATTTGTACCCCAGCATCACCACTTACTATGCATGTGACCTTATTTAAGTTAACCATTGTAAGCCATAGTTTCCTAAAATATTAAATGAGATACATTGGATGGTGACATCATAGTATTGTTGTGCCCCTTCAATGAGAGGAACATGTCGATTTCTCCATAGAGTAATAACTGCATGTAAGCGTTTTATAAAGATCAGATGCCGCTATCACTTCAATAAAAACAATTTTTAGGGTGCCTGAGTGGCTCGGTCGATTAAGTGACTGACTTTGGCTCAGGTCATGATCCTACAGTTTGTGGGCTCGAGCCCCACGTCGGGCTCTGCTGAAAGCTCAGAGCATGGAGCCTATCTTCATATTCTGTGTCTCTCTCTCTCCGACCCTCCCCTGCTCATGCTGTCTCTCGGTCTCTCAAAAATAAATTTAAAAAAACACTTAAAAAATAAAGAAAACAATTTAATTTATAATTATGATGGATCTTCCTTGTTGACTATTCTTGCCTTATTCAAGAATTCAGCTCAACTTCTGGAGGAATATGGACTTTGGCTCAGCAACACCAGTGTCTAAATTGCTAGATCTGCAATGCACAAATTGCATGCCCTTGGTGAAATTAGTTACCTTTTCTGAATTCTATTATCTCGATGTATCAAAGGAGATATAGCTACTCATCACGGCTAACTCAACATAATACAAACCCATGTGATGTGATATGAGGTAGCCACATAATAAATGTGTACTTTTAATCATGGTCATGTTTTTCCATAATTGCCTCTTTCTTCCTAATTAAACATGCACGATGTATGTGAAATTTCATGAGAGTAAGTCTTTTAATGATACTGGGTTACCCCTTAAAAGGTCTTACTTAAAACTGACACAATATTTTCTTAGAGCTAAGTATACATACAAACACCTACAGACGCTTATATGTATGTTATGTAAGATTTTCTTGAAATATGTATACACACAAACACATACATAAACACAGATCTTTAAAAAGCATGGGGAGAAAAATATAAATTTATATGGAAAATCTCTGATGCTTAAAGTATAGATGATTAATCCACTTTAAATATACTCTTGAATTCTAGTTTTTGGTTCTGAACTTTCATGGAAACATGATATATAGTTCCACCAGAGTATTCCACCCAGGTACACACACACACACACACACACACACACACACACGATAGACAAATGAGTCTATGAATTACATTAAAAAATATTTTTAGAAATACTAAAGAAATTGAAATTGACTCTTCTACCCCTATAAAAATCAATGGGTTAAATATCATTAAATTTAAAGTATCCATGACTGAAAATATTACTTATTTACTTCACTTGACAAGTGAATGTATTACGCATCAATAAGCTTGGGCTTCAGTCTACAAATATTTTTTCCTTTTAGGTTATTAAAAACAAATGTGAAGACATTTCTATACCAAAAGTGATCAAGAAATCTTTAAAAAGATTAAAGAGAGAGATGCCAAACCAAGTTTCTGACTCGAACTTATTATTTTAGAATAATTACAGAATACATATTATAGATTCAAATTGTGATTTTCTGTTACTAATAGTTGTTTAATAATTTTACTTAAATTATATAAGTTACTTAAAATTGCTGAACCTAGACTCCTTATCTAAAAAAATTTGAATAATTTCACTCTAAAACATGATTGTAGAGATTATATATGACATTTTATATAAAGTACTAGCAACACAATTGATACTTTAACATTGATGTGTGTGTGTATATATATATAACATATATAATATGTTCTACAAATACATAATATGTATATAAACAGATAAATTCATCTATATATGTTTGTTAAATTTAAGTGAAATGAGATAATCTATTAGTTGAATCCAACAAAATCCTTCCTGTATTATATGGTAAATGTATTCACCAGAGAAATTATTGTATTAATTTGTAAAATAATTTAATATTTCTATAATTAATTTTGCTACTGCCTTTGCTTTTTTCTAAGACTCAATTTTTTAACAAAAGAGTATACTCTTAATAACATTTCATATATACACCTACATATTTGGGATATTATTGGAAATAAAGTATTTGGTCTTTTGGAGTCAGCAATTTTTTTTCTTCAAAGTTTCTTTTTATTGAGGGATAATATTTCAAAGAATGCTATGAATATTTTTTCTTGTTATGCTTTCATCAGCATTTTCACATATGTATCAGATAGATTAAGGGGGGAAAATGGCAATGCAACCCGAAGGCTGAAAGTTTAAATGCAAGGAAGACTAGAAATAGAGAAGCCATAGTTGTCATAGCAACATAATCTTGCTATATTCATATTATCCTTTTCCACACAAGAAGAATTTTCAAAGCTCCATAGAGTTGTTCCAAGTAGTAGGGGAATGAGGTCTGTATGCATTTAATATAGAACTTTAAGACACTGTTAACACAGCCCATATTCAGTAGAAGCAATACTTTACTTGAAATTTAATTCAGATAGTAGAATCATTTAGGGAGATTTCCAGTAATACATTCTTTATGAAATAATGTATAGTTAAGACTTCACTCTTCCTTTTTTCCAAGACACATAAAGACAGAAGCGTCTCATAGTAAAATTTTAGAATCATCCCAAGGTTTTACTAAATCTGTTTCTTTTATTTCCCAGTGGCTTTCTGCTGACTGTTATAAAAAGCAGCAAGTATTACATGTCTTCTTTTACAAGCGAATAGTACATATTTTGTCTTCATGTTTAATTCTGAGTGTATACCAGGGCCTTCTAACCTTTTGATATCGCAATTTTCTCTTCATGATACATCAATAAATTAATAATGTCATGCACAAACCAATTCCATACCCTGAGCTTTACCTACTTAATCTTTTGCTAGATACTAATAAAAATAATAACAAACAAAAATTTTTATGTAGGAGAACATATACAACTATGGAACTCAAAATATCACATTTAGTTTTATTTCAGAAATATTTGTTATTTGATGAAAAATACATGCATTTATTTAGCCTAAACAGAATTACACAAATGCCAAGCCACAGCATAATTTAATATGTCTTATTCTTTTTCCAATGAATTGCCTTTCTCCACATTCAGCTTAAAGTTATTAGGAAGCATTTGTCCAGCTCTAGACAAAATGAGATACTTTGGGGAGTGGATTAATCAGTATAAGGGGCCTTAGTTATGATCATCTGAGAAGAAACATAGGTTTCTAGAAAGTCTGAAAATTGTACTGCAAAGACATAATACATTGAACAGTCACAAAAAGGCCTAGTGAGAAGCAAGAACATAAAATACCAAGTAGCCGTGGGAAATTGATCAGAGTAGGAAAGAGCTACAGATGAATCACAGCAAGGGCCTAGTGCAAGGGCGCTCAGCAGAGCTCATGGCTGTGGCCCTCACAGCGCTTTAGAAGAGCAGATACTAAAAAAAAAAAAAAAGAGCAGATATTACATTATATAAGGTCAATTGTAATAGTCTACTTTGTCTAACATTTCCTTTGTTCCAATTTATCATTGTATCCTGTGGTTATGAACACCCAACTTCCTAAATTTCAGGGAAAACATACTTTCTTAAAGTACAGCGATATTGACAATGTCTGGTTCAACCCCTGAGAACAATGGCTGCTTCTCAGACTTGACTCTACTGCTCTGATACCATTATATCAAAACAACTGAACTGATAAAGATAAAGAGCAACATTTCTCTCTGCTATTCTTCCCCATATGTTGATAAAGTAAATATCTGACATGTAAGGGAATTTTTGCTGTGAAAAAAAGGCATAGTTCCTAGAACTTGTAGGGATTTCAGAGAATGGTTATCTCTTAAATTATGACAAATCTGCAAAAATGCCCAACCTCAAAGGGACATGTTATTTAAAATGTCAGCAACTCACATAAAAACAATGCATGTTTTACCATAATATGCTAACGTATTAAAAATATAAGCTTAAATGGAGTAAAACCATAAATTCCACAAAATAGGAATTTAACACATTAGTATGTAGGTTATTTCAAAAGCATAATACAAAAGCAGTAAGTTACAAACTGACATTAGACCTTATATCAGCGTAGGGGTTGGTTGTATTGCGTTTCACTTTAACCTAGTTCTAGTTGACTTTTTTTCAAATCAAGAGAAAGAGGAGGAGGAGGAGGAAAAAAGAGGTAAGAGAAAAGAAGAAAAGTCTTTATGTTATTGCATTGTCATAGATAAATGTGCGCATTTTGGAAAAGCTCTGCTATTCACTCACCACTTCTAGTGTGTCCTTGTTTGTTTTAAAAAACAACATATGAAAAATATACACTGGTGTTCATTACTCTATATATAGCTTGTAAGATAGAAACTAAGGTTAGAATGACATTAAATGTCAATAAAAATACCGTATAATTACGTTTATTTGGTTTAGGAAAGAATTTCACATGTAATTTTATCTTATAATCACTCTCATGAAAAGAATTGCAGATTTAATGTGTAAAAACCAAAAAAGAACCGATTTATTTAGGACTTACTTATTCATTACTACAATGAAATATCTATACTATAATTTGTTTGAATGTAAGAAATTTGTTTTCTCTATATTAAAGAAAAAATTTCTACTTACAATCTGTGTCAATAGCCATTTCCCACTTTTTTTTTTTCCTGGACAAATGTTATATTTAAGAACCTAATTTATCTGGGCACTTGGGTGGCTCAGTTGGTTAAGCATCCAATTTTGGCTCAGGTGTGATCTCATGGTTTGTGGTGTTGAGCCCCATGTGGGGTTCTGCACTGACAGTGAGGATCTTGGAGTTTGCTTTGGGCTCTATGTTTCTCTCTCTCTCTCTCTCTCTCTCTCTCTCTCTCTCTCTCTCTCGCTCTCAAAAATAAACTTAAAAAAGAACATATTCTACCACTTTATATACAGATACTTTGAAAGAAAACAAAAATGTTCCTGGTATTTCTAAACAACAAAAACCAGAAAGCCATGGTGGAAGATGAAGACCTCTCTATGGCAATATACATCTAGAAATGTATTTATAGAGAGAAACGGAGACTTCTAGAAGAGTCATGTGAAGAATTCTGTGGACACTCACTCCAGCACTAAACAACCATAACTGTGAAAAATATTAAAAAATATTAAAGTCTCTGGAAAATTTCCTAAAGATGTGCATTGAGTAAAAAAAAAAAAAAAAAAAATTGCAAAATCTACTAAATCTGCCCAAGAACATCCACAGTCTATGGCATTTGAGCCACGCCCTGCTCTACTCCCTGCTTGGCTCCCCAGTTTATCAGAAGGGAATATCTATTGTGGGGGGTTTGTGAGGCCGAGAATACATGGCCTCATCTTCCGCTGGCTTTTAGTCCAGGGCTACAGAATCTCCCTGGGAGAGACCAAACACTCCGTTTCTCATCATCTCAAGCAGAGACTCTATTCTAGACAAGAGTGGCTGATGGTCTGAGGTCTCTTTATGCGGTTCCATCTTGTAAGGTGGAAGCTCCACCCAGCAGGCAACAGGTTAAGAATACGGGGGTCTAGAAGGTCCTCATTCCGGCTCACGCAGAGCATGATATTTCCGCCCCAGGAGAAACAAGCAAAAAATACCAGAGGCTCTTCCCCCACTTAGCTTCTTGCTCACAATGCATTCATTCCAAGAAAAGCATGCTACCACCTCCAAACCCATCTCTGGAGCAGGGACATGAGATATGGTGGGAGATGAATCAATCACAATGGGTGGGTACATAATCATAAAAGACAGTATACATGTATAATTCTTCCTTCTTGTTTAAATGGATTAAAAAATTATAAAAACAAGGTATATACAAAGCTGCATGGTTAGGACTATAATATGTAACATATATTTGACATGTATAGCACAAACTTAAACAGGTGAAAGCTCAGCTGTATTGGAATAAGGCAGTAACACAAAATAGTAACTCAGTTCATGGTAACTAATAAGGAGAACCAGAAGTGGAAAATAAGAAGGTCAATTCAGCAGACCCTATAAACAATTGCCCTCCTTTTTTTCAGCTTTTAAAAAAAGATTTAAAATTATAAAAAGTAATAATTATACCAATGTACTATTGAGTTTCAAGACATACAGATGCAATTTCCTTAACGCTACTAAAATAAAAACAGGAATATGGAATAGGGGTAGAGAGAAGTAAAGTTTCTATTCCCACTGGAATAAGTCTGAAGCAGATTCTGGTAAGTTAAGGTATATATGGTAAGTTCTACTGTAAGCACTAAGTAAATGACACAAAAACATAGTGAAAAATCATATAATTGATATGATATACATATTATAAAATATGTGTATACATACAATTAAATATTTGCTTAATTAAAAAATAAAAGCATTAAGATAAAACTGATAAACGAAAGGAACTGAAACACACAAAAAATAAAATGCAGACGGAAATGCAAAATATCAATAATAACCTTAAGTGCGAATGAGTTAAACAATATAATTTAAAGTCAGAGTTGACTAGATTGAAAAACTATATGCTCTCTGCAGAAAACACATTTAAGATACAGACATACAAATAGACTGAGTGTAAAAGGATGGAAAAGATGTTATAAAAAACAACCCCCAAAGAAAGCTGTACATAATTTTAGTATCAGATAATTTAGCCTTTAAAACAAAAACTTTTTGCTAGAGATAAAAAGGGCTTTTTTTGGTAATGAAAAGAGGCCCATATATCAATAATACATAATAATTGCATATATGTACATACCTGACAAGAATCCTAAACCCCACATCCAACATAGAAAATTAATTTCACTGTAGATACAAAAAGAAACAAGATATGGCCAAAAACAAAAACTAACTATACCTACAGATACCTACAAGACACTCCATCAAATGGCAGCAGAATATACATTCTTCTCAAAGCACAGGGTGCATTGCCCAGAATTAATAATATATCATAAACCATGCTTCAATGTATTTAGAAGGATTGAATAATAAAAGTATGTTTTCTCGCCAGAATGGAATTAGAAATCAGTAAGAGAAAGAAATTTGGGAAATTCACAAATGTGCTGAAATTAAACAAAACTATCTCAAGTAATCGATTGGTCAAGGAAAATATAGCAAGAGAGATTTAAAAAAATACTTTTAAGAAAAAATGAAAATAAAGAAACACATACCAAAAACCTTTGGGATGAAGCCAAAGTAGTGTTTACAGAAAAATGTGTAGCTGTAAAAGATTATATTAAAAAGGAAGAAACAGCTCAGATCAATAAACTAACCTTCCATGTTAAGACGGTAGAAAAATGAACAAACTAAATCTAAAGCATGTAGAAGGAAGACAGTAAGTTTAGAAGGAAAACTAATGAAGCTGAGACTAGAAAACAGACCATCAACAAAGCCAAAAGTTGGATTTTGTGGAAGGACTAAAAAATAATTTAAACTCACTGACTAAAATTAAAATGAGAAAAGATTCAAATCACTAAAATCAGGAATGAAGGTGGAGACCCTTTAACCTACAGGAATCAAATGAATGTAAGGGAATACTTTGAGCAGCCCCATGCTAACAAATTAGACAATTCTAGTTAAACAAATCTCTAGAACAAAAACTATCAAACTAACAAAATAAGAAATAGAAAATCTGAATAGACATATAATAACTCCCAGGTTTGAATTAGTAATTTAAAAACTTCATACAGGCCCCTCAGTGGGGTAAGCATCAAACTTCAGCTCAGGTCATGATCTCATAGTTTTCCTGAGTTGGAGCCACAGGTTGGGATCTATGCTGATAGCATAGAGCCTGAAGCCTGCTTCCTTCCAGTTCTGACTCCCTGGCTCCCTGCCCCCCCCCCCCCCCCCCCCGCCCAAGAATGCTCACATTCTGTCTCTCTTGCTCTCTCTCAAAAACAAATCAACATTAAAAAATTGTTAAAAACTTCATACAAATTAAGCCCAAACCCAAAGAGTTTCATTGGCGAATTCTTTCAAAAACTTAAAGAAAATTTAACAGTTCTTCACAAACTCTTCTCAAAACCAGAAATGAAGAGATGATTTCTAAATTCACTCTATATTGCCAGTATTACCTCAACAGCAAAATTTAAGAAACACAAGAAAACTACAGATCAAAATCTCTTAGGAATTAGACATGAAAATTCTTAACAAAATACTAGCTAACCAAAGCTTTCAATTTACAAAAACAATTCCACATCCTGATCAAGTAGAATTTATCCCAGGAATAGGAATGCAAGACTGATTGAACATCCTGAAGCCATCTGTTTATAATAAATCATATTAAGAGAACAGACACAATCATCTCAGTAGATGCTGACAAAGCAGTTGACAAAATCTATTGCTTCTTCATGATAAAAACACTTAACAAACTGTGTATAGAAGAGAACTTCCTCAACCTGATAAAAACCGGGCAAATGTTATGTTATACTTAATGTTGAAAGATTAAATGCTCTTTCGCTGAGATCAGGGATTAAGATAAGGATGTTTACTCTCATAAATTTTATTTGCCGATGTAATGGAGGTGTGGATCAGGGAAATTAGGCAAGAAAATGAAACAATAAAATACAGTCAGATTGGAAAGGAATCATTAAAACTAGATCTACAGATAATATGATGTTTTCTATAGAATATCCTATATTAGTGCAGCGAGGTTGATGGATACATCATTCACACAGATATCAATTGTCTACGTAACAGCAATGAAAAACTGAAATGAAGCGAAGAAAACAATTAAAATTACAATATCATCAAAAGGAATAAAATACTGTACCAAGGAATGGCTTTAATAATTTAAAGAAGTGTAAAACTTATACTCCAGAAAGTACAAAACGGTGCTCAAGAAAGTAAACAAGACCTAAATATATGGAAATCCACCCAAGGAGAATTAGATTAGGTCAGAGATTAGTGACATTAAATGCATATTATGTGTTAAACAAAAAATAAAAAAGATTACATTGATAGATGCCTCTTTAAAAATGATCAAAACGGTTTGTGTAATATTGTCATGTAGCCATATTTTTCTTACGCTGAGGGTGAGCAGACATGGCAGAGAGTGATTTTCCAATGCTAAAACAATTAGGTCCAATTTTCCTGGCAACTTTAAAAAAGTTATTTTCTAAGGGATCCAATTTATGTTTTGCTCTCCTCATTACCTTTTCTTAGTTCTGAATTTCCTCAACCTTCTGATGAACCTTAATTCCTTAATTATAGAAACAAAGAAACATATATTTGGGGTAATTCTAATCTGTGATCACTGACTTTTGTAACTGATGGTCAGGGGTGACAGCCAGTGTTTTATGTAGATGATGTGTCCTATTTCAGTGGCTTCACCTTGGAGAAACTATCACAGGTGGAGTCAGAGAAGCACTCCATGCTCTCCCATTTAATTTATTGTTTTTAATTTTTTAATGTCTTATTTATTTTTGAGAGAGAGAGAGAGAGAATTGGAGGGAGAGGGAGATACAGAATCTGAAGACAGGCTCCAGGCTCTGAGCTAGCTGTCAGTCCAGAGCCCAACGTGGCACTTGAACTCACAAACCATGAAATCATGACCTGAGCTGAAGTCAGACGCTTAGCCAACTGAGCCACCTAGGCGCTCCATGCTCTCCCATTTTAAATAACGTACATACTATTAAGCTCCAGTCTCCTCTCTGAGAGTGCATCTTTCTCCCACGAAGGTACATCAATTCATTAAGAAGTATTTTCCCTAAATAAAAGTTGTCGAATTTCAAACATAAAAAAAGAAAGTATTTCCCTGATTCATCTGGAGGAAATTTATGTGACTGCACATTTTGGGTGGTGACCCTGCAGGGAAAGGCAGAGGCATGTTTGTGGAGAAATATGTAAAATGCCGTTCCAAAGCCTTACCCAATCTCTGTGCTCTTCCTGGTTTAGTTGTCCATATTTATCTCAGGGTTTTTCTACCATGAAAACCAGTTCCTACTGTTCTAGACAGCCTTCTTCTGTAGCGTTCTGAGTGGTATCCTTTGATCCTTCATATCCAGCACTGTGGTTCTCCCTGACTTCAGTCCTCCTAAAATGCATCAGAGATTATAACTGTTCTTTCCTCTTGTCATTCTCAGTTGTTGTTTGATTTGCTGTCTTTTGAATTATGCTTCAAGAGTGTTTCTTGGGGACTATCACCAAATATGTGCATGGTCAGACCCCAGAAATTAAAGCACCACGATAGTTCTAGCATGCAATTTATTGTACGCCTGATTTTCATTTTGTACAGAAAAATATTTTAGGAGATCAAAGGAAACATTTTTGATAGTGCAACTGAACTTATTCTACTTCAAGGGATAGGTCATATTTCATTTATTATTTTAGGTTCCCTGCTCCCATAGAATATTTTTGCCTCCATTACTAAGTATTTAATATTAGAATTAACTAGTAAAATGGAATTATGTACGCTTAGGTTCCCAACCTGATTCTGAAATTTACTTTCTTTGTGACCTTAAGAAAGTACCTTAAACCTTAGCTTTCAAATGTATAAAGTAGGGATAACATTATGCTAGTAGACCCTGCTTGATGTAGGAATGACATTAAATCGGATGTCTGCATGATGGTTCAATGGATTTTAAGATGTCAAATTTAAGTGAAATGTATGATTTCTCAATTGCAGTATTAAATAATTTGCTTTTGGGCAAATGGGGATTGGTTTATATTTAATTGATATTAATATTCTTTCCAGTCTCTAATAAGAAACAAAATGTCCTTATTCATAAGCAGACTCCTTACATTCCAGTTCAGGTCTTACATACTTGGAAATTGAACTAACAAACACTGCATTTCTGAGGAAAAGAAGCTCCTGTATCCTTAATTTTATGCCACTTACTTATATAACATGGATCTCATTCACTGTTCTTCTAGGGAATTTTCTTTGCTTGAATTACTTCCCTAATTTGTTCAGCATTAACCTCATTTCCTACATGATCAGAGTGTTGTTCTTTTATATGCACACAATCATGTCCTTATGCTGAATAGACCCTCTCTACTTACATATTCATTAGGTACAAGAAAAGCTCAACTCCAATTATGTCTTAGGGTGAATTGTTCAAGAGGCTACTGTTTGTGATTCTCATTCTGTTTACAGTATGACTGTTAAAAGTCATTGTTAAATATTTATTTGATGTTTACAATACACTAAGTAGTAAGTTTCCTTGAAACTTAAAGAGGCAAAGTATAATGCCTAGATCATACATAAGACCCATACAAGACATTAGCTATAATTGGAAATTCAAAGTGACAGTAAAATAATATTTTTATGAAGGAAAACACTTCCATCAATTAGATTATTTTCCACCAATATCTAAATAAACATAACATTTATATACTATTTATGGATTCAGGAAATGGCTTCTCCACACAAATTATTATTTTTAGAGCTGATGTATCTGGGATATATTCTAACTGGGGCAAAGGTAGGGCAAACACAATCATGTATATACGGGAATCTGTTACTGATTCCTTTTGCAGATGTTCTAATATTTCAACTCCCTACAGTTGAGAGGGAGTTCTGTAATTCAAAGGAAATTTGTATATTATCATTCAGAAGGATAAGATTGTATTATCTCTAGAACTTTTTTTTTTAATTTATTCATTTTTGAAAGACAGAAGGAGAGCAGGGGAGGGGCACAGAGAGAGGGAGACACAGGATCGAAAAGAGGCTGTAGGCTCTCAGCTGTCAGCACAGAGCCCGATGTGGGGCTCGAACCCACAAATCGTGAGATCATGAGCCTAAATCGGGCACTTAAACAACTGAGACATACAGGTGCCCCAGAATGTGGGTCTCTTAAATAAAGTATATGAGAGTTATTCTAACAAAGATTATGTCTTGAAAAATACTGCACTAGGGGCTCCTGGGTTGAGTCTCAGTAGGTTGAACTTTTGAGTTAGGCTCAGGTCATGATCTCATGGTTCATGAGTTTGAACCCTGCATTGGGCTCTGTGCTGACAGCTCTGAGCCTAGAGCCTGCTTCCGATTCTGTGTCACTTCTTCTTTCTGCCCTTCCCCGTTCGCATGCTGTCTCAGTCTCTCAGAAATAAATAAATGTAAAAAGAATTTTTTAATACTGCATAAAATAAATATTGCCATATTTTTAAATAGCTCAATTTATAAATGTGAGTGTAACTATACTGTATATTGCAGAAGCAATGAGATTTCAAGTGTCTTCTCCACTCTAATTTCAAAATCTACCACAATATGACATCTTAGTTACCAGAAGGATTTTAGAAAATATTTGAAACTGATTTTTAGCATAACTCAAAAGAGATATTTAATCTGAAATATTTTGAAAAGAGTAAATTATATATTTGAATGAAGAAAGCATCTGTATTTTTTCTTGGACTGTACCATCCTGTCTTAAAGTATGCCCACTTGAAGGAGAATTTCTAAAGAACTTCTGATGAAGAAGTTTTCATGACACATACCTAAAAGTAGGTAGAGGGATTATCCACACTTTGAAAATCAGTAGCAACCATACGGAGATTTTGTTTTTATATTATTAATTTAAATATGCATGTTTATAGAGATTTAAGGTACAGTTTTAATAAAACAAAGTAGGTTATTGCCCATATTTGCTAATTTCATTATTAATATTATATCTGTTAGGAGTGGAAAATATCAGAAAATTACAGATCAACCTAGGTTAGATAAGAATTTGGGGGCACCTGGGTGGCTCAGTAGGTTAAGCGTTCGACTTTGGCTCAGGTCAAGATCTCATGGTTCATGGGCTTGAGCCCCATGTTGAGCTCTGCACTGACAGCTCAGAGCCTGGAACCTGCTTCAGATTCTGTGTCTCCCTCTCTCTCTGCCCCTCCTCCACTCGCTCACTCTCTCTCTCTCTCTCTCTCTCTTTCTCTCTCTCTCTCAAAAATAAACATTAAAAAATCTTTAAAAAATGTTTAAAATATTAAAGAATTTTGGAATTTTTGTTTGTTTGTATTCCCAAGCATGATGTCAGGAGGTGGGTTGCAGAATTAGCTAATGTAGCATGTAATAACTCCTTGGGCTACCTCTCAGCCTCCACTGTCTCATGCTCAGTGTGTAAATGATGCTTAACTAGTCTCTCTAGGTGTGATGAAGATGACTTCAGCAGACATAAGAGTAACATCCAGATACGGCAATGTTCAGAGGAAGAAGAAACTCCTTCAGGTTTCTCCTTCACAGGAGCAGTGACCGTGTCTGACAGCTCTCTTAACAGGCTTCCTTCTACACCACATTGGTGTCAAACATTCAGGGCTAAGCCAATCCTTAGTGGATGCATAGGCTTACCATGTTGCATTAGAATGGATAGCTGGGAGTCACCTACAAAGAACCCCATGTAATATCTCATTATTTTGACTGGAGACAAACTGGGAATCTTAACAACAATAACAGAAACAGCAAAAACAAGAGATTTATCTCCAGTGTAGTCAAGGTCTTGAGAACCGGAGGGGTCTGACTATGCTCTACTCTGTCTTAAGGAGCAAGAAACCAAGGTGGAATAGTAAAAAATAAAAGAAACCAAGAGTCCACATTGTTTGCTCTAAAAGCAAGCTAATAACGAGTCAGAGTGGGCTGATCTTCAGGAAGGCTATGCAAAGGTCCTCAAGAAATAATAAATGAAAAATGGATTTCTCTAGAGAGAACAGTCAAACAGATGATGCAAAAATCTCTCCACTCAGGATGTCTCCATTGTCTACTGTGGATATTTCAATGAAGGAACTACCAAACCAACATAAGCTGCTCAAGCTAAATAACAAAGGCATATCCATGCACATATTTAGAATCCATTGCCCAATTTAAAAACAAAATTTGTGGGGCGCCGGGGTGGCTCATTTGGTTAAGCGTCCAGCTTCGGCTCAGGTCATGATCTCATGGTTCATTGTTTCGAACCCTACATCGGGCTCTGTGCTGACAGTTCAGAGCCTGGAGACTGCTTCACATTCTGTGTCTCCTTTCTCTCTGCCCCTCCCCTACTCATGCTCTGTTTCCCTCTGTCTCAATAATAAATAAAAACATAAGCAAAAATTAATTTTGCACATCTTATGCCATTTTATATATTGATATATATTTTACACATATATATTACACACACATACACATACATATTCACATTCTTTTAGGAGATGGTTAATTATATGTGTCAATATGACTGGGTGCCCAGATATTTGGTCAAACATTGTTATGGGTATTTTGGTGAAGATGTTTTAGGAGAAAATGAAGGTTTAAACGTATAGACTGAGTAAAGCATATTGTTCTTCCTAATGTAGGTGGGCATCACTTCATCAGATGAAGGCTTAGACAGAATAAAGAGGCTGACCCTTTGCTGAATAAGAGAGATATTCTCCTGCCTGGTTTTGAACTGAAACATAAGTTCTTCTTGCATCTGGACCGTGCAGGCTGTCCGATGGGAACCACAACGTCAGTTCCCCTGGCTCTCAGGCCTTCAGACTCAAACTGGAACTACGCATCGGATCCTAGTATCCCGATTTGTTGACTCACCATGAAGATCTTTGAACCTGTCAGCTTCCTTAATCACGAGACAATTCCTTATACTAAATCTCTATCTATCGTCCCTCTCTATAGACAGACCTATATACATATCCATATCTATTATATAGATATAGATACAAATACCCACATGTAAATATATATGTAGATATATATGGAAATACATACATCTCTATATAAATACACTCTATATAAATCAACTCTCTTGGTTTCCATTAAGCATAAGCTCTTACGAGAAAATATTTTTGGGCAGTGGAAGAAATATTGGCATGACAAACTGTAACAAAAGTGATGCAAAAATGATCAGATACATGTGTCTTCCTTGAGTGCTTAAGTTTATTAACACAAAATGGTATTCTTTCCAGGATGCTCTCATCTAGATTTTTAGCATTCTTATGTCTAAGACTGTGTGCTCAGGTTAATTTTGGGGGAAAGATAAATTATTAAAGATAATCATATATAAAGCATTATACTATTTTACTTACAGTCCATAGTGGTTACATATTTTTAAATATTAACTTATATTTTATGTATTAAAGGTATAGTAACATATTAAAGGCAGCAGTACATTTTTAAAAATCCTTCTCTCTTACAGTGATTTTTATCTCTATCTAATGAAAAAAATACAAAATCCATATTAAAACAGTCAAACTCTTTTATGGCCGCCACTATGTCACACTAACCATAGCTAACATTTAGCAGTCTGAGGTATTTCTTATTTGGTGTCATGTTTAGGAGTTTATTAAGTCAGATTTATGTTAGATATATTCTTATTTGAAATGTGCTTGTAATAATTTCTTAGAAGCACAATTGATGGTTTTAATGGTACGTGCGTTTTTAACAGCTTTGTCACAGAATGACAAATCGCCTTTCCAGAAAGTGTACTGCCTTGAATCACTCCACTATTACAGAAAAATCTGCTATCAAACCGTGGCCAATGCTCTTAATTAACATTTTGCAAATCCATTTTTATCATTAAAAACACTCATTAATATGAATTTGGTTAATTGTTATTTCTAATTGGTAATTGAATTTTTCATCGTTGTATACTTTTCAGCCAATTGTTCTACTGATGAACCTTATTTTTTTTCCTGACATGTTAGAGCTTTTTATAATTTAAAGGTACTAACAGTGTGTCACCTTACAAGGCATGCCTCCCCCAGGAACATTCTAGATAACCATCTACGGTCATGTTTTTATATTTAAATCTGAAGCATCTATCCCTGCACATACTGTCAGGTAAGCATTTAACTACAGTTTTTGCAAACAGTCTCACAATCAACTATAAAACGTTTCTTAATGTGGCCAACTTTTTACCATGGAATGGAAATGTACCCTTTACCACAATGTTGAAATGTGTGGCGTTAAGAAATGAGTGTTCTGCCACTTGCTATCTGTGTGACACCTGGAAAGCTCAGGGACACTGGTCTCAGTGTTATCATCTATAAACAGGGATAAAGTACCTACCAAAGGAGGCTGGTTTAAAAATAAGCTAATTTATGTATGAAGAAAACTTGAAAAAAACACCTAGTACAAAGTTAATACAATAATTAACTATTGCATAGCAAACTATATGTATACACTACAATAGTAAATATATCTAAATATTTGGTCTTCTTCTATAATTACTGACCTCTCTTTGACCATCTATACTTACACTGGAATGAAATTTTATTTTTGCTTTATTATTAATTTTTTTAAACATTTATTCATTTTTGAGAGAGAGAGAGAGAGGGAGGGAAAGAGGGAGGGAGGAGCAGAGAGAGAAGGAGACAAAGAATCCAGGCTCTGAGCTGTCAGCACAGAGCCCGACGTGGGTCCACAAACCGTGAGATCATGACCTGAGCCAAAGTCGGAAGCTAAACTGACTGAGCCATCCAGGCGCTCCAAAGTCATGTATTTTAAAATAGTGTTTAATTTGCTGTTCTAGCAACAAATCTGCATCCTTATAATGACACAGCGATTTAAAAGGTCAAAAACATTTACAGTGTGTGAAACAAAATAATTGGCCCACATGCAAAATATAATAATTGGTTCATCTGTCAAATGAAAGAAAGTATAATGTATGTAAAAATACAGCATGAGCAAGATTTGTATCTATGGAAGTTACACCTCTACTGAGTATCAAAGAAGACATTTAATTGCAAAACAGACTGGCATGCTGCAGATCTTCCTTTTGTTAATTGGTCTTCAGAGGTTATCTGGAGATATCCAATTATCACTCCACCAAAGGCCACAATGATAGAAACAGTTTAAAAATGAAGGTCACCATCCTTCTCTACTAATGAGTAGTGCTAAAAAAGCACAGAGCAAATATCACACTGTTTTATTATGCTTAGACCTGGTTTAACAGAAATTTGTCAAAAACTGTGTAAATATGGGTATGTTGTCCATTTTGCCAAGGTAGAGACTTTAATATAGTTGTTAGCATTTGGAAAAAAAACAAGAATTGTTCAACGGAACAGGTGTGCATGTAACTATCCATCCCAATTTGTGTCAGGGATTGCACATATTTAAAGGCACACATTGTCGTGTTGAAATTTAATATGTATCAGTGTTACATTCATTTACTCTTCTTCATTTAATTTCTAATACCTGTCACTGCAGTGGATTAAGTTGTTATTTATTATACATCTGTTAACCCGTATCATCATGTAATATATCAAATCGGCATGCTACCTCGTTCTGGGTAAAGTACATTCGTAAAACTCTATGGTAAGCTTCACTCTGAAAAGTTAGCTTCAGATGTTTACATTAGAATTTTTACACCTTGTACTAATATGACCACACAGAAACAAGAGCAAATATTCATTGTCTGATAGACCCAGACAGTAGCAGCCTCCAAAATGCAGCTGGATGCAGAATCACTGATAGAAACTTTAAAACTGGAGAACTGTATGAGTAGGATGAGGCAGTGAGCGACTCAAATTTCACCTCCATCTCCTGATACCTACAACACATTCTGATGTCCTAGCCCAAGACTCTCAGTGTTTCCAAATCTTTCAAGCAATGGGTACTTTAACATTAAATATGGGGCAAGAATAAGTTGAAACTCAACATGCAATACCATGTGAATACTACTACAAAAAATGATGAAAATGTTTATTATCAGCAGTTTATTTTATAGAGAAGTTGTATACATTATCAATAATCTGCCATTATTGAGTTACGGTGAAATACAAACATTCAAAGCAAGTGTCCAAATATATTAATATTGTACTCAAGTGGGTATTTTGTCCTCCTTTATAAACAGTTTAATTTTAACTGAAGTCACGTATTGAGTTCTTATGGCTCAGAACTTTGAGTTTTCTTACTCTTCAGTAAGAGCATTACAAAGAGGTGACTCAATTTAGAATTCCTTGTGTTTATAACATTGCCTTATAATTAAATATAATCAGTTTTTACTTTTCAAAATTTATTCAGTAATATGGTTATAACAAACTGTGAGTAGGAAAAGTTTGCACTTTCTAAATTTTTGCATTCTGGTAATGTAAAAGCATTTGTCTCCATTGAGATCAACTCGAATAGAGAAGAATGGTTTCCCATGAAAAGCACCCATGTGCTATTATCATGGAGACTAAACAGGATGAAATGCCCACGTGAAGATCCTTGCCATTGGGATGCTTTGGCGCAATACATGTCTGAGACTTTTTCAAGGAAGAAACTATTTTTTAAACGTCTTCGATTTCCACGTATGTAAAGCTAAACCACAAGACACAAATAACGATTTTTTTAAGGAAGTGGACAAATGCCCTGATGAGTGTAAGTTCTAATTTCTGTATACAAGCAACTAAATTGATTTCCAGTGTCATGCTGTTTTAAGTGAAATACAGAGGAGAGTGCTCAGACACTTCCAGGACTCAAAGTGGTTCTGTATAAAAGAAGATGATGGAATACATGAGCCATAAATGGGTAGATTGGATACAGCAAAGTGCTTCCAAAATATAGGTAATACTGGCAGCACAGAAAATGAGAACCCAAGTAAAACATTTGTGAGACCGGAGTGGAGGAGGGAAAAAAAAAAGCTAAAGATAAAAGCAGGCCTCATAATCTTGACCTGCTCAGTATAGTATGGAAATAAAGATGCATTTTGTTTTCTTTTGGACACTATTTCCAGACACTTAATGAAAGGCCTGGGCTATCTTTTATAATTCAAAGGGAGGAAAGCACACTTTTAAGATCAAAAGCAACCTTTTTTTAGAATATATGAAAGACTCAGTGGCACATATGAGGAATACAGATATGAAATCCCAGAGAAATATTAGGAGACGCTGCAGATATTATAATGATGTGATAAAATGTTAATATTACATTCATGGTCATGGGTGCCTCCCACCCGACCTTTTCTCTAGAAATGTTGTTTCATTACATTTTAATGGGGAAATAAGAGAAAACAAAAGTCATCTCCCTCAAGGATACGGTTTGTAGGGGCTCTCTGACTTCAGTTCATCAATCGCTGATTGCGTTCAGACTAGGTCCCATGTGCTGGAGCCGCAGTATGTGAAATCCACCAGTCTGGGAGACCAGCCTGAAACAGTCTAGCACAGAAGGACTCGGATGAAAGCCCGCCTGATGCGAAGGCAAGGCAATTTACTGGCTTGGGTTTTAAACAGAATGCTTTTAAGATACATGTGTGGAGTGGTTAATAACATAGGCTTTGGCTCTGATGGCTCTGTTAGAACGGACAACTGTCACACTGGCACGTGAGCAGTCGCTTGCTAGGCGCCCAGAAGCTACAGCATGATCCAGAACAGAGAGGCAGGAGGGCCTGGCACTTTCGGGTAATAGGGTTCGGTGAGAGACCTGTCTGATGATCAAGTGAGAAATGAACCTGAAAAGGGACATGTGGTACTGATGTTGGCAAAGTTCCTGTTGCACTGGGGCACCTGGGTGGCTTAGCTGGTTAAGCGTCTGATCCTTGATTTCAGTTTAGGTCCGGATCTTGTGGCTGTGAGATCGAGCTCCACATGAGGCTCTGCACTAACAGCAGGGAACCTATTTGGGATTCTCTCTTTCTCTCTCTCTCTCTCTGCTTGCATGCACTCATTCTCTCTCTTAAGTTTAAGATAAACTTAAAAAAAGAAAATTCCTTATTGTCTTGAACTTCTTTGATTCACAGAATGCCTACTGAATGCTTAATAAAACTGGCACAATATTTTACATTTTGATGAAGTGTAAAATAACATAATTGGATATTAGATATTTCTCCAAGTTCTCTTTAGTTTACAGAGAATGATTCTAATTGTCCTGAAGATCTAAATGCTTAAAAAAGGGAGGGGGGCGAAGATTATAAAATGAAGGAAGAAATGTTATGGATTTACTACATACAGACATGATGATTTGTTTCATTTTTTAAAGTTGATCATAGTGGTGTGCTACTATGAGTCGAATACATCTAGGACCTCAGGAAATCAAACTGGGGTGCAAAGGATTTTAAGTATCTACTGTGAATGCCACATCCATTCTTCTCCAACCATTTAGAGTGGTCACTTCATGAAACAAAAGGCAAAAGTGAATTCTGGTAGAAGATAAAAATGAGACCTTAGAAGTAGCCCTCTCGACTGGATACTTGTTCAGACATGCATCCTTCTACCACATGTACAGATCATGCTCAATCAGTATGTTATGTACCATCATGTTTGAGTTTCATAAACACACACGTAGACTCATTTCTACATGCATGCCACTTCCCCATTCCTGAGAATGATCTGTTTATCACTCTTTCATTCACCACATACTCCTCAACCATTTTATGTCTTGGTTAACCCGGCACACACATTTTTCCTATGGAGAAAAATAAATATGGTATTATAATTCCATATTTAAATATTTTAATAGATGGATTTCATTTAAGTTCTGGAAGCAAAGTGCAAGGGGCACGGCCATCTTTGCCGCAGAGATTAGGAAGACAACTGTAGAGGAACACTATTAACCTAGGACCTGAACAAGGAGAACCAAGGCAGCTGAGCACTGAAAATGAGAACTGTGTTCAAATTGCCCAGGGTCCTCAATACAACGTAAAGGAAATTGGGCTTTATACTGTGGATAATGCCAAGCCATATGAGGTCTAAACTATGGCTATAACTTGCTGCACTTTCCATATCACAAAAGTAATTGGATTAGATGGGTAAGAACAATGTGCAGAGAATCCAATTAGGAAAAATCATGGCAGTAGTCCAGATAAGAGGACATGATAACCTAATTAAGGTAAGAGCAATGGAATACAAGTAAAGGATATAAAAAAATACAGGCCACAGGATATGGTAATACACAAAAGAGCCACCATCCACACAGATAGTTCTAAGTCAGAATGAGGAGTTAGTGGGTAACCTATACAGGGTGGTGTAAAAGATGACATAATGTAAAATATACCAGAGGGTCTAATCTGGTACTGATGGTACCAGTAGAGTAGAGAATTTCGATGGGGAAATAAATTGGGGAAGTATGGGAAGAAAGAGAATAAGGTTTTTAATAAAACAATAGTGAAGTACTTGCAAGATAGGAAGGTAAAGCCATTTGATACCTGAATGGATAGGAGTCTCCACCGACATTTATACACATCTGTGTACATCTATATATATTAGGGCAGGTAACATTTAGTTGGCATTTAATATTAGGAAAATATATACGCAAAAAGTATGGAGAGAAGAAAATATGGGGATAGATTTGTAATCCTGAAAATAAAAACTAAACATTTAAAATAAACTTTTGGGAACACCTGGGTGGCTTAGTTGGTTAAGCATCCAACTTCGGCTCAGGTCATGATGTTGAGGCTGGTGAGTTCAAGGCCCACATGCGGCCCTGTGCTGACAGCTCAGAGCTTCAGACTCTGTGTCTCCTTCTCTCTCTACCCCTCCCTCTATCACACACACGCTCGCTCTCTCTCTCTCTCTCTCTCTCTCTCTCTCTTTCTCAAAAATGAATAAAGATTAAAAAATTAAAGTAAATCTTGAAGTTTTATTAAGTTGGGACAATAAATGATTTGAGATGCTGAGAATTGTCAATGTATTAAAAATGGAAAAGTAAAGGAAAGAGAGACAAAAGATTGAATTTGCAGATAATGGGAAATTTGGGTCATAACTTGAAGAAGAAATAAGAGAAAAAGAAATGTAATTTCTTGAAGATAGTGGTCATCTATGAATGTTTGTAAGATAGATCAAAAGAGCCTAGTGGTCCCTTTCTGAAAATACTTGAGTGGCATAGAAATTCACAAAGATAAAATCATTACATTATGCCTATGATACATAAAGTCTTCAGAATAATTGATTTTGTGTTCCCAGAATACCTCTTGGTCTTTCTCTTTTTTTTTTTTTTTTTTCATCTCAACATACTGCTGAGAGTCTTTTATATCCATGGTTATTTTCACATATTAAGTTAACTAACATCACTTCTCTGGATGTCATATAAATGTTGTTATTTTACAGATAAAGTTAGCTGTTAGCTCTGGAAGGTTTATCATCAGTCTTTTAAAATAGAACAGAACAATAGCATCAAACATTAAATTTTCCTATACCCCTTTGGAAGGCATTTCCAAGAAATTTCACTTGATCATTCGAATACATCTGCTGTCAAACCAGAGTCACATGCTCACTGACAATTCTGATGTCATTTGGTTTCACTATGTTGCCAGCTAGCAAAACATACCCAATAATCTGATGACACTTCACAGTATTATTCTGATCACATTTTATTCAAAACACTTATGATAACATACTACTATACACATTATTTGTGGGATTATAAAGTGTCATTATATGTACATAAACCTTATTTAAGCACTGCTTGAAGATTGTTGGTACCTAGAAATCTATTCGGTCCATTTTCTCTACACACTGAGACAGCAGATGCTATACTCCATTTTCTGAGAAAGTGATCAGCTATAAGACTAAACCAAGTCAGCTCACAGATGCTGTGTAGTTTTAGTTAATTGCTATCATTTCCACTTAGAGATGTTCAAATGAAAAAGCAGCAAAATCTAGCACTAGCTATTAAAAACTAAATATATTACAGCAACAGCTGCTATTTATTTTGTTTTTGCTTCACAACAGGTATAATTAATATTGTTTTGGGCATAGTTTTATAAAATTTTCTCCATGGATAGTCCCGTTAGAGGAAATGTCTGCATTCATATACCCATGGAGATTCTTTAAATATTTGTTAATATAGAATGTAATAGAGGGAGGGGAAAAACTTTAATGTACCATGTACTAAATTAATTAACAGCAATAATTAGGCTTTCAAAGAAAGCAAAAAGTATGAAAGCTGTATTAACAATGATTTTCATGAAGCATTATGCCTTTTCAGTCTGTACTTGTTTCTTGGATCCAGTGGATTCCAGACATGAGAGTGTCCATATGTGTCCCTTATCAGGGTATGTCTGCTCTCTGTTTTAGATCCCGGGGATACAGTGGTAAAGAAAACAGACATGGAGTCTCTCCTGGGGTGTACATGATCCTGAAGATGAATTCAAGGAAGAGAAAGAAATTCAGTAGGTTGAAAATATGGAGTGAAGACATAAGACAGGAGATAAGTTTGTGAAATAAAAAGCAGATTTCATTGAATCTCACGGGCCTTGGTGAGGAATGTGGGTTTTATTCTACATGCAAAACAAAGGCATTAGAACATTAGCAGCAGGGGGATGATCTAACATGCTTCAAAAAGAATATATATATATATATGTATATATATATATATATATATTTACATTATGTGTTGAACAGATAGAAGAGGAGGAAGTCAAGAAGCCAACTGCTATTAGAAGCATGAGCAGGGTACAAAAGTGAAGATGAAACAGAAGGGATAGAAAGACAAAGAAATAGCTGAAATATATATTTTTGTGGCTGAATAGGAGTCTCATGGATTAATTCTCTTTTGGTCCTAAAATTCTCAAATTTTCACTTTAAGAAACATTAGTATCCTCTTAGGTCTTATAAGTCTTCAGCAATCATTTATTGCCAGAGAAATCAAAACCCTAATATCTAACTCAAATCCTGTCTATTGTAATTTTGCATATTTTCTTATTTGTTCTTCTTAGTGAAAAGGGAAGCAGCTGTTTACCATCATCCATACATTCTTTATATAAAATTCAAGTAGATTACCAAGCAGTCTGTGATGCCTAATTCAAATATTATCACCCAGACTGACTCTCCGAGGTCAAAAACACTGAATATGACTTAGTAATCTCAGTAACAAAATTAACCTAGCAACCATCCATTACCAAACCAAACTAATGAGAACCATTTTATGGAAGCAACTGAATCAGTAAAAAAAAAAAAAGTAAATAATAATAATAATAATAATAGTAATAATAATATGAAGGTTTTTAGAAATTTAACTAATAAAGTCATTGCAGTGCACACCAGTTGACAAGAGAGGATGTCTGTGGGTTTGCTAAGTGAATACTTACTGTAGCTTATTCTAGAAACTAGGGTAACCACTCATAACAGTGTCTCTGAATTCAGAGATACACACTAAAGGAAGATCTAGATAAGTGAAGGAAGAGGCAAGAACCAGGTGAGTATACCAGATGAGGGGACGAAAATAAAACATGGGCTCTGGGTTTTTGGAGTCCAGGGTGAGACCAGAAGGAGTAGAATTATCCAGGGAAAGAGGTGGAGGGAAGAAGAACACAGAATTGGGGGGCACTTGGGTAAGAGCAGCTGCACGAGTCTGCCAGCCATGTGGAAAACGGCCTGGCAGGGAGAAGACGGAAGTCCAAGAAACTACTCAGGAGTTTGTAGTGACAAGTTCTACAGCTACATGGATATTTAAATCTTGCCATGCTACTTAAGACCCTCGAATATTAGCTGCAGAGAGCAGGAGGAAAATAGGGCCCATAGGACTCATCTCTACATTGCGAACAGACATACCCCTTATGCTCTAAGTCACATATTTTTTTTTTTCCATTTCAGTTCAGAGGATAATCTCTACCAGAAAACAGGGCATTGAGTTAGATTTGTCTGGAAGAACAAGCAATCTGAATCTAAGGTAGGTATTTAGTACATTTCTTCCTTAGTGTTTCATGTTCCTTAAATCAGTTAGTTTTACTCATTCTGCTTTTATGGTCATAAGTTTTCAGACATAAAATACTTAACGTGTGACAAATATAAAAATCAAAGTTTCCCAGTAGAGCTTCCTTCTTTCACATTTTTTTCTTCTTTCCTTCCTTAATTCCTTCCTTCCTTTCCTTCCTTCCTTCTTTCCTTTTTTTTCTTTCAACTAAGTTAGTTAACCTATAGACGCAGTATATATAGGTAAGTATATGAAAGTTTCAGGAGTAGAATTCAGTGTTCCATCACTTACTTACAACACCCAGTGCTCATCCCAACAAGTGCCCTCTTCAATGCCCATCACCCATTTAGCCCATCCTCCCACCCACCCAACATTCCTTCAGCAACCCTCAATTGGTTCTATTTAAGAATCTCTTATGGATTGCCTCCTTCTCTGTTTTTCTTATTTTTCTTTCCTTTCCCCTATGGTCAACTGTTTTTTTCTAAGTACAGCTTTCTAATATCGTTTCTCATTATAGATACTTATTCAACCCATTGTTGTATGTACTAGTTTTTATTCAAAATAGGATGTTTATTTAGGAGCATTTGGTGTTTTTCTATGTTCATTTCCTGTAACTGATAGGTCACAGAGAATTTATCATCTATAAATCATTCAACTTTATAAGGCTAATCCAAGACTATGATAAATTCTGAGGTTTGCAGCAAATTCTAATTGGGCTGAAGTTTTTTTGTACTAAGACAATATATTTTTTTTAATTTTGAACTATTTTAAAACAATGAGCCAAATAAAGCATACTTATGCTGAAAGGCTTTGAAAGTGGAAAAGTATATGAAGGAGTGAAAGATTTTATATAATTGATACTTTACTAAAAATAATTTGCAAATGCAGACCTAATTC
Source organism: Suricata suricatta (assembly GCF_006229205.1). Classification (NCBI taxonomy): domain Eukaryota; kingdom Metazoa; phylum Chordata; class Mammalia; order Carnivora; family Herpestidae; genus Suricata; species Suricata suricatta. Next base: position 130,465,905 of record NC_043705.1, on the reverse strand, counting down.
TTAATTAAGCATTATTAACGTGGGCAAATTAATTGCTTTCAATCTCAGCTTCTCTATTTGTAATTTGGAAAATTAATGGTACCAATTTAGTACTACTATATCTAGTGAAAAGGGCTGAAGCAAATTCCTTTTATGAATAAGAGGCAAGTAGATTGTTTATTCCATTATAACTCCAACATATGCAATGTAATATTTGTAGGAATTCTTTTCTATTTGCCATTAAACAAATTAGTAAAATACACTGGCTTCAAATATAATATCCAGGACTTTTCCATCATATTATTGTTTGAAGTTAAAAAATAAACCTTCCAAATTCTATTTTGATTAATTAATTGAGAGTATGTATTGAGGAACGCCTCGGTGGCTCAGTCAGTTGAACGTCTGGCTTCCACTCAGGTCATGATCTCGTGGTTCATGGGTTTGAGCCCCGCATCTGGCTCTGTGCTGACAGCTAGCTCAGAGCCTGGAGCCTGTCTTTGGATTCTGTGTCTTCCTCTCTTTCTGGCTCTCTCCTGCTCATGCTGTCTCTCTCTCTCTCTCAAAAATAAATAAAACATTAAAAAAATGAAGGTATGTATAGAATGTCCTTCTCTTCGCATTTTGATATACTTGATCAAGTTAAAGACTTCCTAATGGGGTGATTATCTTAGATTATCTGGTCAAAACAATCTAATCACGAGGGTGCTTACAAGTGAAACAGTGAGGCAGAAGAGGAGAGCAAGAGACAAAGATGTGAGGATGGAACTCGGACAGACACATGCAGGATTTCTGGCTTGGAAGTTGAAGGAAGAGGGCTGTGAGCCCAGGGATGTGAAAGACCTGTCTGGGCAGAAAGGCAAGGGCATAGATTCTTCCCTACAGCCCCAGAAGGAAAGAGGCCCCACCAACATGTTGACTTCACCCAGGAAGACCTGCCTCAACTTTCTAACCTGCAGAACTATAAAAATACATAGTTTGCATTGGCTTAAGCCAATGTAATTTGCTACAGCAGCAAAGAGAAAGCTAATACAAAAACTAAGAATGAAAGTGACTTACTGAAATGGTAACCTTTAAGGCACACTTTAACATTAACAAAACCGATGATCAAATTATGATAGTCTCCTTCATAAGTAAAAAAAAAAATGTTAAGAGTAAAAAACAGGACTAAATACCTAAAGAAAATCGTAAAAGAATTCCTCAGTTACTCAAATATTTTCCTTTTCAGTAGTATTCTCACATTGTAAAAGGACTAAAACTATACCAATGTTATGGTTCTATCGGAATAATTACAAGAGTTTCATAAGAATGTTGTTATATCTTAAACTAGAAAATTTAAATATATGATATTTTATGATTAAAATATAAAGTTAAAAACAGAACTACCTGATGATCCAGGAATCGCACTACTACATATTTACCCAAAGAATGTAAGAACACTAACTCAAAGTGGGTACACACACCTCTATGTTGATAGCAGCATTATTCTCAGTAGCCAAGATACGGAGGCATCTCAAGTATCCATCAACTGATGTACTACTCAGTGTCCCTAACAGCATATTACAAATGTTCAGTGGTTTAGATGTGTTTCTGGAAAGAATAAGCACTTAAGTTAGCAAATGTTGATCAAAACACTTATGCGATAGTAACACTGTTACACATTATATTCATAACATTCAAAGAGGTATAAATTCTCTCTAGAAATTTTCATTTTGTTATAAGGAATAACATATTTCAGTCAACTTGAAGAATAATACTTGGGAAGATAAATATAAAAGATTAATGTATGATTTATATTATATTTATGTTTACTACCATTCCTTATTTCTTCCTATTCTTTACACTTTATCTAAAATACTATGCTCACCATCTGTTAAATATGTAAAAAAAAATTTCACATGCTAATTTCTATTCCAAATCATTATCTATATTCCATATTAAATTTCCAATTCTTATTAGCATTCTTAATATATAAAATGTGAAATCATGGGAAATATTAAGAAAACTCGGGCCATAATTCTATCAATTTGCTGATTCTAATTGCTCATTTTATTTGTTTTATCATTTCCTATTGATGCTCTCTGTTCTCTGATATCCCTACTCTGCTTCCTCCCTCAAAATGGGCACTTTGCTGGGCAGCAGCACTTGGCTAAAAATTAATGGGAGAGGATCAAAGGTGATATATACCCTGAGGGTCCTGCTTTTAAAATCAAGAAAGCAAATAAAATAAAATAAAATAAAATAATAAAATAAAATAAAATAAAATAAAATAAAAAAGTGAGGAAAGCAGGTCTCCTTCCTTCCTGGAGGGGATGTTCCCATATGTAACTTCTCTTCTCCCTGCAGAGGGGAGGCCAGGGCCTGGGCTCACAGACAACAGATGAAGAGGAAGATGGCATCCTAAGAGCAGGGTATACACAATTCTGAGCTGCTACATCCAAGATAATATTGACACTGTTTACATCTTCCAACTGGAGGCATATAGGAGAGTGTTTATCTCGCTTAACTGTTTTGGTGGGGCTTTTTGTTGTTGCCATTGTTACAGCAGCTAAGAATTCATATCAACTATTACCTTGGTAAAGAAAACATATCCCATAATACTTGGATTAGATTTTTTTTGACTCAAGGTAATACCATTTCATTTTTTGGAAGAAATTGGTAATGGTTAGTTGGAAGTAGAATAAAAAAGTCTTTATGAATATTACTTTCTTATTAAGTAACTTATCAATTAAATTAATTTTCAGATTAAAAATATGCTATTTTTGTATGTTAGCATATAAATTCTGTAACACAGAGTCTTCACTAAAATAAAATAAAAATTGGGATGCCTGGATGGCTCAGTTAGTTAAGCATCCAGACTGGCTCAGGTCATGATCTCACCGTTCTTGAGTTCAAGCCTCTCATCAGGCTGTCTGGTGTCAGCACAGAACTCACTTCTGTCTCCCTCTTTCTCTGCCCAGCTCTCATGTTCTTCTAACTCTCTCTCTCAAAAATAAACAAACAGTTAAAAAATAAAATAAAATGAAATCATAACAACTCCTGGGACACTTGGGTGGCTCAGTCAGTTTAGCATCTGATTTCAGCTCAAGTCATGATATCTTGCTTTGTGAGTTCTAGCCCCACCTAGGGCTCTGTGCTGACAGCTCAAAGCCTGGAGCCTGTATCAGGCTCCAACTCTTGATTTCAGCTCAAGTCATGATCTCATAGTTCATGAGACTGACCCCATGTGGGGCTCTGCACTGACAGTGTTTTCTCCCACCCTCTCTCTACCCCTCCTGCACTCACGTGTGCATGAGCTCATGCTCTCTTTCAAAATAAACAAACCAAAAAAATAATAGTCAACAAATAAAAACTAACATATACTGGTATACTTACACATCTGTTATCTTTCTTTCCAGTACTTCACATGCCTTGTTAAGGTATACCATTTTGAACAGTGAACTACTAAAATTTGTGAATCATTTGCAAGTTTTCTGATAATCCTTAGTGACCTTGGATTTTCAGCTTTGTCAACTTCTCAATAACCACTTATAAAAGTTAGAAGAAAGAATTGGTCCCTCCTGAAATCCCTCAAATGGAGTAAATTTTAAAATCTTTTCATGCATTACACTGCCAATCATTGCGGCTAATCCCATTCAAGCTCCATAATTAGCATCCCGAGGTAGGGATTCCCACCTGTACCATGTTGTGCAACATCACAAAATGGGGCGGGGGGTATGAAAGAAGGGCTCCCAGCAGACCTCCACATGACAGAATGTGTGAATCAATTTTAATTAATTCTGCCTCTTTAAATCTGTCTGCTCTTCAGGAGAGATCGCTATCTGCCTCAGACACTCTTGCAAGATAATTAACAGAACCACTGCTGGAGACCGATAGCTCAGGCAGTGGCTGGTACCTGTGGCAGGAAGTTCCTGCCATCCAAGTGCCACCGAACTGTACAGGAAAAGGACATGCAGTGCTGTGCATTTAATTTCCCTAAGTAAGTGCAATATTTATAGCATGCATCACAGGGCTTTACTTATCTATCATATATACAGAAAGAAAGCAAATTGTTTCTAAAATGCATTCAACTGTTCTGGCAACTATTTTAGACTCCGTGACAGAGTCTCTCTAAATAAGGTCACCTAGGGTCCCTACGAGTAGCTGAAATAGTGCACATACTGCCATGAATTCCACCACACAGAAATACTCGAATCTGACAACAATTGTTTTGTTTGACGGCAAAGATATGCTCATCTGTTCAATGACTATATTTTCATAGTCACAAGAGCCTGATATTTATTTACTTACTTATTCGCTTATAGTGGTCAATGGAAGGGCATGACTGTATATTAAACTATTATGATAAAGGTAGCATCAAATAATCATCTCTATATTCAACATGCTTCAATCACTACTTACTGAGAAATCTATTCTTGTCTCGTGTGTCCCCAATGTTCATTTCCATCATCATCATTTGATCAGGCATCCTCTGAGGAATCTCATATTTGCTATGCATTTGCCATTTCTATTATTTATTCCGGAAGTAACAGGATTTAACAATTGAGTAAGATCCTGGCCAGGATCCCATATGGAAGGTCAGTAAACCCAGAGATGTTCAAAGACTTACTAAGTCCTTCAGTTAGTGAGACATGGAATCGGAAATGGCAACCAGGATTTCTGACTTGTGACCCAGCACGGAAATGACTAATGAGACTGCTCTGCAATGTCAGAAATAAATACTCATATTGATTTCAAAGAGGCCACCACAAATGGATCCTTGCTGCCAAAGCCTTGTTGTACTCCTCTATTCTCGAACATCTTGTATATACACATAACCTTTAGAAGTGAAATGACATACTTTCCCGTCCTAGTTCTAAACAATTCTGGAAAAACTTTTTTCCTCCTATTTTTATGCAACAACAAAAAACCCTGACACTAGGCAAAAGAACTTCGCTGCTGCTTCTAGGAGATAGTTCCTCCTTGAAGACTATTTAAACCAACTGTAATAACTACCTATTGGGACAAGCAGGTGGTCTATCAGCCCCTGCCTCATCTATAACTCCATCATCCAATAGCTATTGAGCCATAAACTCTTCCCATTCCAAGCAAGCCCTTTGAATTGCAAGACTTGCTTAAAATTATTCAGACTAAGAAATCATGTTTAATGAAATGCTATACATATCTGTCCCTGATTTCTTTCTTCTGAGATGATCTTTAACCTCCGTCGAGACGGTGCTATCACTTGTACTAGTCATGGTGTCTAGAGAAACAAAATCAATAGAGTGTGTATTTCTATAGAGAGTGAGATTTATTTTAAGAAATGGGCCCATGTGACTGAGGAGGCTGCCAAGTTTTAAGACGTACTGGACGGGCTGCCAGGCTAGAAACCCAGAAAAGAAATGACGTTGCAACTCAAGTCCAGAGGCATTCTGCTGGCAGAGTTCCCCCTTCCTCGGAGGAGAAAAACCCCTTTTCTTAAGGTCTGTGACTGTTTGGGTGAGGCCCACCCACACTATGGAGCCCGACCTGCTCACTCAAAGTCTAGTAAATACAAACGTTAATTACATTAAACTACCTTTTCAACATGTATCTGGGCACTGCGCCTTAGCCAAATGGACACATTAAATTTAACATCACAGTTTTGTAGCAGCAAATTACATGCAAGCCTACATCATTTAATTGTGTTTCACATTACTGCTGTTTGCATATATGGTATGTTTTACAGGTTGAAGGTCTGCGGGAATCCTGCACCAAGCAATGCTATAGGCACCATTTTCCAACAGGATCTGTTTGCTTTGTGTCTGTGCATCACATGTTGGTAGTTTGTGTTATACTTCAAACAAATTCATTATTATTATATTTGTTATGTTAACCTATGATTGATAATCTTTGATGTTACTACTGTAATTATTTTGAGGCGCCACAAACTGTACCCATATAAAATGGCATACTTAATCGATAAACATAGTATGTGATCTGCACCACTGATCAGTCATTCCCCCATCTCTCTTTCTCTCCTCTGGGCTCCCTATTCCTTCAGATACAACAATACTGCAAAAGCTAAGATAGGCCAAAAGCCAGGCTTTTTGCACCAAACAAATTAGCTAAGATGGGAATGCCAAATAAAAGTTCTTGTGGGAAATGAAAAGAACTATTCCAGTGAACACAAGAATGATGAGGGAAACAGCCTTTCTGATGATGTGGAAAGGGTTTGACTGGTCTGGACAGAAGCTCCAACCATCTACAATATTCCCAACATTAAGCCAAAACCCATTACAGACCAAGGTCCCAACTGTCTTCAATACTACGAAGGCTGAGAGAGGCAAGAAAGCTATAGGAAAAAAGTCTGAAGTTAGTAGAGGTTGATGTGTGAGGTTTAAGGAAGGAAGTCATCTCCTTAAAATAAAAATGTAAGGTGAAGCCTCAAGTGCTGATACAGAACCTACAGCAAGTGATCCAGAAGATCTAGCACAGATAATTAAAAAAGACAGCTACACTGAACAACTGATTTTCAATGTAGATGGAAGAGTCTCCTACTGGATGAAGATGCCATCTAGAACTTTCACACCTGGAATGGAAACATCAATGCGTAGCTTCAAAGCTTCAAAAGATGGACCAACAATCATTTTAGCGGCTAGTTGAGCTGGTGACATTTAGTTGAAAGTAGTGCTAGTGTATCATTCTGAAATGCCTAGGACCCTCAAGAATTAAGCTGTATCTATTCTGTCTGCTCTATAAATGGAACAATAAAGCCTGGATGACAGCACATCTGCTTACTATATGGTTTACTTAATATTTTAAACCACTGTTGAGACCTACTGCTCAGAAGAGATTCCTCTCGAAATATTACTGCTCACTGACAATGTGTCTAGCTAGTCAAGAGCTCTGATGGAAACATACAATGAGATTAATGTTGTTCTCATGTCTACTAACACAGCCTCCATTCAATAGACCATGAACCAGGGAGTAAATTTGATTTTCAAGCATCGTTACTTAAGAAATACATTTCATAAGGCTTCAGCTGCTGTAAATAGTGGTTCTTCTGATGGATCTGGGCAAAGTAAATTGAATAACTTCTGTAAACAATTTACCATTCTAGATGTCATTAAGAATATTCATGATTGGGGTGCCTGGGTGGTTCAGGAAATTAAGCGCCCAACTTTGGCGCAGGTCATGATCTCACTGTTCGCACATTTGGGCCCCACATCGGGCTCTGCGCTGACAGCTCAGAGTCTGAACCCTGCTTCAGTTTTTGTGTCTTCCTCTCTCTCTCTGCCCCTCTCCTGCTCATGATCTGTCTCTCAAAAATAAATAGATGTTAAAATTTTTTAAAACATATTTGTGATTCATGGAAAGAGATAAAATATCAGCATTCATAGGAGTATGGAAGAAATTGACTCCAACCCTCCTGGACTAGTTTGAGGGCTTCAAGACTTCAGTGGAGGAAGTAAGTGTAGACGTGATGAACATAACAAGAGGTCTAGAACAAAAATGGAGCCTGATGACGTGACTGAGTTAAAGCAATTTCATGATAAAACACTTTTCTCCCATAGATGAGAAAAGGATATTTTTCTTGAGACGAAACATGCTTCTGGTGAAGATGCTGTGAAGATTATTGGAATAACCACAAAGGATTTAAAATATTACAATTTAGTTGATACAACAGGGGCAGGGTTTGAGACGATGGACTCCCCAGTTTGAAGGAACTTCTACTGTGGCTAAAATGCTGTTCAGCAGCATTGCACACTGGAAATTATTTGTGAAAGGGAGAGTCACTTGATGCCAGAAACTTCACTGTTGTCCTAATTTAAGAGATTGGCACAGTGACCCCAACCTTCAACAACAACCGCCCTGATCAGTCAGCCGCTATCAACATCATGCAAGACTCTCCGCCAGTAAAAAGATCAGGACTCGCTGAAAGCTCACAGGACAGCTAGCACTGTTAAGCAATAAAATATTTTTTAACTAAGGACTGTACACTCTTTAGACATAATGATATCACATACACACTTAACAGACTACAGTGCAGTGTACACATAACTTTTAAATGCACTAGGAAATCAAAACCTTTCTTTGACTCACTTTATTGCAATATTCACTTTACTGTGGTGAAACTAAACCATCAATATCTCTGAGATTTGGCTGTAAACTCAGTTTTGCTTGATTAAAAATTTTTCCAGTGGTCCTCTGGAAAATTGACAGTTGACACACCATTTCAGAAATAAAAATGTGCAGAAGTGTAACAGCTGATAAGTCAACCCAATTACTTAACTCTAGAATCTACATAAAAGATAAGATTAGGGGCACCTGAGTGGCTCAGTTGGTTGGGAGTCCAACTTTGGGTCATGTCATAACTGCATAGTTCGTGAGTTTGAGCCCCACATCGGGCTCTGTGCTGATAGCTCAAACCTGGAGCCTGCTTTGGATTCTATGTGTCCCTCTCTCTCCACCCCTCCCCCAACTTGTGCTCTGTCTCTCTTCTCTCTGAAAAATAAACATTAATTTAAAAAAAGGATAAGTTCATGAGGGAAAGGAGTCTTTTGTAATATTCTCAGTGCCTAAAACAAAGAGTAACAAACAGCAAGTAACTAACTGAAAAGCAGGTGAATGAAAACATAAATTAATAAGTCAGATATACTGGCATATCATTTGCAGAGCTGCAAAACATTTTATTTTCAAAATGATCTCATTATCTAAAAGATTCATATTGTGGAAACTCTCTTGCCTTTTCAGTAATTGAAATTCAATAGGTACAAGACATATAATTATAGCATCATCCTCTATGTGTGTAAAACAAATATACAGACCCACAAAACACACAGAAGGCATTCAATAATTTTATGATGATTGACAATAATTGTGTTCCACATGAGAAATTAAATTTTCAAAATTATTTTCCTTCTTCATACAAGTATCAGTAGCTTTAGTGATTTGGTTTGCATTCGTATATTTCACAAAAAGCTCAAACATGCTGTTATGCCTTAAATATAGTCTTCTGTCGCCACACTTCTCCTCAATATTTCTACTCATTTCTTAATTAATGACCTTTGAAAGATTCCAGACTTGTCAATTGTGTTTACAGGTCTCCATCTCAAAAAGCTCCAGGTGACAAAGATAACGGACCATCAAGTTGATGCCATCCTGTTCATGAAGATTTAAGAAGTATTCTGCTTCTTGATTAATATCCCAGCCTTTATATTCATAGCATTTCATATTTAAAAGATTTTTCACACATGTCATTCTTAAATCTTTATAAAGATTGTTGAAAGCAACCCATTTTTCTTATTCCAGTTAAGAACTGAAACTCCCTGGGAAAGTGGCACCTATGCATAGTTCTAAGAAGGACTGGAATCCCAAGGCGTGCCCTCTAGGACTCCAGGACTGAAAATGACATGTGACTTATCATCTACAACATTAAGTGCCCTGAAAATAATTGTCAATCTGAACTAAGTTTCCTAGGAAACTTTTTAAAAGATTCATTGTACTAAAAGCATCTCTACTTTTGATCACCCAAGGAAATGCTACTTTTATGGATTCATCCATCTTCCTATCTGGCCATTAAGAAGCTCTAGAGAGAGGTTCATGATATAAATATAAATAGTAATATCTTCTATGTACCTGGACACTGTCAAATATCCTATAGTGTTACCAGTCAAAATAGGCTTTACTATTTATACCTGGCATTAGACATGTGTGGCAACTAATAAATATGTTACTCTTTCATTGAGAAATTTGTGGAAACCAATTTATCTATACCTAGTGTTTGCTCATCTGTAAAAGAAACTCTTCTATCAGTAAAACTGATGCCTTAATTGGTCATTAAAAATGTCTGCATTATTTATGTTAAGTTTATAGTTAAGTAGAAATTTTGTAAGAAATCACAAAAGGAAAGAGGAGTTGTTTTTCATAAAGCTGTTAAAATACAAACAAAACTTGTTTGTGACTTACCATGTCCTACTGAATAGTATATATAATCTTCTACAGAATTCCAGAATTTGCAGTTTTTCAAACACACACACACACACACACACACTCCAGCCTTATGAAACGATGAAAGTAAAAGAGGAATCTTAAAGACTATAGATTTCAAAGCCCTAATTTTCCAGACAGAGAAAAAAAAATGGTATGCTCAGAGATGTGAATTTGCCAAACACCTAGTCCATAATAAAACTGGTAATGAACTCCAAAACCCAGACGATACTTCAGTAATCCCTACGGCTGTGTGTGTACCTGCAAGCATGTGTACACATGTGTTTAAACTGAATTATTATATGTATATAAAGGAAATCAGTTTTTTTAAAGTACATGCTTCTTATATAGAAGGAGCAATAATAATTATAGGAATAGATTCTTACTAACAGATCTTCCCTTTGGTGTTAGAAAAGAGGAAATTCAATTTTAGCATGCAAATTTATTGGCATTTAGGTTTGCTTCTCAGGCAATGGTTGTTAAAAAAGAGTATTACATCACTGTGTTTTTAAAGTTTTTTTTTATAAATAATTTGATAGAATAGCACTTTTCATTTAAAATAACACTGGTGAATAATTCATTTTATGTTAAAAATTAGAGTTATCCGTCACTCTCAATGATCCAGATTCCAATATCATTTCCTGAGGGAGGCAGAACGTTGTAGCATCACCTGTTATCAAGGGACTCATTTATAACCTTGAAAACTGACATGAGACCACTTGAATCCACACAGCTTAATGATCAGGATTGAGAAGTGAGATCATCTGTATCAAATGGACTTAATTATTTGTCCAGACATTCCTTTCTAGAAAGATAAGGGTGTGAATTAATAATTTTGCTGTTTACTTCAGGAAATTCCTATAAACAATTTTATCTGGACAGAGGGTCTATCCATCTAGGCAAACAAGTCTTTTATTAGCACATCAGTTATCTTACCCGAGCATACAATTTTCTTTTCAAACAACGGCTTCGTTATCATGACTTGCTATAAGAGTCATGTCTTTTCCTGCACACTATTTCTAAACTATTCGGTTACAAACTTTAGTCGATCGCAACCACTTCCCCCTTGTAAATATCTTCTTTAAACCACTGAAGCTCACACCTCTAAACACTAAACAGGCAGAACATTAAAAACATCTATATTTGTATCTACACTTTCAAGGCACTGATAAGAATCTTCACATTGTTATTCTGCTTTTCTGCTGTAAGCATAGTAAACTTAGCTTTACTTTCTGTTTGTGTATGCGTGTGCTTTTTTTATAGTCAAGAGTTGACAACTTACTTTTTATCTGTGTTGCAACCTAATAATATAAAACTGTTTTTGGAAAGGTGTTGAAAATTTGAACACCCTTAAAACTTAAATGTGTCTCATTAAAAGAACAAACGTCTTGAGAACTGCTTCTCTGAAGCTTACCTTTATTTATCTATAAAATGACAAAAATCTGCCTTGTGTTTTATGTAACTCAGTGAGATATCATATACTTCATTTTAACTCCAGTTAACACAGGGTTATATGGCTGTAAGGTGTACAGTGTAGTGATACAATAATTCATCCCTCAGTGCTCATTTCGACAGGTGCCCTCTTCAATCCCCAACACCTACTGCACCCCCACCCCAGCCCACCTCTCCTCTGTTAATCGTCAGTTTGTTCTCTATAGTTAAGAGTCTGTTTCTTGGTTTGTCTCTTTTTTTTTTTCCTTTGCTCATTTGTTTTGTTTCTAAAATTCTACATATGAGTGAAGTCATATGGTATTTGTCTCTCTTGGACTGCCTTATTTTGCTTAGTATTATATTCTCTAGCTCAATCCATGCCGTTACAATTGGCAAGATTTCATTCTTTAATTATGGCTGAATAATATTCCATTGTGTGTATACACAAAATACACACACACACACACACACACACACACACACACACACACACCTCATCTTCTTTATCCATGCATCTACGATGGACAATTAGGCCATAATTTGGCTGTTGTAAATAATGCTGCAATAAACGCCGGGTGTGTATATCCTTTCAAATTAGTGTTTTTTATTCTTTGTGTAAATACCCAGTAGTGCGTTGATTGAATCATAAGGTAGTTCTTTTTTGAACTTTTTGAGGAATGTCCATACCATTTTCCACAGTGGCTGTGCCAGTTTGCACTCCCACCAATTGTGCACAAGGGTTTCTTTTTCTCCACATCCTCCTAACCAAAACTTGGGTTTCTTGTTTTGTTTTGTCTTGCTTTGTTTTTGCCATTCAGACAGGCATGAGGTGATATCTCATTGTCGTTGTGATTTGCATTTCCCTGATGAGTGACGCTAAGCATCTTTTCATGTGTCCTTTAGCCATTTGTATGTCTTATTTGGAAAGAGGTGTATTCATATCGTATGTCCATTTTTTACTTGTATTATTTGGTTTGGGGTGTTGACTTTTATAAGTTCTCTATATATTTGGGATATGAATCCTTTATCAGATAGATCATTTGCAAATGTCTTTCCCATTCCATAAACTGCCCTTTAGTTTTGTTGATTGTTTCCTTCATTGTCCAGAAGCTTTTTATTTTGATGAAGTCCCAATAGTATATTTCTGTTTTTGTTTTCCTTGCTTCAGGAGATATATCTAGTAAGAAGTTGCTGCACCTGATGTCAAATAGGTGACTGCCTGTGTTCTCCTCTAGGTTTTTCATGAAAATGGTCTCACATTTAGGTCTTTAATCCATTTTGAGTTTGTGCATGTTAAGAAAGTGGTCTGGTTTCAATCTTTTGCATGTGGCTGACCAGATTCCCCAACACCATCAGTTTAAGAGACTGTCTTTTTCTCACTGGATAAATTTTTCATTCTTTGCCAAAGACTAATTGACCATATAATTGTGAGTTTATTTCTTGACTTTCTATTCTATTGTATTCATATAAATGTCTCTTTTATGCCAGTTCCATGTTTGCATTACTCAAAATTTGTAATATAACTTGAAGTTTGAAATTGTGATACTACCAGCTGAATTTCTTTTAGTTTTCTTTTTCTTTTTTTTTAAATTTTTAACATATATTTATTTTTGAGAGATAGAGACAGAGCACAAGTAGGGGTAGGGGCAGAGAGACAGGGAGACACAGAATCCAAAGCAGGCTCCAGGCTCTGAGCTGTCAGCAACAGAAGCTGATGCGGGGCTCAGTTAAACTCACCAACTGTGAGATCATGACCTGAGCCAAAGTCAGTGCTGAACCAACTGAGCCACCCAAGTGCCTTTTGCTTTTCTTTTTCAAAATTGTTTTGGCTATTTGGGGTCTTTTCTGGTTCCACATAAACCTTAGATTTTTTTTTGTCTAGTTCTGTGAAAAATGCTGTTGTAATTTTGATAGAGATCAGATTATATCTGTAGATTGCTTTGGGAAGTATAGGCTTTTTAACAATAATTGCTCTTCAAATCCATGAGCATGGGATGTCAGTCCGTATCTTTGTGTCATCTTCAATTCCTTTCATCAGGATTTGTAGTTTTCAAACTATAGATCTTTCACCTCTCTGGTCAGGTTTATTCCTAGGTATCTTATTATTTCTGGTGTAACTGTAAATGGGATTATTTTCTTAATTGCTCTTTCTGCTACTTCATTATTAGTAAATACTCTTTATTACTCAGTTGCATAAAAATGCAACGTATTTCTGCACATTGACTTTGTATCCTGCAACTTTACTGAAACCATTTAACATTTCTAGTTTCTTGGTGAAGCTTTTAGAGTTTTCTATATATAGTATCATGTCATCTGCAAGTAGTTAAAGTTTTACCTCTTCCTTAACAATTTGGATACCTTTTATTTCTTTTTGTTCTCTGATTACTTTGGGTAGGATTTCCAGTACTACGTTGAATAAAAGTGGTCAGAGTGGACATTCTTGCCTTGCTCTTGACCTTAGGGTAAAAGCTTTCAGGTTTTCCCCATTGAGAATGATGTTTACTATTGGTTTTTCATATATAGTCTTTATAACACTGAAAACAATTCCATGCTTAACCAACTGAGCCACTCAGGTGCCCCTATTAACTCTTTTTTAAATGTTTAGTAGAATATGCCCCTGAAGTTGTCTGTGACCGAATTTCAGTGTGTTGGGAGTTTTCTGATTACTGATCCAATCTCCCGGCTGGTCTGTTCAAATTTTCTATTTTCTTCCTGCTTCAGTGTTGGTAGGTTATGTTCCTAGGAATGTATCCAGTTTTTCTAGGTTGTCTAATTTGTTGGCACATAGTTTATCGTAATATTTTCTTACAATTATTTGTATTTCTGTGGTGTATTTCTACTCTTTCATTTGCAATACTGTTTCTATGAGTCATTGTTTTGTGTGTGTGTTTGTGAGTTTGTGTTCTTTTTTAGGAGTCTGGCTAGAGGGTTATTGATTTTTTTTTTATCTTTTCAAAGAACCAGCTCCTGGTTTCACTGATCTGCTCTATTGTTTTGTTGTTGTTGTTGTTGTTTAGTTTCTATATGATTTATTTCCTTTTTTATTTTTATTTTTATTATCTCTTTTTAATATTTCTCTTCTCCTACTGGATTTGGGTTTGGGGTGCTGGGTTTTATTCTTTTTTCAGCTCCTTTAGGTATATGGTTAGGTTGTTTAGTTGAAATTTTTCTTGCTTCTTCACATAGGCCTGTATTGCTGTAAACTTCCCCCTTAGAAGGACTTCTGCTGCATCCCAAAGGTTTTGGACCATCATGTTTTCATTTGCTTATTTCCATGCACTTTTTTAACTTCTTTGATTTCTTGGTTGACCCATTCACTGTTTAGTAGTATGTTATTTAACCTCCATGTATTTGTGCTTTTCCCATATTCTTTCTTAGGTTTGATGTGTAGTTTCATGGCAGTGTGGTCAGAAAAGACGCAGAGTATGACTTCAATGTTTTGAACTTGTGGAGGCTTGTTTTGTGGCCTAATATGTGATCTTCTGGTAAATGTGCTGTGTGCACTTAAAAAGAATGTGAATTCTACTGTTTTAGGATGGAGTTTTCTGAATGTATCTGTGTAAGTCTGTCTGGTCCAGTATGTCCTTCAAAGCCACTGTTTCCTTATTAGTTTTCTGTTTGGATAGTCTGTCCATTGATGTAGGTCACATTAAAGTCCCTTACTATTACCGTATTTCTATTGATTAGTTCTTTTATGCTTATTGTTTACTGTTTTGTATATTTGGGTTCTTCCATGTTGGGTGCATGTATATTTATAATTGTTTTATTTTCTTGTTGGATTCCCCTTTATTACCATATAGTGTCTTTGTCTCTTTATAGACTTTGTAGTCTCTTTTGTCCGGTGTAAGTATTGCTACTCCAGCTTTCTTTTGATATCCATTTGCATGATGAGTGTTCTCTATCCCCTCACTTTCAACCTGCCTGTGTCTTTAGGTCTGAAATGCGGCTCTTCTAGGCAGCATACAGATGAGTCTTTTTTTTTTTTTCTTTCTTTCCTTCTTAACCACTCTGTCATCCTATGTCTCTTACTTGGAACATTTAGTCCAGTTACACTCAAAGTAACCATTCATAGGTTTGTATTTATTGCCATTTTACTACTTGCTTTCTGGCTGTTTTTGTAGGTTTCTTTTTGATCATTTCTTGTATTTTTTTCATGGTTTGCTGGTTTTCTTTAGTGAGACACTTGGATTATTTACTCTTTATTTTTGCATATCTATTATTGGCTTTTTTTATTTGTGGTTACTATTCAGTTTACATATAACATCTTCTGCATAGAGCATTTTATATGAAGCTGATGGTTGCTTAATTTTGAACTCATTTTTAACTGTCCTTCCTCCAGCTTTCAGATATTTGGTATCATCTTTTACATTCTTTTATCATCTGCTTCTCTTGACTATCTTAGCTATTTTAATCTATTCTCTTTTTAATTCATTTGTTGAGTGCTTCATCTCTGCTATGATATTTGTCATCCCCTTGCCAAGGGTCTCACTGATGTCCTCCACCCTTTGCTGAAGTCCACTGAGTATCTTTAATATCTTTGTGATCATTATTTTAAATTACATCACTTATTTCTGTTGTGCTCAGATGCCTTGTGATTCTGTGCTTTCACTTGGGACATATTTATCTGTTTCCTCCTTTTGTCTACCTCTCTGTGTCTGCTTGTGTATGTTAGGAAAGTCAGCTATGTCTTCTGCTCTTGCAAGTAGTGGCTTTACGAAGCAGTGGTCCAGAGTGCCCTGTAGTGTAGAGTCTCCTGTTCACCAGAATCTGGCACTCCAGGGGAGCTTGCTTGCATCCTGCTGTGTCAGAGCCACTTTTTCTTTCAGTCCAGATGTCTCCCTCTATGTGGCATTCATGAGACCCAGGCTTGCCAGTTCCAAGGGGGCATGAGTTAGAAGGCGGGGGGCTGGGGTGACAAGGCCAGGGGCCTCAGCCACAAACCCCAAAGAACAGGTATAGGCAGGGATAAGCAGTGTCTGTGTGTGTGATGGCTGAGAAGGGCACGGGCTATGTTGACAAAATATGGGCTGAGCCAAGGGCCCAGCCAGCAGGCTTGGACTGGGCGAGGTCTCAGGAGGACAAGGGGGCCAGGTAAACTGCTAGCAAGTAGCACGAGTCTGTGCAGGGCTGCCTCCTGCCAGTAGTGCGGGGTAGGAGAAGGGCATCTGCCAGCTCCTTTGTACCTGGAGAAGTCCCCCAACATGCCCCCAAATCAGTATAAACAGATCTGCCTCCGGTCTGCCCTGTGCACTGTGCAAACTATAGCTTCTGTTTCATCTCCACAGGCTACCGCCTTTTACAGGGTAAGGACCCAGCGACCAGTGGCCCTCCTTGGTCACCCACTGCTGAGTCAGCTGACCTTTAACGCTCCAGGCTCCAAACCTCACTGGTTAAACAAACTCAGGGAATTCAGCCTCTCTGGTTTTCAAAGTCAGTCCTTTTGGGGATTTGTCTTCCGTGTGTGGGCTCCTTGGCGCAAGGGACCGTTTCTTCCCTCTCTCCATGCAGGCAGCTCCTTCCCTCCTGCAGGCAGCTCCCAGCCACCTTGTGTGCCCTTCTTAAGCTCTCAGAAGTGGCTTCTTCTCCACATTTGAGTGTTAAGTTTGCTCTCCAGTCTTTCAAATACTCCGTTTACTTACATGGATGTGAGTAATATCTAGTTATAAACATGGGACAGGATGAAACCCCAGTCTCATTTTCCTACTCCGCCATTTTCCCCAACACCGCCATTCAAGTGAAGATCCCACTAATGGGACAAATTGTCACCATACTCCTCCTGATACACTGCCCTGAAAAGGGTACAACCTTATTTCCATGATATTCCTGTCTAAAATGCTTAACCTGAAACTATGAGGAAGTATTTGGAAAACTTGAATTGTGAGTAATTCTACCAAATATCTCGCCTGTGTGCTTCACAAACATCAGAATCATGAATGCCAAAGAAGTCTGAGAAATTGGTACAAATGAAAAGATATTACAATTACACAACTGAATACATGAATCCTGGGGAGCGATTAGCATATATTTTGTATGCATACTATAAAAACTAACACTAAGGTAATTCTGCTTGTCTTTTTGCTTAAACCAACTAAAAAGAAGTATCGTTAATAAAAACAGTGCATTACAAGGATCCCTGGCAATCAAGCTTGAATTAAAGAGTAACCATTTTACTTATTATTCTCATGAACAACAATGGTTAAGTATAGGTTCAAATCTGTTCACCTAAACATGGAGTCTTAGACTGCTTCATGTTCCCCACTATTAAAGGAAGCCCACACAAAAAGTGCACACCCTTAGAAACTGAGAAAGCTGAATGACACTAATGATGCACTAAGGAGTTAATTTTGAAATGTCTGCTAACCACACAATTTAAGTATAATTGCCAGTGGATATGACCATTGTAGAGGAGAATGATATGTCTAATCTACCACAATAATTAATTATGTAAGAAAGTCTTCATTCATATAGATCTAATGGAGAGTGTCAGTCATCTGGTTAAATATGAAGGTTTGCTATTTTGGACCTTCATAACCCACAAGATTATGAAAGACTGTGAAAGGAGACTGTAAAAGACTGTTTGACAGGATTTAGTGAATATTGCCAGTATCATCTAGAATAGATCAGTTTTACCAGTTAAAGTACAGGAATCAGTCAGCTTGGCTACTCTTTGGCTATCATTCAAACACTTAGCTTTTTGAAAATAGCTTGGTTTTCACTTTGGGTGTGTGTATGCATAACTCTTTTTCTACACGGTCAAGCCATGTAAAATTTATTGTTCAGAGAGGACTGGCTTTGGAGTCTGAGTCTTCTGACACATAAATCTTATAGAAGCTGTATCTTAAACATTGCATTCAATAGGTTCATCACCATATATACACAAAGCTACTCTATTGCATGCACACTAGTTTAAAATATTAAATATTTTACTAACATGTTTCATGACTTTAAAATCTGGTGATAGATGCACTAGGATATGAATATATCACACATCAAAGATTTATTGAAAACAATTTTAAGACAATTCCACCTGTAATAGGTTTTTAAAATCTATTTTGCAATTATACACCCCTTAAATAAAGATGCATGTGCATAAAAGTAAATTTTCAAAACTTTTAGAAGATAATACATCTGTCAGTGCAGAGCCCCAAAGAACCAGGCACCTCTAGGAATTGATCTTTCATATAATTTGTATAGAAACACAAGACCTTTTGAACACTAAGCTATTGCTTAGACAAAATGAATACCCCATTATTTTTGAAATCTATGAATGCATCTAAGACTAAAATTAGCTTGAACTCTGAATGCCATTTAGTTTAGTATAAACATTAGACTATTGATCACTAGTCATTTTAGGCTGCCTCCTTTACAATGGTAAATTAACATGAACACATTATGTTTTGAACTTGATAAAACAATCGTATTTGTATTTTCAACTAAACCTGAAAAAAATGAATTAAGTCAAGATGCACCTCTCAGGAGAATAGTAGGTCCACTCAGTTATAAAATAGATTATCCCAACAGCAACCCACTTTTTTTAGTTTATTTTGAGAGAGAGAGAGAGAGAGAGAGAGAGAGAGAGAGAGCGCACGTGCACAAGTGGAGGAGGGGCAGAGAGAGGATCCCAGGCAGGATCCGTGCTATCAGCACAGAGCCCAGTGCAGGGCTGGATCCCAGGAGCTGTGAGATCATGACTTGAATGAAGCCAAAAATGTCAGATGCTTCACCAACTGAGCCACCCAGGCACCCCAAGGGCAACAAATTAAGTCAGACTTTATTTTTTTAAAAAGGAACACTTTATAATATAATAATCACCTAACGTCTGAAGAAGTGCACAATCACTATGGAACATTTATTTATGGATCACTGATGCACCTACCCTGCTTTCTGCAAGGAGCTGTGAACCAAAATTCATAACATCAATTATATCCAGCCACCTGCAATGAGTAGCATTAAACAAAATTATACCTACAATATCTTTAAAAATACAGTGCTTGGAGGCTGGAAAATGACAATCTACTACAGTTAAAGAAAATATTATTTTCCTCCTATATCAAAGCTTTATATAAAAATTAGACCTGGGGTTGCAGAAGATTGTCATTTTTAAAGGTAGTATTTCTCTTTGACCTCACCTCTTCTATACGGAGCACAGTCATTTAAACTATGGTCTATGGTTTTAAAAAGGAAAGTATTTTTAATGGGCTGATTATGTAATTCAATGTGATTATCAGGTATCAGAGTTATAAATTTAGTGAAACAATTCCATAAAAAGTTGATCTCAGTATTTGGAACTGCTGTCTAACTGTGCTCTCTGTTTCAAGGAGACAACAAGACTGAACTCAAATCAATATGATAACTACTTAATCTCAGGCTGTGTTTCACATAAGCCATAGAATTCATATAATCTATTTTCTTCTATGAATTTTAGTCAGGACATCTGAAAAGGAAAAATTTTAATTCAATTCTAAGAAAAATGTAGTTAGATAATTCTATCACCTGGAAACTATAAATGTACCATGAGGTATTCTGAAATAAATAGAACTGACTTTGAATTCAAAACCTCCATTCAAAAACATTTTACTGAGTTGTGTATTATGTTCTAGGAACTGAGCCAAGACAGAGGGTCACACTTCTGAAAAGATATGGAAACAACTCTGAAGTATTTACAATCCAAATGGATTGGAAGTGTAGAATGTGATTTTTCCATATGGTAGTGATTGCATATTAGTATAGTTGTAGAGCAAAGAAAGTGTTGTTCTTGTTTTTCGGAGAAGCAAAGGTGATTGGAATTCAGAACATAAACATCTCCGTAGAAACTGAGAGTAGCTGTATTCAGGTAACTTCACCTATTAAGGAAAGAGGGAAATTATTCGGAATATAGGTGGGATGATCCCAACGTCGGAAGAGACACATGAGATCAAACCCAGTCTCTGCCATTGACCTTCTGTTTGGTCATAAACAATCACTTACATTCCCTGGGCTTCATTTTCTGTTTAACCGTTTACAAAGGAACTAAACAAGATGAATAACTTCTTGTCCTAAAATTACCAGAGAACTTAATCCCAGTGTAAAACTATACAATCCAACACACCTAATTAAGTATTCTTTCTCTAATATCAGTATTTTGTAAGATTAAAAACTATAGAAATAGTAAAACTAACATATTTGCAATATAACTTATTAAAAGGCACCATAACTTGGGCCGCCTGAGTGGCTCAGTCAGTTAGGCGTCTGACTTCAGCTCAGGTCATGATCTCGCGTTTTGTGCATTCAAGCCCTGCATCAGGCTCTGTGCAGACAGCTCAGAGCCTGGAGCCTGCTTTGCATTCTGTGTCTCTCTCTCATTCTCTCTCTCTCTCTCTGCCCCTCTCCCACTCGTTCTCTGTCTCTGTCTCTCAAAAAAAAAAATAATAAACATAATTTTTTTAAAAAGCACTATATGCTCTTTTGCTTAGAACTGCTTAAATGTCAGAACTCAATATGATCTTTTGAAGCAGTTCCCTGCCCCCACCAAAAACCTTAAAGCTTTATTTAAATATTTTTTTTCTCATTACCTCTGGCTAATCTCCATAGCCATGAAGGTATACCTTTTTGGCTTCTCTTAGGAGGAGGAAAATGAAGAGCTAAACCGGTAATATTATGAGCAAATTCCTTAGATACATGCTTGTCAAATGAGCCCTTCCCTGGGACTGATAAACAGAGATAATGAATAATCCATACTTTTTTATGGAAATCCATAAAAAATCCATTTTGTCCATACTTTCTTTGCAGAAATCCAACACAGGTTCTTGATCATTTTTATTATATTAAGACCACCCAATAATCCAATAATTTGCACATTTACTGGCTCTTTACTTTGGCTTATATTTCTGCCAACTGAAAGCCGTTGTCTCTCAAAAACTTCTTTGCCTAAATAGACACACACACACACACACACACACACACACACCTCTTTTTGTAATAAAATCCACATAAAATATGCTATACATACTGTGTTGTACTGTTGCTTCTTTTCATTTGTCTTAATAAGGTAATGAACACATGTGTCTCCTCCTCAGTCATAGGTATTCACAAGGCCACAGGCATGGACTGTCAAACTATTCCAAGCTCCTCACAACCATGTGCAGTCTAACAGCTGATCTTAAAAGAGCCCTTCCCTGGGACTGATGCATAGTATTGGGAGAAAGCAAGCCCACACCCTCTGCTTCTCATGGGCGTGTGTGCACTAAGTCTACAGAATGGCAATAAGATAAGACAAGCAAAAACAGTTAGCATACAGGGAAAGAAGGCTTATAGCACTAAATTTCTGACTTGCTATATTTATCATTTTGCTTATGTCAGCAACTCCTACAAATCTCTCCTGTTTGAGAACATATATACATTTATTTTAGGTTTCAGCTGGCTTTTACAGTCTACTTCAACTGTAAAAGAGAATTAAAATAGACTAGTATTTCCACTGACACACTGACATCATGCTAATACTAACACATCCTTAGATGAAATAAGAGCATTAAAAATAATTTCTGGGACACCAGGGTGGCTCAGCGGGTTAAGCGAGCAGCTTTGACTCAGGTCATGGTCTCTCGGTTCATGGGTTTGAGCCCTGCGTCTGGCTCTGTGCTGACAGCTGGGAGCCCGGAGGCTACTTCAGATTCCGTATCTCTCTCTCCGCCCTTCTCCTGCTCTCTCGCTCTCACTCTCGCACTCTAAAAATAAAATAAATATTTTAAAAATTTAAGATAACTTCTATTCACTTCCTTTAGTCACCGTGTCATTTAATGAAAATTTCTAAAAAATATCCACACAAGGTATAATGATATTGTAGCAATTTATTAGCTTTAGATTCTACTCTATTTTGTAGCCTTAGTATCCAGTTGAACTGGATTAACTGTTTAATTACTGTTGTAGTCTTATTATGCAGTTTAACAGTCTGACCCTATTCTGTTTATTTAATATTATGTTGTATTTGATGGTTGAGGAGTTCATGTCTAAACCTCATATAGATCTTTATTATGTGCCTACCAAAGGTCAGGTGCTTTACCTATATTTTTTCTTTAAATACTTCCGGCACCCCTAAGATACTATAATGATAAATTTAGAAAATGATAAAATAAGAAAAATTAAAGTAAAAACAGTTCATCTGCATGAGGGTGCTTTTCCAGTGGGACGTGCTGCATCACAGTTGTAAAACAGAGAAACTGTGCAACATGAAGTTATCGTGTCTGTCACAGATGATCCCAACTCTGTCAACACCTGAGTTGAGAACACTAGCTGATTCAGAACATAAAGATATTAGGAAAATGTATAAAAAACTAAGTCCAAATGAACCTATTTTATATAATGATGACACTTCTTGACTGTTTCAAAAACTCCCATGGGTTTTTTTTTTTTTTGGTCAAATCTTTGGCAAGACGACTCATTCCGTGTCCTCAATCATACAAATCTTCTACACTAGCAACGTCTACTTTCTGAGAAACCCAGTGTTTTCTGGGTGTGTAGTCTCCCTTAAGGTGGCAAATAATAAACCCAAGTTTGCCAAGTGTATTCCTCCAGGTCTTTGGCTGATAGGACTGATAATTAGGATACACATTTACAGTAAAAGTATAGCAAATCTGAAAGAACTGTAGATTTTTTAAAAAGCCTATTATATCTGATTTTAAGAAACAAAGATAGGGGCTCCTGGGTGGCTCAGTTGCTTAAGCATCCGACTTCAGCTCAGGACATGATCTCACGGTTCGTGGGTTCAAGCCCCGCATCAGGCTCTGTGCTGACAGCTAGCTCAGAGCCTGGAGCCTGAATTCGGATCCTTCTCTCTCTGACCCTCCCCTGCTCATGCTGTCTGTCTGTCTCTCTCTTTCTCTCTCTCTCTCTCTTCCTCTCTCTCTCTCAAAAATAAATAAAAACATTAAAAAAATTTAAAAAAAGAATCAAAGATAATCTAGTTCTTTCAGTATATAGATGAAACAACAGATGAAAAGGGAAAATAAATGACTTGATCTAACTTCAGATTTTGATGTCCATTAAAATTTGAATGAGAAACATGTTCTCCTAATCCTTTAATTTCTATTTATAATATAAAATGCTATTGTCACAATAAATATACCAGAAATATCATCAGTTTGTATCTGCAGGTATTACAACCTAATTATGGTAAAATGAATTTAAGTTGATATGGAAATATTTCAACTTTTAGGATGCCTGGTGGCTCAGTCAGTTAAATGTCCAACTCTTGATTTCAGCTTAGGTCATGATCTCAATCTGAGAGTTCGAGCCCCACATTGGGCTCTCTGCTGTCAGCGTAGAGCCCGCTTCAGGTCCCCTGTCCCCCTCTCTCTCTGGCCCTCTCCCACTGGTTCTCTCTGTCTCTTGAAAATAATAAGTAAAAACTTTTAAGGAAAGAAATATTTCAATCTTTATTTTTATTTCTCAGTTACAGAACAAAACAGACTCTTACACAATACATCCACGTACATCCTTCTCAGACATTAGACCAGTTTCTGTGTGGTCTTTGGGCTGTCGTTGGACTCAGGCTGCAAAGTCAGATCCCTGGTTATCCCGCCTACAGGATTTTGAGTTGTGGGCCACCACAACTATGTGAGCCAATTCGTTAAATCCTGTCCCTTCTCTTCTCCCTGCCCTTCTGTTCTCTCCCCTCCCCCCCTTTTTTTATTCTTTCTTTCTCACACACACATGCACAACACACACACAGGTTCTTTGCTGTTGTTGTTGCTTTTTGGAAAACTCTGAATTATACAGGGCAAACAAGTGATTAGTTCCAAAGTCACATAAAACTAATAAGTAAATGTATCCTTATATAAACATAATTTCAAATGACAGATAAGAAAATAGTGGCAGATAAGATATAATAAGGGGCATCTGGGTGTCTGACTTCGGCTTGGGTCATGATCTCACGGTTCATGGGTTTGAGCCCTGCATCGGGCTTTATGCTAACAGCTCAGAGCCTGGAGCCTGGTTCAGATTCTGTCTCCCCTTCTCTGTGCCCCTCTCTCACTCGCACTCTGTCTTTCTGTCTCAAAAATAAGTACTAAAAAAAAGTGTAACAAAAGATATGATAAGAAAGTAGACAGAAGGTGATGGTATGCTATGGTAGGGTAGGGGTGCTACTGTAGGTAAGGTCACTGGAGAAAGTCAATTTTAAAGTGATAGTTTAGTAGAAACTGAAATAAGAAATGGAATTACACAGGAAGTTGAGGGGTCATCCTGGCATAGGGAACTAGGTACAAAGTACAAAGTCCCTGAGTCGAGTGTATTTAAGGAACAGCAAGAAGGTCTCTGTGATCCAACCAGAAGATTTATTTCGTTTTTAATGAGAGGACATGAATTTGGAGAGAAGAGCAGCATAGGGAGTTCTTCATAACGTGTTCCAACAAGTAAATAGGGTGGCCTTTGGTAACAGGGCCTGAGGAAGGCTGACTCTTAAGGGAGCTCTGGTCCCACGGTTCTGGGAAATAAGCTAGGATCTTTAAAGTTTACCCCAGTAAAAAACACGATCCAGAAGAACACGTTGTCTTCAAAAGTGCAGTAGCTTGCCAGAAGCCAAGGGTCAAGGTTGAGAGTTTAGTTCAAAAAGATCAAAGAAGGGAAGCAATGAATAATAAGAACTATGGACTCCCATTGATTTCATTCAAAAGGAAAATGATCACCCTGAAAAAGTGTACATGGGCAAGTCCCAGGGAAAAGGAAAAATAGAGTTTATTTCTGTTTGCATTTGACAAATCCTAAGTCTTTTAATAAACCAGTTACAAATATTTCTGTGATATTCTGAACTTACACTTAGCTGAAAGAGGGAACCGCATCTGAGTGTAAAATGCCATGCAAGGTGGGCAGAAATCATGCCCGATTAATGTGTAGTAAGGATTCATAGATAGTACATCTGCAAAACCATATATAAGGTTATTTATATTTAAATAGATTAAAATAATATTTAAATGAAGCAATTTAAAATTTATTTAGTCCTGATGTAGTTTCAGGTTCAATCCCAAAATACTTCACGTAGTACTATGAAGGATGTTTGATGATGACTTACAAAAATACTAGTACCTAGTAAAAACCTGAATGACATTTAAGATGCTTGGTTTTCATTATTCTTTAATAGTTGTTTAATGTTTATTTATTTTTAAGAGAGAAAGAGACAGAGACACAGTGCCAGGGGGAGGAGGGGGCAGAGAGAGA
Source organism: Suricata suricatta (assembly GCF_006229205.1). Lineage (NCBI taxonomy): Eukaryota > Metazoa > Chordata > Mammalia > Carnivora > Herpestidae > Suricata > Suricata suricatta. The sequence goes on along the minus strand of NC_043705.1, from coordinate 130,440,357 downwards.
GGGAGACAAGCTACACTGAGCATTAATTATATATTGCACATATACACATACAAATATGTATAGATACTATGCATATTATGCACATCTATAGATAATATGAAAATATTTGTATATTTTCCCCATGAATGATATATATATATATACATATGCATATATGTACACACACACACACATATATATATATATGTATATATATATATGATTATAACTCCAATGAATTAAATTGAAAAAGCACAGTTTGTTGCACAAGGGAAACTGAAATCCTTACTTGGTTGTGGTTGGATGGATTAGCCCTGACAGCAGGGGGCACATTATCACCTTACAAGTTGTCGTTGTTACCTAGAAGTTACAGGTTAAAGGATGCCACAATCAAAACTAGATTTGTGTCATTTCTGAAATCAATACATCACTGACACAAAATCACAGAATGTAACATTACCTTGGGGTCACTGTGGCTCACAGTGATATACTTGAAAATCCTATTTCAGGAACACGGAGATGCTGGAGTCAGCCATGCCACAAAACAAACTGAAAACTGTATTTTAAGCAGTCTATTATATCCATTTTAATATAGTCATGTTGATGAAATTATAGAATTAGAATACTGAAATAATTAGAAGAGTGATTTTCGACTAAAACCAATATACCTGGACAATAAGAAACTGGATACTGGGAATGTTGAGGTCAGTATTACATTGTTTTCCTATTACTGCAC
>NC_043705.1:130235133-130439542 GCF_006229205.1 Suricata suricatta | reverse complement strand
TATAACTTTATGCCAGAAGAGGTATTTTTTTTGTACTAGCTTTTTCATCAAAAACATACTAAATTGGGGGCACCTGTGTGGCTTAGTTGGGTAAGTTTCTGACTCTTGATTTCAGCTTATGTGATGATCTCATGGTCATGGAATTGAGCCCCGCATCAGGCTCCGCACTGAACATGGAAGCCTGCTTAAGATTCTCTCTCCCCCACACACATGTGCTCTCTCTTGCTGTCTCTCTCTCCCTCTCTCTCAAATAAAAAATAATTAAATACTAAATTAACAAGCTGAAAGTAATGACATTTTGACATTATATTTTTAGGCAAAGGCAGAACCACCAATTAAGATAATAGTTGCCAGTTAGGAATCACACGGAACACATCTAATTTCTGCACTGCCTTATTCATAGAATCTGAAACCCGAGACTTCGTAGACACAAGTAGAGCAAGTAAAGAGACTGCAGATTGACATTTCCTACCACACCTTAGTCATTTGTGTATATGCACGGCTTCCATGTTTCCATATATTCTAGTCTTTAGCTTTTGTGTTGTCCTAAAGGTGTGTGGTGTGATAACTTTATGTTTAGGGGTCCTGTAAGTGCTAGGCAGCTATGAGTTACCCCACTGTCTAGAAAAGGAAAAAAAAAAAAAACCTTGTGAATATTACTGGAAAAGAAAAGATCTTCTAAAGAATGATTCTCTCCCCACTTTTCCATCAACTAATACCAATCAAGTCTTCCTTCCATCTTCATGAAGTATAAACTTTCAATGCATTTCATTTAATGCATCATCAATGTTAATTTGTCTATCACTGATAGAAACTTTAGGTTGTTCAATATATATTATTTTCTATAGAGATTGTTCGGGTGTTTTGGTTGAGACAGATTCTCATTAGAATTACTGTTATATTCTTTTATGAATTTTTTCTCACTTAGTGTCATAACTTTGGGAGTGAGTCATTACTAATAAAGAACAGACATGTTTGCTAGTTTTCATGACTTTATTTGAAGTATTTGAATCACTGAATTAAATTCCCAATGTCAGTACATCAATATATTTCATTGGCTTACTGACTGTGTGTGTGAGAAATGGCTGTTTATGTTATTTACTCTTTTTACTGGTGGCACAGATTCACAGTGATTTGGCAGAAATCCTTGGTTATGAGGAAATCATTCATTTTTTTTTTTTTAGGAAATCACTAATTCTATGTGAGTTGAAAACCTTTTTCCAAAGGGTTATTTCCCTCTTAAATTTGTTTATTTTATTTTGTCATAAAAATATTAAATAGTTTCCTTTATGACACTAATTTCATGCCTGGAAAAATTTTCACAATTCCAAAATTTTAAAAACCTACACACAGGTTTTTCATCAGTTTTGTGTTGTGATTGATTCATGTAACTTTGGTCTTCCAGCTTTGCTCCATACTGCCATTAACCAACTCACACAGAGACGGTTACTGAAAGAATTCACAAAACGGTGGCCCCTTCACCCAGGGACTGGCTCTTCCCAGCATGCAAGAAAGAGATTTTACATTTCCTAGCAGCAGATATATTTATAAAAGACAGTGAGGAAAGGGCTGAGAGGCTGAGACAGCACTGTTTACATTTCTTCCACCTTTGGGTCATTCTTGTCCCCCCTGCATTATTCCTTCTTTGTTAGGAAGTGAAAGGAGGCAAGGGGTCAGGGCTGTTATTTTAGAAATGTCCAGCTCCACAGAGAAGAACTCGATATCCCTCCCCAACAAGTTTTTTTTTTTAATTAAAAAAAAATTTTTTAAACATTTATTTATTTTTGAAAGACAGAGAGAGACAGTGTGATCCGAGCAGGGTCAGAGAGAGAGGAGACAAGAATCCGAAGCAGGCTCCAGGCTCTGAGCTATCACTACAGAGGCCAAAATGGGGCTCGAACCCATGAACCATGAGAGCATGACCTGAGCCGAAGTCAGATGCCTAACCAACTGAGCCACCCAGGCCTTCCTAATATTTTTTAACATTATTCATTTTAGAGAGACAGATCGCCAAGTGGGGGGAGGGGCAGAAAGAGGGAGACACAGAATCTGAAGCAGGCGCCAGGCTCGTGAGCCATCAGCACAGAGCCTGACACAGGCTCCAAAGTCACCAACCATGAGATCATGACCTGAGCCAAAGTCAGTTGCTTAACCTACTAAGCCACCCCCGGCGTCCCATCCCCCCCAACAAATTAACATACAATGAAAGTGAATGAAAATTAGAAGCAGATTGAGTTATATAGTATGTTCAGTATCAATCAAGTATAATAGAGAAGTGAAAATATTTGTCACCTTTAAATTTCTTTCATTTTTGTTCTTAAGAAGATAGGCCATTTTTAATCAGCACGTAAAACCAATCTCTACTCTTAAATCACTTTCACAGATTGAAAAATTTTAATCATTCTCTAGAGAGCTTGCATTTTCACAGGCTTTGCTGAATTGAAATAATTTGGTTACAATGTCATTTTCCCAAAGGGAACAAAACTTCAAAAACTAAAGCACTTAAAAGTACATTTCTAAATCTGTTCTTCCTTTCTATTTTCTTATTTTCCACTATTGAACGATCACTAAACTACAATTTTATGTTTAGAACAAAAACATTATAAAAAGTGCATCTTCAAAGCCAAAGACAGAAAGCTAGTCCATAATTTCTTCTCATTAAAATAATATAGTACACTTACAATAATTACAAAAAACAATTATGTATTTTGGAGGTTTGTCCTATGGTTATAGTTTTCAATGATGTGTATACGCCTCAATTCTGGAAGAAGATTGTACAAATAAATTACTGTCTATCTTGGGATCTAAATGATTCTACCATTTTTACAGTAGCACTTTGATGCTTATCAAAGCTTTCTAGTTGAGAAACAATGAACAAAAAATGCAGAAATGGCTGTTTCTAAATCATTTATATTTAAATGTGTTTCAGACATATGGGAGACAATGTTTTCACTATAAACACATACATTTCACAAGGGACATTTCCCACATTTGACAATAAATTAAGTGAAGAGTTAGGTCATATGTACTTAGTTTCACAAACTAATAAAACAGTTAATCACTTTTTTGAATTCTGAGTCACCCATCTAATGAGAGAACTTCATTAAAACCTTAAAAAATCATTATCAAAACTTAGGATGGTAATTAACCCTGTCACTGAAGACAGATAAAAGTTGTGTTTTATCTTTATATATCCAGTGTCTCAACCAGAAATTGAATCTTAGTATATAATATACAATCAGTACATTTAAAATTATTGTATTTATATAGTCAAAATCGACCTTATCTATTTACAAAGTAAAAATTGCTTATAGAAAAATTATAATGCTGGTTTTGGCTTTTAAAATATATGATCCATGGACAAACATGTATTTATAACTTTTATAAAGAGGTTTTCCCATAACATTTTAGCAGAAATACTTGCTCCCAAAGCTTGTAAACAGTAATTTTAGGAGTAATAGACTCAGTTCACTGTCAGCTTCAACACAATCACTGCTGACACAATCAGACTTTTTTGAGCAAGGCAAACACTATATAACTTTATTCTATTCACCATAAATGTGACACACTGATGAAAAGAATGGATATTTGGAGGAACTGTGCATGATCAAGGATCAGTCAGCTGATTCTTTCAAATACTCAAGTTGTTCCATTTTTAAATATATTTTGAATCCTCTATAAATACAAAGTGTGCATTCCAATTTTGTATGATGTTATGCAAAGTGCTGTACTCAAAAAAGGAAAAAAAAAATAAAAGTGAAGCCCCGTTTCTCTAAGCAGCTTTGCTGCTCAAAACTGTGGCAAGAAGTGTGGTCACATTCAATCTCATTAATCATTCCAAAGATTAAAAATTTTTTCATGGCCTGGAATTGATACAAATCTTCTGGTGTAGTAACAAGAATTGAAACAGAAAAGTGCTTGCAGCACAGGGTGAGTGTAATTCATGTGCTGAGGCTTTTGCACATGAATTCTTTCTTCCCCCTTCTGGTCTGCTTCTTTTCTTTGGCTCTGCAGTTACTAAGCTGACATTCTTCAAATCTCCTCCCACCAACCAACCCGCCCTTTCTCATTTCTTCCCTTATCCTGACCTATTTCCCTCCAGTTGAGCTCCCACCCATCCCTGAAGGGCTCTGTTAGCTGCTCTTCACAGCAGCAATGAGCAGTTTTCCCTTGGAAAGAAGTGTGATTCTCTCCTCATAGACTCCGTACTGTTTGGTCCAGAGTAACTGAACCTATTAATGTGCCCCACTTCTTGGGCCATGATGCATTTGCAGGGGAAGGATGAAGAGGTGAGGGGGAGTCACATTCTTGGACTATCATTGACTGTCAGGACATGGATTGGGGAGGATGGTGAAATCTTTTATTGGAAAGACTACAATGGAAGAAATGGTTTTCTTTAAACCTTTAGATATTTACCTATGATCTAGGCTACCAGTTCACGGACAGTGCAACATCTGAATGCTATTTGATGATATCCTTCTATGAAATATAAAGTTCTAGGATTTCCATTTGCATGCTTGTGTTTTACTCGCTCTTAACTGGATAACTGGCGTGGAGCTGTGGACTGGCTTTGGTGGAGGGGCATGAGTGGATCATGTGTTACAGGGCACACCAGAAGTCTTCAGTACAAAACAAATATTTGGGTCCAATCATGGAGTGATCATTTACATAAATTCAATAGGAACTTCCAGGTATGTCTTCTGTGAACTTTCCTCCAGCAAGATTTACTTCCATTAATAAAGGATTCTATCTAGTTCTTTTCAGTTATTGAGAATGAAAAGAATGAAATTGAGGTAAATTTAGATGTTGTTTTCCCATGCTTTAAAAAATAATGAATGCCACTTGGCTATTTATAATCTACTATGATGCAAATATAAAGTATAATATAATGTAAATATAATGTAAATAGTAATATATATTTTACATAACATAAAAATTAAATCTAAGAAAGCATTTCATATAAAAATGGATAGATTTTTCATTTAGCACAAAATTTCAAAATTAAACCCACAATTTGGACTTTTTAAAAAGTTGAAACACACTCACAAATATAGATCTGCCATTTTAATTGTTTTATCAGGAGTTAGGTTCATAAAATACCATGGCAAAATTCATTTCTATGTATATGATAGATACTATCTCAGAGAATTTTATCGTGAAGTAAAGGCAAAGCTGTGAATAACTAGAGATTAATAGAAACAAGGTCAACTCAGTTCCCCTCAGATCTTTGCTGAGATCCAGGACTTCTTCTGGCTTTGTTAACCCGCATAGAAAACTGGGTTAGGCAGCCCTGGCTGAAGTCTTATGATTCACTGAAAACAAGTTGTCTCAGGTAGAGGAATTAAAAACCATCATGTTGATAAAAGCATTCCCCAGTTACAGAATTGCTAACTCGGTACTCTAGAGAGTAAAGGCAGGCGATATCATTCCAGAAATTACTTGGGAAAATAGAAAGTACAGTATGAAAATGACTTGCATGTTGCTATTGTTACTGATACTCGTTTAAGCTCGGAGCCCGGAGCTTTCCTCAGATTCTGTGTCTCCCTCTCTCTCTGCCCATCCCCCACTTGTGCTCCCTCTCTTTCTCTCAAAAATAAACATCAAAAGCTTTTAATAAAATATTGTTTAATATTAGAATTTTATACAAATATGCTGATTTGCTAAAAGAAAAACAACAACAAAAAAAAGGCAGCAAGGGTGACTAGTCCTGGTCCAAAGGAATCATTTTGAAATGATACAAGCACCCATGAAATAATGGGAAGCAAATGACTTCTTCAGAACCTCAGGTCCAGTCTCCAAATGTTCTCATCTGACTAAGCAAAGTATGTGCCCACAGTGTGGTGACATCATCTTGTTGTTTTGTAGTGTTCCTCCTCTCCACTCTGTCCATTGGAAAACAGCACCTTCTCTAACGATAAATCACTTGCAAAGGCTTTTAAAATTCCAAGTATGTATTTGTATGCCATTCACTGCACAATTTTCTCTTGTTTTTGCATATTGGGGAAGATGACTCTTTTTCTATATATTTTATTAAGAAATATTATAGATCCCCTCTATATTCCCAATATGCCTTTTGGTATTTAGTTTACCTGTTGTTTTGAAAACACATCTAACTTTTGTAAAAACTTATTATGTAATGACCAATAAATCTGTCTTTATTCATCTTACTATACAAATAGTGTTATATTAACCAAAGATTTATTGCCATGATTTACAACCTATTGCTTCTCTCTATAGTCTAGTATTTTTATTGATACTGCAAGCCTCTGACTCCAAGACATTTTCTTCCATTTTGTCACTATATTTTGCCACTTTCTAGTTCATATTTACACTCTTTTTCTTAATTTCTTTCATTTCTTACACTTCATACTTCAGATAAAGGCTCGTTTCTGCGACCACTCTTCCCCCTCGCTCACCAACCCACCAAATGAAAGTAGTCACCGCCAGGCGTTATGAATGTATCTCCCTAAATATTCCTCTAGTTGCTATTAAGACTGTTTTAGTTTGTCATCAGGTGTTAACCTGGATAAAACAGGCCCTGCCCACTAGTCCATCTTCCTTCATTCTCCTCTCTTCTTCTTCCAAGAGCCACTATCATGTATTTTCCTGCTGTCCTAAAAGCAGGTGTGCAGTGTGGCAGGCACTAGCAGGCAGCAATATGCAGTTACAAATTTTAAATATTCCTGCAGTATATTCATTTTGGGGATCACCTTCTAAGTATGGTGATAAAAATGTAAGTAAACAGGATAGTATGCTGTTTGTGAAATACTGGCATGTGAGATAAATTCCATAAATTTTTGCATGGAACAGTTTTGATTATTCCCTTTGCTTCAGGAATGGCTTATTCTTACCTTCAGAAAATGTTTAATTCTCAAGAGTTAATCAGTGTTGTCACTAACTATAACTCTGATCTGTACTTTTGATCTTTTATTATTTATTTTTTTTCATTTATTTTTTTTTTCAATATTTTATTGTCAAGTTGTTTTCTACATGGCAATGAGAGGGAATGACATATGGCCCTTTGTAGGAAAGTGGATGGACCTTGAGGGTGTCATGCTGAGTGAAGTAAGCCAGGCAGAGAAGGACAGAAACCATATGTTTGCACTCATAGGTCTAGCAGGAAAACAAGAGAGACCTAATGGAGAACCAGGGGGAACGGAGGAGGGAGAGAGAGTTGGGGAGAGAGAGGGATGCAGAACTTGAGAGACTATAGAATGCTGAGAATGAACTGAGGGTTGAAGGGGAAGGGGGAGGGGGGAAAAGAGGTGGTGGTGATGGTGGAGGGCACTTGAGGGGAAGAGCACTGGGTGTTGTATGGAAAACAACTTGACAATGATCTTTTATTACTTATTACATATAGTGGGACAGTGATAGGTGAAAACCTTCTTGATTCTCAGTGACCCATCACTATTGAAATTTCATTCTAAGAAATCTGTTATTTTCTACACTTCTCATTATGTCTGCCAAACATTCTTCTGACATTTGGATTAACAGAATCTCTGAGAAAATAATTCTTAACAAATCATTAGTGATTTCCTCTTAATATCTATTTCTTATGATGACAGTGTAAAGGTTGCTGATACTATATTTCAGGTTTAGAGAAGCCTTACATCAATACTACACAAAATAGTGATTGATATTAAAACTAATATTTCTGGGGAAGCTTTGAGAGAAACAAATGTCATTATCTCCCAATGGCTTGACAAGTATTATGAGGAAAAACAAGTAACAGTTCAGAAACAAAATTTTATTATCAACTGTAATATCTATTTCTTTTATCAATCTCTTATTATCTAAGGGTGTTGAATAATTTATTCAAGATTTGTGCGAGCCACGCTGCTTTTTTAACTCAGTTGTTGGCAATTTTGTTCCGTATGGTTTTGGCTTTGCAAGCCATGAAGTCTCTATTCCAACTACTCAACTCTGGCTGATTGCTAAAGCAGCCATTGCCAATACATAAACAAATGGAGGTGGCCCATGTTCCATTAAAGCTTTATTTACAAACTTAGTTGAGTGGTCCAAATTTGCCCATACCGCCATGATTTGCCCATACCTACCTACTCAAGGGGAAAGCCTAAGGGCTGATGTTGCCTGTTCTAAGAGCACACAGGGCAGGTGAGCAAACTGCCTACTGCCCCAGAGCACAGGCTGTCCGGGCGGGAAGAGTGAAGTCCATGTTAAGTGTAAGAGTAAGAGCTGTAAGAATCTAACACACTCACTTATCAAGGTGTACAAGGTATCATGTAGAAGTTCGGAAATTGAGAAAAATGTTCAGAGGCAAAATAGAGATTGACTCTTAAAGAACAATTATTAGTATTAAGGGTCTTTTCTATTTCAGGCTTGATATGAAGAGAAGGGCTGCTGTTGTAAACTACACAGATGCGCACACAAACCAGGCGCAGGAAAGCAGGAGCAAGGCAGACCTGACGTGGCCATCTTCAACAGAGCCCATCTGCGTCTTGGCCCTCAGCTGGCAGCTGTGAGCCTTGCTCTGTCACCAGCCTGAGCTGGTCAGCACCTGAGTTCCCTTCTTTGAAGTTTGAAATTCTACCAGTGGTGTTGGCTTGTTGCTCCTAGGTGTCTTGGCCCCAGTCAAAGGCTCGGACTCTGAGTGTCAAGCAGGCTTTGCTGGGCAGCACACATGTCGCTCTTCCTTGCTGCTAGATTGAGGAGTGCATCCTGTGTGATTTCTCTGCGTGTGTGGAGAGAGAGTGGGGGTCGAGGGGAACACAGGACATCTGTGCCTGTACTGCTCCAGAGTCAGCCTAATCCACCTGTTCCCCCGGTTGATTGTGTCAAGAAAACATGGATGGAGTACCACCGTCTCTTAGCACTGAGAGTCCTTCTAGCAAATCTCTGAATGTGCACATGGTCTTAGGACCTCTGACACACTCATGCACACACCCAATACTTAACCCAGATTACTTCCAAAGCAACAGATATTATCTAGTCTGTTTTCTGTCGATTTTCTTCCATTCTTTCCTAATACATTTGATCTTAATGTAATCGATTCCATTAATGTCAATTAAAGCCATTTGTGTCCTACTGTCTGATTTCCTGATCCACTCACGGGACACTGCTCTTGGTAGCCTAGTGAGCCTGACCTATCTACCTTATAGATTTCAACCTCATTTGCAAAAAGCACACAGAATCTTTCCCTTTTAAGGGCTTAAGTGCTGATCAATGCCAAGAAAGACATATAGCAGTAATGTGTTACTTATCCATTATTGTATACCAAATTATCCCAAAACTTAGTGGATTAAAACAACAAAGGTTTGTTATTTCATAGTTTCCATGAGCTCAGGGTCTCTGTCACTAGGTAGGCCACAGTCAGGCATCAGTTGTTAACTATAGAAACTGGAAAATGCGCTCCCAAGTTGATTCACATGGCTTCAGGCACATCCTCACCGGCTACTGTCCAGGGTCATTAGTCCTGCCACTTGGACATCTCTTCAGGTCAGTTCAAAACGTGGCTGCTGACATTTCCAGGGCAGGAGAGAGAGCAAAGGAGGCCAAGCAACAGAGAAGCCACTGTCTCTTTTGTAACCTGATCTTGGAGGCACCACATCCCACACTTGTAGTGCATTGTACACATCAGAAATGAGTTAGCAAATTCATCCACAACTCGAGAAATGGGGCTTTATAAGGACACAAACGGCAGGACAATCTTCGAGAGCCAACTTAGAATCTGCCCACCACAATTTGAAGAAAGAAAATAAACATGATGAAGCTGAAATAGTTGTAAGATGTTGCCAGAACATATGGTCAATTTCCCCGTGTTATTTTAATTTCTCTCTACCTTCCCACTTCCTTTCTCACACGATTATTCACATGTCCCACCTGCAGTTATCTCTCTATAAAGGACCCATGGTGACTGCCAGTTTATGTTGAAGGCAGTTACTGGCTTCAAAAGCCATTTTAATATGCCCTAAAGTCAGGAATAATTTTTGCTATAATTAACTTGCTTTTCTATTACAAAAGCAAATTTATATATACTCTTATGTGATACTTTACTAATGTGCTTGGAACTAGGAGGGAAAAAAAGGAAGAATAAGAGAAAGAGGAAAAGGAGAAGCAAGCAAAAAGACATAGGGGGAAATAGGATGGAGAAAGAGAAAAAAAGAGGTTAAGTTGAAGGGGGAGAAACGGTCATTATTATAAAATGCAGTAAATACTCATATACTATTCCAAGCACACATACATAGTTATCTAAATGTATACATATAGCTAGCTATATAAATACAAAGATGTATACAACAAATATACATGTGCATTCTTCTTTGGAGGAAGACAATACTACTATTCTGATGCTACACATAAGGAAACTGAAATGGATAAGGTTAAGTTCATCCTGTCGGAACTAGAATTTCAGCTCAGAGAGTCTGGTTATGAAGCCCACATTTCTAACTCCTTAATGCTTCCCTACATAGACTCAAACGCTGAATCAAGATTACAACATTTCTGGGGCACCTGGATGGCTAAGGTGGTTAAACATCTGTTGATTCCGACTCTGGTTATGAACTCCTGGTTCATGAGGTCGAACTCCTGTCGGGCTCTCCACTGACAGCACGGAGCCTGCTTGGGATTCTGTCTCCGTCTCTCTCTGCTCCTCTCCTCTGCTCTCCCTCTCTTTCAAGATAAAATAAACATTAAAAAAAAGGAAACAGGGTTTCTTACAACTTAATACACATTTTTTAATAACACAAACAAGGGACTAGGTCTCCAGTGTATATGTCAAGTAATCAACAAATATTTGTTAGATGAATAAGTAAATAGCATAGTTGGAGTTTTCTGGAAATTGGCCTAAAATAATTTTGTAAAATGTCAAAATTTAAGGATTTAGTCTGTGTAGGAGAGAGAGAAAAGAAAAAAAGACAAAAGAAAAAAACACAAAACTTTGGAAGGAATTTTGGAGGAATAAAAAGAGAAGGGAAGAAAGGAATGAAAGAAAAAGGAGGGAGGAAATAAAACTTTAGGGAACATTAGTTTTAATTTGATATTAAATGATAAATGATATAATAAAGAACAAAAAGTCTATACTCTAAAATATGATACAATTGTATACAGTTCACGAAAACAAGATTTATAAACACAAATTAATCATGTTTAGATTTTTAAGATGTAGTCGCACTGTTTACTAAAACTTCTCGGCATACAAATGTTAATATGAACACTTCTTTTTAGTTAAAAGAGACAAATTTATAGTTATTTCGCTAAAGTCTGCAGGGTTCTGAAGCAAAGCAACCTATTGGATTTAATATATTTCTCATAAAAGTGTCTCAGAAGTACTAATTTCATGCTTGACACAACTTTTCACAGGCTTTGTGATTTTATATCTCTGATTTACAACAGGCTAGTTTTGTTGGATGATAAACTCTCAAATTGCAGAAATTTTAAAACTGAAAGATTTCTTTTTTAAATCTAACAAGGATGTTTGGTTGATTCAATATATAATAATGAACCTTTAACTGAGTTCACTTTACCAGTATAATGCAACTAGAATGGCTCTATATTCATTTGTGAGAATAAAAAAAAATAATTCAGTAGTCATGTTCAATTTTATAATTAGCTTTCACATATGGACTTATCTGAAATAGACTAAAACCTCAAACAGCGAACTAATCAATAATTTAGGAATCGTTTTCTATCAGATACAGAGACAAAATGGCATAAAATAGATATTTGTTGGTTGCTGCAACAGCAATTCCTAAGCTTTTAACAAACACATCACATACAGAGGTAACAGCCTCTAAGTTACCCGTAAGAGAGGTATGTCTTCCCAAAGAATTAATTTTACAAATGATGCTAAAAAGTGATTGTTCATTGCACTGCATTGCATTCCATTCTGTTGGGCAGGTGATAGGTAAGAAAGAACAGGTTTTCCACTAAGAAAGAAAAAAAAAAAAAAAAAGGCACCAGGACCAGGATGGCGGGGCGGGGGGCGGTGGAGGTCTGGTTAAAATGAAAAGATAATGATAGCAATTAACAAAACAGGTAATAGCCTCAAGCATGGGTTAAAGATGAATTAGATATTGTTAACACTGAGCAGGAAACCATTATAAATCAACAGTCTTTATAATTCTCCAAAGGTATTCTATTTCCCAGCCTATAAACCGATCTAGCCTCATAAAAAATCAGAACTTAAAAAAAAGTTAGAAAGAAAACCTAGCAAAATGATCCCATGTAATATCCATCCTATGAAAACTTCTCCATGGCTGTAATCTCCACACCTGAAACAGTGTCTACTACATACTAATGCTTAGTACATATGCCACCTGACACTTGAAACCCCTTTATGGAGTTGATTTGAGATCATTTCATCCAAAGATAGTACTCACTACTGTGGCACATCACCCCAGCACTGAGAATTTTGATGCCTACATTTCCTTGTTATATAAACTAAGCTTGGTCTTTAAAGAAAAGTCTATCAAATGGTTTCACATTACTCCTTGGAAATATGTGGAATAATTGTGAATCTCTCATCTATTTGGCAATCCTTCAAGTATTTGAAGAAATTAATCTTACAGAAATGTTGCCGAGATATTAGCTTACGACTTGTCTGCCCCAGGTCTCTGCCCCCCTTCACCCCGCAGTCTGTTTCACAATATTCATCAGACTTCTGTGAGTCAGGACCTTTGCAGGGCCAAATAAAACTTACCTGAACATACTGTTGCTTTTCTTCTGTGAAACATCTAAATTAACTAAGCCATTATATGAAATGTCAGAGACCTCAGCCCCCGACCTGGGGGCAATGACTATTGGGTGTGGGCAGGAAGAAAGTCACAAATCTCTGCTTGAGCAGGAAGAAAACATCACCAGCTTTAGAGATCACAACAGCTTCTCCTAAGAGGCTCTATATGACAACGACAATGAACTAAATGTAAGAGACCTTCCCCTCTACAACAGCTATTATGTAAGTATGTCACATTCTTAGGTGACCCTATGGAGAGAGCCCCAGTTATGGTCAACATTAGTCTTCCTTCAGTCCTCTGGGATGGTGGCTATCGATCTGAATGAACATGAGTCAAGGAACAAAGAAACGTGAGCTACCTTGCCCACTTCATTGAAACAATGTATGTCAATGGCGTAGCTACTATGTTCTCCTTAAAACTTAGTGAAACTGGAAGTCTAAGGTTCCTTTGACTCTCCTCCTTTTCTGCTCTTCTACAGAGCAACTAGGGACAGTTAAGAGCCAAGGTCTACTGCCAAAAGCAAAGTAGACTGTGAACCTGTCACCGAATAATCTTTACTCAAGTCTAAGCTCTTACACTAGGGTAATGCCATGACGCACTATTTGGGGGCATGACTATAGAGCTTCTACCACCAAAGAACAGGTAGGGAAATAACTCTGCCAAGGTGTTCAATCTATAATTAACGCTGTAGGGATTAAATATAGGGTAGGGCAGAGATATGGAAGTGTCCTTTAATGGGAATGAATATTTCTTCAGGTTGTCAGCTCCATATGCAACCTATTTCAGCAACTCTAGGACATGGTAACATTTCTAAAATTCAGAAGCATCTTCTCATCAATGGTGTGTCAGAATTAACTGGGGACGCTTCCTTAATTTCAATCATTTAAACAGTGGTGGTGCCCATAGAAGCCCCTTTTAGAGGTGAGGATGGCATAAGTCAGGACTTCTATTTATAGTTTTATGTCAAATCTACATCCATGAAGGCATCCAGTTGCCTTCTGATTGCAATCCAGCATGTCATGTGGACGGCCGCAAAATATGCGGCCTTATTGGTTTTAAGTTGGCTGCTGTTGAAGCAGTGTGCTTTTCTCCCTCTCAGAACTGTTTTTAAGTTTATTTACTTATTCTGAGACAGAGAGAGAACATGTGCAAGTGGTGGAGGGACATAGAGAGTGAGCGACAGAGAGAGAACCCCAAACAGGCTGCTCACTGAAATCACAGAGTCCAATGTGGTGCGTCTGGAACCCACAAATTGTGAGATCATGTGACCTGAGCCGAAGTTGGCGGCTTAGCTGACTCAACCACCCAGGGGCCCCTCCCCCTCAGAACTATCTAACTGCCAAACTGAATCAAATCTGGCTCTATGCGTTTGGTGAACTTGAATCAGCCCGGAAAAAACCTATCCATTGTTATTATGATCAGATCCAATCTCTGGCGCTGTGTGGGGTTAGGAACTGGATGCTGCATCATCAGCATAACTGTATCAAAGAGGCTGCTCCGCTGACAAGCAGGTAACTTTGCCTAATGGCAACTATAGATATTTCATGATCAACCATGCTTTTTTGTGGGGATTTTTTGTTTTATTTTTCTGTTTTTGTTTTTGAGATAAACGAAGTATCTTCCGTAAAGCAGTTAGGAAGCGTTAGGTACCTAAGGGGCCCTCAGTAATGATGATTTTCATTTCATGGTTGTCATTCTCCTAATTTATCCTAATTTTGCCAAGCAGCTATGGGATGGTACCCAGAACTGACAAAACTCCTGCATGGCCTAGCTCTCATTTCTTCAGTATGGTTACTATATTTCCTTTTATGAAATAGAAGATCCCATTAGCTCTGTGGGAGCTAATTACCCTACTGACTCATAGTGATCTCACCATCAGGTACAATCTGAAATATCTCTGACATGTTACTGCTAAGTGATTCTATCCTTTGTACAGTTGGCTTTTGGGACCTGGGGACAATACCTTATGTTTATCACTTTTAAATGCTTATTAGTTTTGGTCCTTTATTCTTTGTTGTGGATTCTTGGGACACCTGGGTGGCTCAGGTCATGATCTCACCTTCCGTGAGTTCAAGCCCCATTTTGGGCTCAGCGCAGAGCCTGCTTGGGATTCTCTCTCTCTCTCCTTCTGTCTCTGCCACTCCCTCAGTTGCTTTCTCTCTCTCTTTCAAAAATATTTTTTTAAAAAAAAGAAGGCAAAGATTGTGGATATTTATTCTGTAATATAATGTACCAAGACTCCCTGCTTTTTGTCACACTGAAACCTAGTGGTTATGGCAAGTTTATAGTTTGTAAGTGACAACTTGACTGGTTTCAACTACTGAATTGTACAGAACTGAACTGAGATCCTGAAGAGATGTGTTAGAACCCCCTTGGTAGGTAACTGACGCCACTGTCTGTTGTCTTTCACCTAGTTACAAATCCGAATCTTTTACCATGTAGTTCGCATTTTTGTGTCTTAGTCACCAAAATCCCAAGAGTGATGCTCTGATCGAAATCAATCAATCACATTTCTTTGGTCACTTTGTCTAACCTCTGTGTTTAAAAAGAGAGTAAACTGCTATGACAGTTTTTAAAAATGCTTGCTGAATTCTAAAAAACATATAAAATCTTACTTCATTATGTGCCCTCACCTTTTATCTGCTTTCCGTGTACATTTCCAATCCCCATTTATAGAACCAAACAAAACAGGCAAAAAAGTTCCAGAAACCTCTCCTTCCTTCACAGGCACTAACTCAATCCTGGCAAGGTCCCTTCTTAACAACTTGTTACACTGACTACAACTTGTTTCCTATTGCTATTAATGCACTGATTTGGTAATTTGCATTTAAGTACTATAGCACTTTTTCCTACCTGGACTTAATGCCCTCTCCAAAGGAGCAGGATTTAAATACTATCATCAGGGGTGCCTAGGTGGCTCAGTCAGTTGAGCAGCAGACTTCAGCTCCTGGGTTCCAGCTCGGGCTCTCTGTAGTCAGCATGGAACCTGCTTCACTTCCTTGGGCTCCCTTTCTCTCTGCCTCTCCCCCACTAGAGATTACTTGCTGGTGCTCTTTCTCTCTAAAATAAACATATAAGAAATAAATACAATCTCCAAAGTGCTGCTAGAATACCCGGTCTTTTTAGTTCTAATTCCCGTACCTCTCAAACTCTCTGCATCTGGCTCACCATGAACACCTACATTCAAAGGACAGCAGTATGGACAGTTCACGTGTCCCAGAAACTTCCACACTATTTGTGCACCCTTGTTTCCCTGCATGCCGTTTCTTCTGCCTGAATCCTTCCCCCATCAAATCAATCCTTATCTCAGGAAGCAAATGGGCAAACAGATAAGCAGGAAGCTGGCCAGTCTTGTTAACAAAAACAGACCAAAACAAACAAACAAAAAAAAACACCAAAAATTTCCAGTAAAGAATCACTGGACTCCAAATGCCTGTCCTATCCACAGCTCCATCAGAAGAAAGTAGCCAATGCAAAATGTACACAGGTTAGCAGGTTCAGTATCATTCGGGCCTGTCAACTCTAACTGCCATATAACTAGACCAGGGCCTGGGTTCTGAGTCAGACAGGCCTCCTGGAAGATGAACCGCTGTGAGAAATCTGCCTACTAATGGGAACAGGAAGGACGACCCTTGTCTATTTAAAAAAATAATCTATTTTTGATTTGATTTTAAACACAAGATTCACAGAAAGGGACAAAAATTTACAGAGAATCAAAAAAAATGGCTATGGAAAAACACAGATAACGGTGTGGTAAACAGAAAAAGCCTACACACACACACACACACACACACACACGCAAAGATATCCACGTCCTAATGCCTTGAGCATGTGAATGTGCCCTCCAAGAGCAAAAGGGACTTTGCAGACATAATTAAGGCAAGGAGCCTGAGATGGGCAGATTATCCTGGTGGGCTCCATAGAATCATAATCATCAGAGTCCCTAATAAGAGGGAGGTCAGAGAGCCAAAACAAGAGAGGAAATAAAAGAAGGTAGAAAGGGTGTGAAAGCTTTGAGGATGGAGGGAAGGGCCACAAACGAAGGAATGCAGTCTGAAAAAGACAAGGACATGGATTCTCCACTAGACTCCGAGAGAATGAAACCCTGATTTTAGAATTCGGACCTGCCAGAATACTGGTTATGTATTTTAGGACTTCTGACCTGAAGAAAGTGAGGTGTTGTTTGATGTTAGAGGTTACATGTATGTTTAGCCACTAGGAAACTAACAGAAAGGGTTATATTTAAAATCCATAGGGAGTGAAGTCATTTTCACCAGCTCAGATTCATCTCAAAAGTCAATACGTACAAAAAATTGGTCTAACCACACAGAAGACACTGGCTGACTAGCAACCTTGCAAGCGAAAATGACACTGTAAGGTGTTACCAGTAGGTAGATAGAGCAGAAGCTAGAAGGTGGGGAAAAAAGTCAAAGCAAAGACTGAGAGATTTAAGACGCATACATTACAGCATCACTGCAAGTATATTTTTCTAAGCACATCTTAACAAATGCATGCAATCTTGATTTCCTCACCAACATGAGATTTGGATTTAATTCTGAGAAAATATATTGTTCCATATTTGATACTCATCACGTTTATAGATTTTCAGGGATATACTTCTTGATTATATTGATTTATTTTTACTCTTTATTTTTTAATGTTTTATTTATTTTTGAGAGAGAGATATAGATTGTGAGCGGGAAAGGGGAAGAGAAAAAGGGAGACACAAAATCTGAAGCAGGCTAGAAGCTCTCAGCTGTGACACAGGGCTTGAACCTACGAACCGCAAGATCTGAGCCAAAGTCTGAGACTTAACCGACTGAGCCACACAGGTGCCCTGTAACTGTTTATTTTAAATTATATTGTCTCGGCTTTGAATTCCCATGCTGTTCCTTATGTCTTAAGTGTATGTAAAATAGTCAGTGAGGACACAGACCTGAGAAGAAGAAACAAGTCTTGGAAGACAATACTATTCATGTAAAACTGACCTTATGTCTAATCACAACGCACTGCAAAGAGCCAGACACAGAAAACAGGACGGGCCTGCTGGGGCAATAGAAAACTAGGAGTAAGTGATACCCCAGGGCAGCCATGTTCCCTTTTCACCAGGCAAGAAATGTTTGGTCTGTATTAATGGCTTTTGGCTCTAATAATAAAAATTTGCATGAAAGAGGTTAAGAGCTCAGAGAATATTATACTTGAAATATATTCCTAAAAGCAGAACATGAGATAAGAATTTAAAAAATAGATTTCTGGAAGTCATCAGAGATAAGTTTGAGAAGGAATTATCATCTGTCTAGAAATAAAATATTCTCAGCAATACATACAATCAAGAAAATTTCCTTTAGCTTAAACATTAGAGGATTTCACTCTTTTATTTCATTTAACTTTAATCCTCCACTTTCACTGGAGTATAAGCTCTAGTTAGAGATGGAAATGCCTGCTTTGAAATTTTGAGTTCCTGGGGCACCTGGGTGGCTCAGTCCATTAAGTGGCCAACTTCGGCTTGGGTCATGATCTTACAATTCGTGAGTTCAAGCCCCACATCACGCTCTGGGCGGACAGCTCGGAGCCGGGAGCCTGCTTCAGAGTCTGTGTCTCCCTCTCTCTCTGCCCACCTCTGCTCACGTTCTGACTCTCAAAAATAAATAAATGTTAAAACATTTTTTCAAAAGAAGAAATTTTGAGTTTCTTACTATTTGTGTGAGTTTTAGAAAATGTGAGTCTTTGTTCTTTCATATACAAAAGGGGAAGAATAGTGCTGGATCTTAGAGTTGCTTTTCTGGGATAAGTAACATAATACATTCCCTCAATACAGTGCTGGACACATTGTTATTTTGTCATTCTTTGTTGAACAGTAAACATTTTCCCACTAGCTTTGTTCAGGAAGCCACAGGCAAACCTATGGGGGGAAAAAGACGACTTCTTTCTACCCTCGTACTTTCTCTTACTTTGGTTTAACATGACACCTTTATATTCTTTTTATCCCCTCCTTCCAAAAAAAAAAAAAATTCATAGGTCATGCACGCTCAGTTTCACTCTGTAATGTTTCCTACTGTCTTTTTCAGATAATTCCCCTATATTCAGTCTTCCTACTCTTCAAATTCAATCAAAATCTGAAATCTATTAGGTATCCTCTGATAATGAATTGGATGAAAATATCACTGGTAAATACATGTACTTAAAAAAATAAAACACCTTATGGGACACCTGGGTGGTTCAATCCATTGAATGTCCAACTCTTGATTTCGGCTCAAGTCATAATGCCAAAGTCATGGGATCGAGCCCTGCATCAGGCCCTGCACTGTGTAAGAAGCCTGCTTAGAATTCTCTCTCCTTCTCCCTCTGGTTTCTCCCCCACTTGCACTCTCTCAAAAAAGCAAAAAAAGTTATAATAGATTATAAACACTAATTTATTGATGGTCTGTTTAAAGTCCAAATATTTATCTACGCAATTACATACTTCATCATACATACGTACACATATATACACACTTTGAACTTAATTTTTATCATAAAATATGTTTCTCAATAATAATAAGGATATAAAGTCTGATACCAGGCCCATCCTAGCCACCCAAAACTATTCACTGTATAGGCTAATACAACATGGATTTAAATGTTAATTTAAACTATTGCACAGGTTATTAGGTTCACATATTTTATATAGATTTTTTATAGTAAAGAAACCTTTCTCAAAGAATTAGTGCCTTCTAAATGTCTTCTGTTTGTTGTTAAATTTTTTATGGAATGATAAAAATGAACTGTTTACATGTACGTTAGGATCATTGAATCAGTAGCTTAAACATTTCTCCTCTCTGAAGAAAATGAGTTTGTAATGAGAATAATTATTAGCATGTGATAAAGCATTTAGAATATATATCATGAAACAAAAATGTTACAGGAACATTACAAGTCATACAGTAATAAAATATGTTTTTCCCTAAAATGAATAGGCTAGTTCAGAGGTTGCTGATCTAAAGGCATTGTAAATAACTTATAATTCCTATCTTCAGAATATATAGTGTTTTCAATATTTTATTTTAATATATAAAAGTGTTTATATTAGTTTGATAGAATTAATGGGTTGGAAACTAACATGCTAAAGTGGGCAGAGAGGAATATCTGTTATGCTTTCATTTTCAACTAGGGATGATGAGGTATTACAATTAAAAAACTTTCAAATGAAACACCTTTTTAAAATATCTCTGCTCTTTAATTGACTTATTGCAATTCCAAACAACTATCTTATTGAAATCTCCAACTGGTAATTATACCCATTAATCATAAAGTACTCCTGTTTATGCATTTAATGAATATTTATTGAACAATCTGAACACTTATTTTATGCTAGAAAATGAGCGTGTGTATATACTCATACTGGAAGTACTAAAATATATAGGCATTTGCAAAATAAAGGACAACACAAACATATGAATAAGCATAATTTCTGCTCTCAAAGTTCTATCCCTGGAAATCTAATAAAAATGCACAAATTAAAAACTACTCAATAATATGTATCTATTTATTGTTAGGAAATTTTAATATAATCATGTTTGATTCATAATAGTATTTGAATGGATTTTATTGTCAGACACAGGGCATACACTAGTAATTATACAGTAACAGAAGCATTAGAAGAGAGGTCTGGGGAAATGGCTTGGTCATCACTGACAGGGTAGTAGGTAATTCAATTGTGAGGACTCAAGAATTCAGAATTTGTGGGAGAAGCTGTATTTGTACTTAGTAAACTGTCTGCTGTAAATAGTACTCTAAACAATTGCAATTTTGGCTGGCATATCATCTTCTGCTGTTAATGATATGGAAAAAATACCCGCACCTACAACAACCAATATACTACTGGTCATACTAACTTGAAGTTGCTTAATTAAAGGAAAATTGTTATTTTTCATACGGTTTAGAACTGGACAAGGTCAGATTTCTCTTGTGTTTGATCTCCATAGACTTTTAGTTGCAATACTTCAGTACCTCAGAGAACCTAGCCTCTTGGGCCAAACATACTAATTAACAATGCAACATGCCCGGTTTGGGAACCCTTTGAAAAGAATTCAGGTCATCAACTTCTAAAAAGAGGTTTTTGTTTTGTTTTAAGTCAGTGAATATTTTATGTCCATTTTAGACTGCTTTCTAGTTCTCTTTGATTTCCTCTGGATGCTAAGTTTTTTGTCTTTCAATATACCCTTGATATCCTGTTTCTGCTTTTAATCTTAGCAAACAATATGTCACTTTCTGGGTAACATTTATAAACAGAATTACCTTCCACAACATCTATCTATCTATCTATCTATCTATCTATCTATCTATCCTTCTATCTTATCTTATCTACTGACTTTTTTTAATGGAAAGAAGACCTATGACTAAACATGTTACTCCTGTTTTTAAAAAAAAAAAATAGAGGAGTTTCAAATACTAATGCTCTGTGGCATTTTTTTTTTTTTACATGAACATGTTTTTGAAAGCAGGTCAGTCAAGAAAGACAAGAGAAAGTGAGAACCATATTAACTTTAAATTTTACTATTGTTTTAAATACTCACCACTTGTTTAGGATTTACCTGTGGATTTATCAAATCTCCTCACCAAAGCTTCAGGAATTCCTTATTCCTTTCTTTAGCATTTAGTTTTTGCAGCTTTGTGCCCTATCTTTTAACAGCTTTCTCACTGAAGATCAATTGTAACTTTGCTCAGAATTTTATTTTTAAAAACTTTGTTTCACTCTATAGTCTTAATTATTATTTGTCTATGAATGCTAATCTTTTGCCCAATTACCTTTCAGATGATGAAGACACCTGTGCCACAACTGCTGCTGTGGAGAAGGCTGCTGTCATTCTCACTGTCACTCTATGTATATTACACGTTATTATTAGTTGTTAACTGATACTTGGTGTTCTTGGTGTATTTCTGCATCATCTGAGGTTTAAATTTCCTTAATGTTTATTTTTGAGAGAGTGTGAGACAAAGCATGAGCAGGGGAGCGTCAGAGAGGGAGACACTGAATCCTAAGCAGGCTCCAGTGTCTGAGACATCAGCACAAAGCCTGATGCAGGGCTTGAACCCATGAACTGTGAGACCGCAACCTGAGCCGAAGTCGGACGCTTAACGAACGGAGCCACCCAGGCACCCCTGCATTGCCTGATGTTTAGATTTGGATTTATTTTAATTCACTAAGCTTAGGTAATTTTTAAATCAATTTATAAGAAATCCTTATTCATTTACTCTATACTCCCTCTAATTTCCTTGAAATTTTCATCCTGAAATTTCTATTAAATATGTGCATACAACTGAATTCTATCTTTAATATCCTTTATATTTTCTGTGTCTTAATCTTGCAAGACAGCATTATAAAAGTCATTTCTTAGAATTATCTTTTCTAAATCATGGATACTCTCTTCACCTATGTCTAATTGAGGGAGTCAAACTGAACATTAAATTCTAAT
This sequence comes from Suricata suricatta, assembly GCF_006229205.1. NCBI lineage: Eukaryota > Metazoa > Chordata > Mammalia > Carnivora > Herpestidae > Suricata > Suricata suricatta. The sequence goes on along the minus strand of NC_043705.1, from coordinate 130,417,395 downwards.
TCTAAAGAGTTTGTTAATATTTCAAGTTGTTTTGTTATCATACAGTTATTTCTATTTATTGCATCACAGACCCTCAATTACTATAAGATATGCTCTCCTATCCTCATGTGTTTGTCATTTTGAATTATGAGACAATATTTAGACAGATTTCATCTGGGAGTGGGCCCTAGATAACAGATTGAGGCTTATATTTTTATAGTGCCTTTCCCTTTCTTTAGAGCAGGTATTTCGGGACTATAATCAATTCTAAATGAATTCTGTGTTAATTTCTCATTTTGATGGCTATCAGATGAATAAGTAGTGTACATTAGGATCCAAAACACACAACAAACAGTAATCTAAGGTCTGAGTTCTTATGATAAACATTTTCTTTTCTCCCCAAGAAGCTAAGTGTATGGGGCACCAAGAGTTTGGAATTTTACTTTTCAAAAATTTATTTCTGGTCCATGGTTTCATTTATCACCTGCTTCAAGGTCACATATTTATGTATAACTTGAAATGGAAACTCACCAAAAAGATCCAATTTTTGGTCTTAGGTGGGCATGAAATCCCAAATCTCCAGGTTTCAAAAATCCACCTTTCCTCCCAACCCCCTCCTTCAGGAAGCCCCATCTCACTTATCACCCTAAATGGGAGAGAACTTATCTTTTACAAAGAGAACATCCCTTTTACAAGGAGGGAAGTGTTTCTCCCCTCTCAAGTTCTTCTCGGCACCCATAACATTATTTTGTGTTAAATGACTCAATTTACAAAAGTTTCCATCAGGCATCATTTCAAATTAGTCTGCCAGAGTTCCAGAAACAGAAGCTACAGTTCTGTCTAAAGAATCAACTGGTAGAATTTTACTCTTTTAAATGGTACCTGTGAATATGAATGCTCTACTAGTGATAAAAATATGCACTATAAATTCAGTAAAATTTCCAAAAACTTGAAAAGTAAGTCGTTTAGTATTACAATTACTCCCGAGTAACTAAGGCTACAGAAAATATTGATAGTGAAAATCCCTCTAAAATAAATTAAAATGGCTTCCCTCTATGCTTACTTCCTATATTGCATATGTAACAAAGACGACTCTATTGTATTTTATGTTGCACTGTTTCCCTCCGTCTCCTCCTTGTGCCCCATGACTGGAAGAGCTGATAAGAAAGCTCTGACATTACCTTCTTTCACATTTGCTGGAAGTTTAAACTACCTAAGATAAACCAGACTTTGGACACACTGTGTAAACTACAACCCCACCTCTTCCCCCGTCCCCATACACACACATACACAAATCTCACTTCTAGGTTCTCCTAAGCCATTTTGGATGTGCTTGGGAGACCCTCATCTGTCCCCAGAAATCCTTACACTGTAAGTGATAAACCTCTCAAACCCCTTTTGGGTATATCTGTGGTATTATTAGTCCTATCATTCAAATCAAATCTGGGATAGAAATCTATACAATTTCTGTGCAGTAGCTACACAACAGCAGGGTATTTATTTGGCAAAACACTGTAAGATGCAAAACTTGCTATGAACTTTTTGAACCAGTCCATATGTTTTTAACAGAAAAAATAATCAAGGGCTATTAACATTTTATATCAAAATGAAACAAACCTGCTTGCATGTATTCAAGCATAGAAAACTGAAAGAGCAACTGCTATTATTTTGAAGTTTCTATGATCCGATTGAAATTCACCCTATTTTGGAAAGACTTGGTTTTTATTCCTGATAATCCAGTGACATTAAATGGGAAACAAAATAGGTACAACAAAACTGAGAAATAGGTTGCAATTTCCACATTTTAATTTGTTGAATAGAAAAAAAAACTAAAGTTATGTGTGTGTGTGTACACCATGTATGAAAGAAAGAGAAAGAGAGAGACAGAGAGAGAGAGAGAGGAGGAGGAGGAGCACAAGGAGGAGGAAAGAAGAGAAAAGGATTTTAAAGAATGGCCTGTACATCTGGGCCATTCTGAAAATCTGTAGTTCAGGCTAGGAAGCTAGAAACTAAAAAAGGGGTGATTTGCAAGCTTGAGTCTGAAATCCAGCCTGTAGAGCAGGCTGGCCGGCCAGAAACTCTATTATTTCATACTGTAGTCTCTAGACAGAATTTCTATTCTGCAAAACCTGTTTTTGCTCTTAAGACCTTCAACTGATTGGATGAGGCCCACACAAATTATGAAAGGTAATCTTTTTAGTGTCAACTGATTATAGATGTTAATTACATCCACAAAGCAATGATTGGGCAGGTTGACACCTAAAACTCACAAATGGAATAAGATTAAGTCCTACTTAATTGTGAAATTGTATATACACTAGTTTATGAGCCACTGAAATTTGACTTGTTGAGTAAAGATAGGCAAAGTTAAGTGTGGTTTCTTTCTTGCTCTCTTTTGGTTTTTTGTTTTGTTTTGTTTTGTTGCAATACTGAACCTCAATATGTTGTGTAAAAGTGATTAAATCTACCAAGCATGGACAAGAATATGAAGAAGTAGCGATGCTACACACTGCCAGTAAGGAAGTAGGAACGTAAAATGCTGCAACAAGTTGAGAAAATAATATAATGTTACCTGACACATTTTAAGATGTGCAAATTCATGACGTAACAACTTCCACTCCTAGAAAATCTTTGAATATATACAGTATCACAGCATTATGCTAATAGAAAAGGCCTCAAATGTAAATTGACAGATTAGCAGATAATCTGAGGCATATTGGCATAATAGTGTACCACATAGTATGAAGTTGAATATACCATAGCTTCATGTGTCAGTGTGGTTAAACTCCCAATCAGATTATTTGCAACATGATCCCATTTATGCAAAAATGTACTCAAACATTGAATAACTTAAGAAAGAGATAAACACCAGGAGGGATTATTTAAAAATCAGAATAGTAACTATATCTAAAGGGGGAGGATCTAGAATGCAATTGAGAAATGACATGACAAAAGTTTCTACATCATTTGTTGATTTTCTGTCTTTTATGTGAGTTCTGGGTATATGGTTCATTATTTTGTGATTATATATTCATTTTATATTATATCCCTTTTGGTATAGCTTATATATATCAAAATGAAACTTCAAAAATTTAGCAATTATATTTATTTTACTCAAATGATGCTTTGTGCTTAAGGTAAAGCACTAAGGTAAGTCGTGAGTGGCAAGAGTTAAACATAAGGATATATAGCAGTCTAATTCCAAATCTGTTAAATATTTCATTACCAAATGCTTAGGTGAAATAATACAGACACATTTATGAAAATTTTAAGAATAATTAACTGCGTCATATAATGACAGGTGGCATTTATTTTATTTTCTGAAATTTCAAACATTTTTCAAAGTACATACATGAACATATTAATGTTTATCTGTTTTTAGACTATTAACTCATACATCATGTACAGTTAAATAAATCTGAAGTATAAGAAATAATAATGGAGGGAGTTTCTTCCTCGGTGCAATATTTAAACCATCATGGATGAAAAAAATCCTGCCCCAATGTGTACACAGAACACAATTTCAGAATCACTGAATTAGATAAGAGACTCCACCAATTGTTTAGAGTGATTTATATTACCTAAATAAGGAACTCATTTGAATGTTATGAGAATTAATCACATTCATGCTATCTACTCCATGGTTTCCCTATTCAATACTGAATCATCTAGTAAACACGATGAAGTCATTTTAAGCAGAGGTAAATGATACTTTAGAGACCAAACTCTGCTTTACAAACTACCTTATTACATAGTATAATGGATTCAAATCATGCTTGATGAATAAGAAAGGTGAATGATATCCGTATGGTCTTTTTCCGGAAGTCTTAAAAGGCTCACACTGATGAACATTAAAAAAATCAAGTTGAATGAGATTTTAATGGACTTACTTTGAAAGCAAGAGGCTTGTTTTAGCATATTTTTATTATTACATGTCATGAAACTAGGAATAAAGAAAATATAATAAACTTAAATAGGTAATGCCAGCAGGCAAATGTGCACAATATTTGACTCCAGATGGAGGCCCATATGGAATATATTAACGTTGATAATTTTTTTGAAGCATGTAGTAGCCTGAGCAACAGGTCATAAAGGCCATAAATGGCTAAACAACAGTAATGAAGGATAAATAGTTCAAAACCACCTAATGTGCCAATGAAGAAAGAAAAAATTCTGAGCATTCTATACCTATGTCATTTGATTTTTGAGATTAAAGGATATGTAATTTGAAGTACAGTCTTTTAAAATATATTTTAATATTTTATTCATTAAGGCATATCAGTTGGCAGTTGTTATTCCATGGTTAGTACAGGTTTATCTTTTTCTATTACAAGAGTTAGTTATGTGATAAAAGACACACGTGTATTTTGACTTATAAACATAGAATAATTCTGTGGGGGATTTCTTCAGTCAAGCCCAACCATGTGATCTACTGTAAAACTGCAAAATAGGTGGATCTTATAAAATATATATTCTAGAAAGAAATAGATGTATGTAAATAGGATATATCCCTTGAATAAAACAATTTTAAATTGATGTGTACATTTATTTTTGAAGTATACATATTCATGTATTCCATGTTCATCTTAAATAAAATATGAAGCAAAATTGAATATAGGCAGACTGATATCTAGTATTGGAGCGCCTGGGTATCTCAGTCAGCCAAGTGTCCAACGCCCTACTCTGGGCTCAGGTCATGACCTAAGGATTCAGGAGATCAGATGCCCCAAGTCCATCAGGCTGAGGAGCAGGGAGGCTGCTTGGGATTCTCTCTCTCCCTCTCTTCCTGCTCATCCCCTGTTCTCACACAGGTGCTCTCTCTCTTTCTCAAAAATAAGCAAACTTTTTAAAAATCCATTAATATCAAAAAGAAAAAGCTGAAAAAATAGTGAACCATTAAGCAGACCAAAATTTAGGACTTAGGGCTCTAGTTTGCAGAAAATGAGAAGTTAAAGGGAAGCACTTGCTTAGGAAGGGGTGCCTGGGGGGCTCAGTCAGCGAAGCCTGTTAAGCTTCCGCTCCGACTCTGGATCTCTGGTCATCATCTCACAGTTTTGGGGTTCAGATTCTCTTTCTTCCTCTCTCTCTGCTCCATCTCCCTCAAAATAAATATTTAAGAAAAAAAAACTAGAGAAGGCAAACCTTGTTCTTTGAAGAGGATTAATTCTAATATTTGAGAAAATATGACTTTTAATTTTTAAAGTCCAAAATAAAGCTCCCAAAGATTTTTAATTATTTGATGTATTTTACAGAGATGGAAAATATTTACATAAAATACCAACGAAGTATTTTTATTGTTAAAAATAGTTAAAATGTTTTGTGAAAAGTTGATCAAGGTAAATATGTCAATTCAAGAACACCCAGAATGTTACAGGTTATTTGGTATTATAAAACTTATTTATATTGATTGCTTGAATTAACATCAATATTATTTTATAATGAATATTTTAAAACAGTAAATATTATACGCCTGTATCTTTAATTTAACCGAGACAGGATGAACCAAATGAGGTTTGTATCTCCCGAATCATTAGCTTTTATTTATGCAACAGCAGTAGACAAAGAAAATGTTGAAACCCAAAAGGAAAGATTTGCCTTTGGGACAAGCTCCAGATTTTAGTGATGAGAAATCTCTGATAATCTTTTTGTATCTTTTATTCAACAAAGATTTATTAAGCATACCCAAAGGTCAACACACTGTGTTAATTCCTCAGTATGCAGAGATAAATAAAACAGTCCAAAGCCTCAAGCAGCTTCAGGGCTAATGGTAAAGCTAAAATGTAGAAATTTGTGTTGGCAATTATTAATATGAATGTTGTGTTATATCTCCCATCTTCTGCTTTAAAAAAAAAAACTCTCATATTCCAAGGGACATTTTCAGTCTCACAGTGAGCACTAAAGCAGAAATAAAAATTCAAAGAACACTTTAGCCTAATTGAGAGATGGGGAGCCATTCTTACTCAGCAGCATTTTCCCTTTAAAACCTAAACAAGGGAAGGGAGAAGAACCATTAGAAACAGAAAGGGCAGGTTTATCTGAAGAGTTATAAAGTACAAAGACTAGAAGAGCAGAAGAAATTTTTTAGATATAGAGAACAGAGGAGCAGAGGGGAATGTTCTTAAGATTGCACGTCTTTTAAAAGTCTGCGATCCATTTTTCTTAATGACTTATAAATGCCCACATAAAGTGATGTCACGGGCCACAGGAATCCTATATGGGTACTGGGTGTAGAAAAGGACAACATAGGGTTCTTCCTAGATTAGATAAGAATCAGTGAAAGAGTTTCAGAACTGGAGAATTAATAGACACACTACTACTGTTACCATGATTTATGGAAACTATTTACTCAGGGATAAAATGGAGACATATATGAGGAACTCAACTGAAACAAAGATGGAGATGGAATCGTTACCTGATAGGGATGAAGGACGTCCCTAAGTCAAAGAGCCCACAAGGGACTGAATGCTGCTGACAACCATGTGCATTTAGAACTAGATCCTGCCCTAGTTGAGCCTCAAATGAGACCAAAGCCCCAACCAACACCTTGAATGAAGTTCTGTGGGATCCTAGAGCAGAGAGCCCAGATAAGCGTTACGCTAGCTCCTGACCCACAGAACCTATGAGAAAACAGGTGTGGAGTAAGTGTCTAATACTGTTAAGGAACAAAGAGACAACAGATACGGTGTCAGAACCCTACTCTCACACACACATACGTATCTTCAATAAAATGCCATTTTTCTACATTAAATTGTTGGCAGAGATTTTAAGGAATTCTTGAAGAGTTGCTGATTTGGCCATTAAAAAAATAAAGTAGGTATGGGAACAAAGACTATTTGTTCTCTTACATAATCTAAGTATATTAAGAATTATAAATGTTTGGCCTACAGAGAGTACCAGACATAAGTCTACCCAGAGATTGCTCCATCCATCAACTTGGAATGTCAAAAATAAACATATGCTTCAGTCACACATTAAAATGCCTCACTTGCCTCATCAAGATGATTTAAATCTAAAACAAAATTTTCATAAGAACTAGGTTTTAAATAGACAAATAGTTACTAATATTCATTATGTGGTATTTTAATCATTACAGGAATACAGATAAGAAAATTACAAAAAGATTCATAGGATTATGAGTATCTCTGCTTTGACATTTATAAGACAATTCATAAAAATCACCGTGCACTTATTAACTGAGCCCTTGCTTTGAAAGTTTCTTATTTCAATAGATATAAAATCATATTATTCTTTTAAAACAGCCTAAGAGAAGGGAAATACAAATGGTAAGAAAAGAAAAAAAGTCTGAAGTGGTTTCGTTTTCATCACAGCTAACCATAATTATTTTCATCTCTTTTTTTTAGTTTACTGTAATTATTACTGTGTTTTCAGTTTTCACTGACTGTTCTCATATTTTTTTCACCTGATATAACTGTGTGATTTTAGTGTTGAATTTGATAGGTCTAACTAAAAAATATACTGCTTACATAGATTAGATCATTTCCATATACAAATAAAATAAAGTTTACAGATAAGAATGCTACTGATAAACAAGGAAGGTTTTTTTCTTTCATTTTTTTTCTTGTTATTTATTTATTTTGAGAGAGAGTGAGGTAGGGGGTGTAAGGGACTGTGCAGAGAGAGAGAGAGGGAGTGAAAGAGAATCCCAAGAGGGTTCTGTGCTGCCTACAGAGTCCAGAGTGGGGCTCAAACCCACAAACAGTGAGATCATGACTTGAGCTGAACTCAAGAGCCAGACATGTAACTGACTGAGCCACCCAGGTGCCCCAAAGGCATTTTTTTCTAAAGATGAATAACAAAGAAACCCTAAATACATGATCTTCTGCCAGATGATTTTTAGGAGAGGGAAAAAAGAATATAGAAATAAAATACTGGAAGTGTCAGCCTTGTCAGAAATATTAACTGTTCAAGGAGGGGTTTTGGCATAGAGAAGAGGGGCTGACTTCTGCTTAAGGAGAAAATGAGGGGCACCTAAGGGGCTCGGCTGGTTAGGTGACTCTTGGATTCGGCTCAGATCATGATCTCACAGTAGGTGGGATTGAGCCCCGTGTGGGGCTCTGTGATGATAGCGTGGAGCGTTCTTGGGATTCCTCTCTCCCTCTCTGTCTGCATCTGCCCCCTCCCTCAAAAAATTAAATATTAAAAAAAAAGAGGAGGAGAAAATGAAAGCCAAGTAGAGATGGGTTGGCATTAAATGCTGAAATAATTTGGTGATGATCACATTCAACTCAGGCTCGAGCTAGGAGGGACTAACACACACCTCATCACCGGGGAAGCGGGCTGCACAGAGAGCCATCTGATAATCAGTGGTGAAATTAGAGAATCTGTAATGTGGTAGTTAAATGGATTATTGTTCCTTTTGCCACTCTTGTATTTCAGGGTCTATTACCTGAAAGGTTTCAGGACAGAAACTAGTGTTGCAAAAATGAAAATGGCTTATGGAGTCTTTTCCTTTATGTAAATAATAGTAGAAGAGATACAGATTTTAATGTAAAATTATAATTAATAATAATGAAGACTATGAGAGGGGAAATAGGGAGATCTAGCAGAACAAAGTATATGGAGATGTTCTACTGGAGAGGGACTCTCTAAGTGGAAAACCTGATTATGCTGTGACCTGAGAGAAATTAGGGGGCACCTGGGTGGCTCAGTCAGAGGAGCATCTGACCCTTGACTTCCGCTCAGGTCATGATCTCACAGTTCCTGAGTTCGAACCCCATATCAGGCCTCACACTAATAATGTGGGACTGTTTAGAATTCTCTCTCTCGCCTGCTTATGCTCTCTCTTTCAAAATAAATAAACTTTAAAAAATTGGGTTGGTTATAATAGGGGAAAAACAAACTATATTCTAGGCTTGGAGAAAAAAGGATGTGCAAGTAGTGAAAGGGGGTAATGTATTCGGAAGAAGCCCTGCGTGGTCAGCGTATACAACAGGAAGTGAAAGGAGAATTCTTTCCTATGAAATAATCTCAGCCCCAGCCCCACGCATCCGCAAGTGCATTCCAGGTTCCTCCCTTGCTAACTTTACTTGAAAGCTCTTTTCTAAAGTGAACAGTTGTTTAAAGTTGAGAACCTTGAGTAAAATTGAATTTTAATGCTTTGTGATGGGGTGGCTCTGCAATTATCCCAAATTAACAGAAGAAAAAAAAAAATAAGGATTAGGGGAAGTCAATCAACTCTCCTGGGGAAATTATTCTAACAAGATTCAAACTAGGGGCTTGCCCACAAAATAACAGGGTTCTTTCCTCCTGAAGTGCCAAAGTCCTTTTCACGAGTTTTATAAGAGCTATACTTCTTAGGCGCAGTGAGCCTGCCTAATTAGTGAGGCTGAAAAAGCGAATGAGAATATTTCAGCCAACAGTCCAGGAAAGATCAATTTGTCAGTTTTGACACGAACCATGGAGGACAGCATCTACTTTTCTTGGATGATTAATCCAATAGAGCTACTATTGAGTAAAACCACTTACTTGCTGCTGTGCAAAATATATAAATTAACATACTAATTTTTCAAACACTTTTAGCATTGATTAGATGTGCCCAGGACAACAGATTGACAACATTTTAGCTACCACAGCTCTGGCGGAGCCTTCCGGAGCCCGAGTCCCTGAACGGACTCACCGAGTCCACTCTAATCCACATTTGGAGTCAATGGGGGTAAACTTCTGTCAATGCTCTGATATTTGGGGGAAAGATGCTTTTTTGTAATAGAAAACTAGTAGAAAAGATAAGCATATTTCAAACTAGCTGCCACATAAATAGGAAACAGATAGATATGATGAATGATTCCTCTGAGGAGAACATTTTCTTGACAAATTCTAATCACTTATTTTCTTCTGCTTGCTCAACACTGCTACCTGGAGGAACAATTTTCTTTTAAGACTAAACTTACCAAACTCACATCCAAACTGATCTCTCCCTACCTCCCAAGAGCCTCTCCCTCGAGTGGTGTCTGTACAAAGAAAAATGCTACTACAAGTCATAATATTTCTGCTCAGATGTCCAAATTCATTTTATTCACTTTAGAAACTTGTGTCATAATAAGCTTTTTTATTTACTACTTAAAACTTTGAAAATAAAACAGTGTCATTAAATTTTAAAGACCCAGTATTTCTAGGTCTTTAGATTCAGAGACACTTTTATTGTCAAACAAAATATTTCAAAAATTTGACTAATATCTCAATTACATAAAATAATTAAAATATCTGCTAATTATAAGAATATAGATTACAAATATTTGTCAGTTAACATTTTAATTGTAGCTTTATGTGTATCCATTTAATTTGCTAAGATTTCTTGGTTTCATTGTTTAGCTGGTCTACCTTCGGCTCTAGTCAAAAATCTAAATATAATCTCAACTTTCAAAGTCCTTCACATATCAGTTATAAAAACTGTGTGTCTATGGAAAACAATTTGACAATAAAATACTATGGAAAAAAAAACTGTGTGTCATGATTTAAACACAAATCCTTAGTTCTACTCAAGCCAATAATGATTTAATACACATGAGCTGAGAAAATTAAAGGGCTTGATGTCTTTAGAACTCCCCAATGCATTATTAAAGAGACAGAGTATTTGCAGTAATAAATAACCAAAACATCTGTATGTAAAAATTATAAAATAATGTATCTGACAGCAACCACTTTGGAATTTGGAGTACTCACATTTTCCTTCAAACATATCCTGCTAATTTATTCATGCACACCTTTGGTGGTACCAGTGATGGATCCGTGTACAATGTTGGTAGGTCTACAGGATAAAGCTTATTAAGTGCCACATTAATGTTAATGATCATTGTGTCTCAGGGTGTGAACAGCACTAGGAATTTTATGTAAACTGTTAAAGTCTGTTGAACCCATTCATTGACAGAAAATTTTCAAGGACTGGGCTAACATTCACCAACCCAAAAGGAATAAGAATAATAAAAGACACATAAAAGATAGGTATTAATAAAAATTTCACCTAACACTTCTGTGAATTCTGTGATGCCTCTCTATTAATAATCTGAAAAAAAGAACTTTGATTTTAAAGTAGTAAACATCCTTCCCCTTTAATGCAATTATGATACTTGATAATTATAATAATATACCATATCATATGATGCACAGGAAAAAATTACAAAAATTACAACCCTACTTTAACAAATGTATTTAACTATTCACATTTAAACAAATATGAATTTGTTCATGTCTTCTGCCCATTTCTTCACTGGGTTATCTGTTTTGTGGGTGTGAAGTTTGGTGAGTTCCTTGTAGATTTTAGATACTAGCCCTTTATCTGATATGTCATTTGCAACTATCTTTTCCCATTCCATCGGTTGCCTATTAGTTTTCTTGATTGTTTCCTTTGCAGTGGAGAATCTTTTTATCTTGATGAGGTTCCAAGCATTCAGTTTTGCTTTCATTTCCCTTGCCTTTGGGGATGTGTCGAGTAGGAGATTGCTACGGTGGAGATCTAGGAGGTTTTTTCCTACTTTCTCCTCGAGGGCTTGATGGTTTCCTGTCTCACATTCAGGCCCTTCAGCCATTTTGAGTTGATTTCTGTGTATGGTGTAAGAAAGTGGTCTAGTTTCATTCTTCCGCATGTTGCTGTCCAGCTCTCCCAGCACCACCTGCTAAAGATTAACCAGTTGGTACCTAACCTTCTCATTTCTGTACAAGTCTAATTACATGAAATAGAAGTGGGGGTTTTGATTTTTTACTTTGCTTTTCTGTTTGGAGGGTCATTGTAACTACTGTAGTGTAAATGACGGAAAATAATTGCATATGTTAAAAATAATTAAATAAACTTAAAAAAATAAACAAATATGAATTTGAATAAATAAAAAACATATTATAACTTAGACCAATAACATACATTTTAACCTATGCTTGGTGCTGTTTCTTTTTTTTTTGAGAGCATGCGCGCGAGAAAGAGACAGAGTGTCAGCAGGAGAGGGGCAGAGAGAGAGGGAGACACAGAATTCAAAGCCAGCTCCAGGCTACAAGATGCCAGCACAGAGCCTGACATGGGGCTTAAACTCATGAGCTGCAAGATCATGACCGGAGCAGAAGTTGGACGCTTGACCTACTGAACCACGCAGGCATCCCTTTTTCTTACTTTTAAGGATTTCATCATCCTAGGGGAATATCTATATATTTGTTGCTGAAAAATTTATGTAAAAAAACAGAAATGCTAAGTGTAAAATTAATCTAATGTATTTCCAATAGTTTTAATAAAATTAATTTTAACATTGTTATTTATACATTGGTTCAGAAAATTCTGGATGTTCCTGCATTGTCTTAAGCAGTAAAAATCTATTTCAATTCTAATAATATAAACCAGAAGTCCACATGTCATGTTTTATATATCTTATAAGTCATATGATCTTAATAAACTTACAATCAAGAAGAAATAACCATATATAATGCTGAGCAATTTCCTTATAAGTATACTTTATTAAGCATTAATCCCATAGAAATGTTACACTGTATTGCCTAATATCATAACTCATGTATAATAGGAATTGTGAAGCACAGATTTGGTATTCTTGAATTTTAGGACTGTTCATCTTAAATTCATGGCAAGCACACTGCTAGTTATGTTCCAAGTAAACCCTGAAATAGATTTTGTGGACCATGGAAAGTGAAAGGTATTGAAGAATGAAGAGGGGACGGATTGTGTAGTATGTGGGCTGTGCTTTAAAATAGAACATAAAAATCAAACTGCAGCAAAGCGTGGTATATATTCAACAATGCCTTTTAAATATCAGGAAACTAGACCAGAATCAAAGACCTTCTGCAAATAGCAGTATGCCCCTCTGAAGTTGCATTTTCAATTCAAATAGACACCAGTGTCCCAGTGAAGCTATAAGAATACACTGTAGGGGCAGCCATTCAAACTCACTGCAACGTCCAGACTCGGCGTCTTTTACTCATTCTCTTATAGTCCCGTCCAGCTCTATCAGACTGTACGATTTTATTCTATCATAGTTTTATGAGCAAATGGTTCCATTTGCTTCACATGGTTGCTTCCCTCCAACCCACCACCATCACTACCATATGTTCATTCTCATCCTCCTTCTATCCTTTCTCTTCCCTCCAATAAGTGTTCTTTATTGAAACAGCTCTACTTAATATCCCTAAGTCTCATATTACTATATGTGAGAATGTGTGTGTGAATGTGAGTGTATGATGTGTGTATCTTGACGTGGATGATGGATGCCAAAGCTGGAGGAAGACACCTATGTTAGCAGTCTATTTGCTCATTCCTTAGGATTGTGGCATAAAGAGAAGCAACAGATAGCATCCTTTGTAATCAAGGACAATTGCCCTTTATGGTCAGTCTTGAACAGAAGCAATAGCAAAGTACGGTACAGTAAAAACCTTGGTTCGCAGGCGTAAGTCACTCCAAACCTTTCTTGTAATCCAAAGCACTTGTATACCAAAGTGAATTCCCCCCTAAGAAATAATGTAAACTCAGACGATTCATTCCACAATCTAAAAATATTCATATAGCATGATTACAGTGCTGTAATATAATACAAAATAATAAAGAAAATACAAATTAGAAAATTAAAGTAACCTGCATTACCTTTGAAAGCGTTCATGTTGTGAAGGAGACAAGAGAGAGTAGGGTTATGGTGTAGGATGACTTTCACTATCACTAACAGAATCACTGCTGTCTCTTAGCTCCATGAGATCGTTTCCTGCATGGAGGCCATTGTATCCACTCACACGGATGCTGACTACAGTCCAGTATTAATAAGCTCTTGTCAGATACCTTACTTAATGTAACTGGCAATAGTCTATATCTGCAGGGAGCCTAACCTAGAATGAAGCAAAGCATTCCTAAACTCACGCTTGTCTGGAAAAGCAAAGGACTGTCCATCCGTGCTTTGAAGTGACAAAAAATACACTAGAGCCAGTTGTGGGCACTTCGCAACATTGTGAAAAATCACTGATTTCTGATGAACGTTGCAGCCTGAGACGGACCATGGAAGACAATCACCCACAATCCCTCAGTGCGTGCGCGCGTGCGAGAGAGAGAGAGAGAGAGAGAGAGAGAGAGAGAGAAGCATCATTGGCTCAGTTGTGACCGTGTGACATCTGCCATCACATACTACTCATATTGCAGGCATCACTTATTTATCAACTAAAATTAGAAATATTTGTTCATCTTGTGCAATACTCACAGAGTAAGTTACTCGCAATTCAAGATTTTACGGTACTTTGACATTGTTTCAGAAATATGCCTACAGCGGCACCTGGCTGGTTCACATGGAAGAGCATGCGACTCTTGATCTTGGGGACATGAGTTCCAGTCCCACACTGGGTATAGAGATTACTAAAATAACAAACTTTAAAAAACATGCCTAGAAAATACAATCCATAAGTTGGCTTTAAAGAGCTAACATATTGCTAATAATTTGCTTTTAGTACCATATTCATATAGTTTGTCAACTGGAGGGGAAAATATGTGTTTAATGAGAAAAGAGATTGGTGTCAAGGTAGTTACTTACTACATGCTTCTACAAGTAGGACAGTCTAGAAACCGTGACTGATCCACTTGATATTTTTTAAATTTTGATTAAAAATCTTTCAAAAATGAATCAATGAGTTGGAACAAGGAAAACAAGAAATAATCAAAGCCCAAGAGCTAAGTAGTATGTAAGCAAAAAATGGAACCAGGCATATACCCTGGTGGTATTGCCATCAGGTGAACTTGAGTCTTTTTCATCCTCAGGGCTAAAGGCACAGGTGACAAAGTGGTCCTGCCTAAGATGACAAGTCTGACAGGAATGTTACTTTTTACATAATCGTGAACTGGAAATTAACCCAACACTTCAAGCTCAGCAAAGACCCCTATCTTGAGACCTGGTGAGAAGCATAGATAGGAATGAAAAGGAAAAAGAAAGAAAGCAAAAAAATCTTTTAAAAATATGTATCCACAGGCATCCTTTATATAGGTTTGCAGTCATAATAAACTGTGTGGCTCAAAAAGTCTACAATTGAGAATTTGTTATGACACAGGCTAGGATGAGATTTCCATTAGGCACCTACCTAGAAGAAGAAATTGTAAATTCTCTCTGGAGCAAAGTTACCTCAAAACAGACCTCAGAAAAAAAGACATACATTTAATACTGAAACATATATGATATCACAAATATAACAGCACACATTCACAGGCTCTCTACAAGGAAAGAACCCACCATGAGTATAAGTCAGCACAAACAAGAGAATTATACAACATAAAAAATGTAAAATTATCAAATACAATCTATAGAATAAATATCCAATGTTTTAAAAATAGAAAAAGGGAAGAAGAAATAAGACTAATGAAAGGCAGAAAAATATTACCCAGGAAACCAAAGGGCAAATAAGATATCCAGATATAAAAATATATATGCATTTGAAACCTAACAGTAAATGGTTTTGTTTCATAGTAGTTTCAGATGTAAGTGAACAGATATCTAACAAACAAGAAAAAAATACCTAAAGTCACATGCAGTGTGGAGCACCTGGGCGACTCAGTCAGTTAAGTGTTCAACTTCGACTCAGGTCATGATCTCACGGTTTTGAGTTCGAGCCCTGAGTTGCGCTCTGTGTGGACAGCTCAGAGCCTGGAGCCTCCTTCAGATTCAGTGTCTCCCCCTCTCTCTCTGCCCCTACCTGTTTTGTGCTCTGTCTCAAAAATAAACATTTTAAAAATACTTTTTAAAAATATCATATACAATGTTACACAGTGAAACCAAATATTAAAAATGGGGGAAAGTGGTTAAAGTAGATAACTGAAGACTAAAAAAATATTAGAGAAAAACTACAGATAGCAGAAACATTTGAAAAGTAGTATATTTTTTCCAGAAATGATAGAAGTTAATAATTCAAATATCCCAAAGTGAAATAAATCTCAAGTGAAATAAATTAAGACCAATGCAAATAAATTAATTTAATGCTATCATTTCAGAAAACAAGAAATAGAGACAATTATAGTAACTGCAGGAGGCAAAAGTAATCCTTTCAAAAGTATTGTAATTAGAGCTGACTAATCATAGCAACAATAAAAAAAATACAAAACACTGGAGTAATATCTTCGGTGTATTAAGAGAGAATTGTCAATTCATGTCAATTTTTTTTCAATAGTGATATTAATATTTTTAAGCAAACAAGAATGGATTGTGAAACTTGTCAATCTTTCCAAATGGATTTCTCAAGGATATATTTAAGATGAAGGATATATTTTAAGGATATATTTAAGATGAAGGATATATTTAAGATCCAAATGGAGTACCTGTCATACAAGAAAGAATGATGAGCTAAGAAATTTGCAAATATGGGGGTTAATTTACACAAAATTTGACTGTGTAGCACAATAGTAACAGTAAAAATTTTGAGGGGTGTCTGCGTGGTTCAGTCAGTTAAAGGTCCTACTCTTAATTTCAGCTCATGTCATGATCTCATGGTCATGAGACTGAGCCCCGTGTTGCGCTCCACACTGAGTGTGTGAAGCCTGCTTAAGACGCTCTCTCCCCTTTTGCTCCTCCCATGTGCTAAATAAATAAATTAAATAAAGTTTAAAATAACCATTTTAGTAAGGTTAAAGATCAAATGGGGCGCCTGGGTGTCTCAGTCGGTTGAGCGACTGACTTCCGCTCAGGTCATGATCTCATGGTTCGTGGGTTCAAGCCCTGCATCGGGCTCTGTGTTAACAGCTCAGAGCCTGGAGCTTGCTTCAGATTCTGTGTCTCCCTTCTCTCTCTGCCCCTCCCCTGCTCATGCTCTGTCTCTCTGTCTCTCAATAATAATTAACGTTAAAAAAGTTTTTAAAGATAAAGATCACAATAGAGGGCTTTTGAAAAGCATTAACAAGGTTAAAAATCAATATGATTAGTAGTAAAGTGGTCTAAAGACCTGTATTTTTCAGGAGGATAAACATATAGAATAATTTCAGACATTTTAAGTGATGTATCCATAATAAATTTGGACCATTAATCATTAAATGGCTAGAGAGAAGTTTTAAAAATGCTAAAGTGCTAGAGAAAAATTAATTTTTATTTTTATTTTATGTTTATTTATTATTGAGACAGAAAGAAACAGAGCACAGGTGAGGAAGGGGCAGAGAGAGATGGAGACACTGAATCCAAAGCAGGCTCCAGGCTCTGAGCCACCAGCACAGAGCCTAATGTGGGGCTTGAACCCAAGAACCATGGGATCATGACTTGGGCCGAAGTTGGACGCTCAACCAACTGAGGCACCTAGTTGCCCCGAGAAAAATGAATTTTAAAAGGAATCAATGCAACCAATGGCATAAAGACACTTGAGAAAGGTTGAGTAAATAAAATCACAGCATAAGATAGAAAAATGCAATTATGTCAGCAATTGCAATCTAAGGCTTTCAAACTACATTTTAAAATAGCAAGATAGCAACAACATTCACCCATAATGTTTATGATATGCATGCCCAAAGTAAAATATACAACAAAAACAGTTAAAGGATAGAAAAATATATATCAGAAAAATACAAGGAAAAATATTTTGTGGGGACATTAAGTCAAAAAGGCATTGTGAAGAACCAGCACAACTAAAGACAAAAAGGGTTACAGTAAAATGATACAAATTTTACTTCTGCTATGAGGTTCTGAACTCTAATCATGTGTGTAACAATCTATGTAACAAACAACTACAGAGAGACAGAGAGAGATCTACTATTACACATTTATCCATTTTTCCAATAGCTTTTTTTGATGTTCACCAGGAGCCATTTTCAGTTCTAAATACTGATGATATAAGAAGAATAAAATAGAAAAGTAAGATCCTGTCTTACATGTGTTACATGCACCAGACAGGCATGTATAAGATAGACAGACTTGGGCATATTTTTTGAAGGGTATATTGGGGAACACCTGGGAAAGAGTTAGTGACTGGGTTAGGATTGCCCTTTTCAACAGGGTAATCAGGGTAAGCCTTCCTGAGCAAGAAGATAATATTTGAATAGAGATCAGAAGAAGGTTAAAGGGTAAGTCAAGCAAATACCTGATGAAAATACGTTCTTAGCTCAGTGTGCAGTAATACAAACATGCAGAGCCAGGAATCTGTATGGTTTGATTAAGAAAGAGAGAAGAGGCCAAAATGGCTAGAGGTGAGTTAAATGGGACAGTCCGTGAGTCCATAAATAACTGAGGGGAAGAGTAGTTGGAGATTAGGGCCAAAAGGAAAGTGGCGAGCGGCTGATCACGCAGAGTCTGCTGAGCCACTGAAAGTCCTCTTAGACTACTGGTTGTAATATCTGTAAGATGTGAAGTCCCTGGAGAATTCCGAGCAGGCTGGTATAAGAACATGACCTCTCGTGTTATGAAGGATCAATCGACCAGCTGTGTTGAAGATAGACTATAGGTAACAAAGGGCAGGAAGAAGGAAGAATACTTCAAAAATCTGAGATAAGGATGGTGGTGACTTGATCTACTGATGCTAACAAGTGGTTGGTCTGGATATATGATACAGCTCATTCACTGACTGAGGAATTAGAATATATAACCAGTAAGCATATAAATTCTGGCAAGAGGCAACGAAGCCCATGATTACCTTCTTACTGATCTGTGTTGTATACCAAAAGTCCTACTTAACTCAGAAAGTAAAATGAATGATCATTGGAAGAAAAAAAAATTATTATTCACAGATAATATAATTCAATTTTAGAAAATATGAACAATTCTAAAAACATTATGGAGATGAGGGAATTTAGTAAGTTTGCCAGGTACTAAATTAATATTTAATAATTTACATTTCTAGGGGGTGCCTGGATGGCTCAACAGGTTGAGCATCTGACTTTTGATTTTGGCTCGGGGCATGATCTCAGTTAAGTGATTTCAAGCCCCACATCAGGCTCTGTGCCGGTAGCGTGGAGCCTATTTGAGATTTTCTGGCTTCCTTTTACTCTGCCCCTCCCCTGCACGTTCTCTCTCTCTCTAAAAGAAAGAAACATTATAAAAGGAAATAATCCGAAAAAGAGAAAAATAGTAATTTTGTTTCTACAGACCAACAATAGTTCATATATAATTAGTATGAATTCTATGTCATTTAGAGTATAACATGAGAAAGAAAATATTTAGTAATAATTTTAATAAAATATGTACAACAGAAAATTATATACTTCATTTTAATAAATTAATGAAATCTTAAATAAATACAAAATGTTTTTGATTAAGACTCAGGTAAAAATATATCAATGTTCTGTAATTGTATCTATAAATCAACAGACGAAACTTTTTGTTTCTGTGATTTTTTTGTTTTTGTCTAGAACTTGACAAGCTGAGAGACTACAATTTATGAAGAGTCAAGTTCAAGAATAGCTGTTAGACTCCTATTTAAGACATATCACAGAGTTGGGACCTGACTTATCAGATCATGTTGTCATATATAGTACTGCCACATAGATCAACATGATGAAACTCAAGAACATAGAATTAATCTCAAAATTGAAACTTTGTAGGAATTTCTTACATAGTGTTCACTCTGCCAGCCATTACTCTATACTTATTAAGGATTAAACTTCTTTAATCCTCTCAGCATTTTGAGGTGGTTCATTAATTCTCCATATTTTACAAATTAGGATATTAAGGTGCAGAAATGTTAAATAATTTGCTAATGAGTAGGGTCGCCAGGAGTGTGACTTGGTAGGGTTTGTTGTTGTTGTAGTTGTTGTTGTTTTACTGACTCCATGTTCTTTATAATATCCTGCCTTTCTGTATTATACACACACTTGTCAGAGGGTACACATGGCATCAATTACTACTATAAATAAAAAATATTTAAAATAAGAATAATATAATGTTTAAAGTTTAGATATTTGTTAAGCCTATAAAGAAAGCAGGAGAATGATAAACTCAAGTTCTGGGTAATAATTGCCTTTAAAGAGAGAATGAGAAAAGGAAACTGCAGAACGTGCCTTGGATAATTCAGAGTTACCAATTTTATTCTAAGGTCAGTATTCTCTGGGTCCTTATATATTGTGCTTAACTACAGCTTACAAATACTCAATTGTGTCTACTCTGTCTTTAATTCTTATTCTATTTTATTTAATTTTTTAATGTTCATTTATTTTTGAGACAGAGAGAGACAGAGCATGACCAGGGTAGGGGCAGAAAGAGAGAGAGAGAGAGAGAGAATCCAAAGTAGGCTCCAGGCTCTGAGCTGTCAGCACAGAGCCGGACGGGGACTGAACTCACAAACTGCAAGATCATGACCTGAACCAAAGTCAGACACTCAACCAACTGAGCCATCCAGGTGCCCCAAGAAAAACTTATTTTAAAGTAAACTTGCAGGGCACTTGGGTGGTTCAGTTGGCTGAGCATTCAACTCTTGATTTCGGCTCAGGTCATGATCTCGGTTTATGAGATCGAGCCCCACGTAAGGGCTCTGTGCTGACAGGGCAGGGCCTGGTTGGGATTCTCTGCCCCCTCCCCTGCTCACACTCTCTCCCTCTCTCAAAATAAAAACATTTTATTTTTAAAAAAATAGAACTGCATGGGTATGAATGGACATTCCACATTTATAAATCCATAAACCTTAAATTTTGAGGGAGCCCACCACAGTTGAATTCCATAGTTCTATTGTATAAGTCAAATACAAGAAGAAACCTGCATTTGGGCAAAGAATTTGATTAGAAACATAAAACAATTTCATTACAGTGGACATAAATAAGGGTAAGTCTTTACTTTAAAAATATTACCAGGCTTAATGAGCCAGAGGGTCTGCAAAGAATGAATTGTCTCTAAATATTATATCCATAGTTTATAAATCAGTTGACAAGATTTAAAGCTATTGGGGAAACATATTTTTAAGTTAAATAATTTGCAGCTGAATAAATGGCCTTATCAAAATGACACAGATTTTCAGTTAAAGAAAACCTTGCTGGGTGTTTCCCCTGAAATGTCACTGTGTCACTGGGGTCTGCCATCAGTTGTATGTTATTTAAATGTTAATCTATATATCAAGGTTAGAGGTTACAGACATGCCTCTGGTTGATATGAGGTAGAAAGGAATAGTTGGTAAATCTGAAATAAACGGAAAAGCTGATCTCAATGACTGAACAATAACAGTGTGTAGTAAAAACAGACCTAAGGGTTTTAGAAATTAATGAGTGGTAGGTAAAGAAATACACATTTATGGTTATCAGATAAACTAATATGACCCAAGGACAAATTATTAGATAGTAATATCTTTAATGGATGGAAATCATAATTCTCACTGTATTCTGTGCTAGAAAACCAAAAGTGGGGAACTGTGAATTTGGTAGGTGTATTTATGTTCATATATGCATTTTCATTCATTAAACAAATATTTTATTGATTACCTCAATAATGCAATGCGGGGGGAGGTAGGGGGCTTCTGTATTTCTAAGGGCTCAAACGAGCATTATCCAAAAGAAGCTTAGATGAAGATGATGTGTAATTTTTCTGAAGGTCAAAACACAGCTTCAAAAAGAATTTGGTTCTCATTACTGAAGGAACTGAAGGAAGTTTTGGTCAATTTCAGAATGTGTCTGCAATAAGAGGAATTCTAATAATAGGTAAGTTATTGGAAAGGATAGAGGCATACCATAGTGAGGAAAATATTTTTAACACAAATATAAGTAGTTTTTAAATTCTGTCTAATAAGAGAATTTTTCAAAATCTTATATATTCTCTACTCCTGTCTCAGTGTGTACGTACTACATCTTACTAAACCACTGCTATGTAATACATATGATTGACATTAAATATTAATATCCAAAACTTGCTGAAAGCAAAAATAAAATCAACATAAGTTCTATATCATTAATTAACTATATCAACAGCATTGTCTTTAAATCCTCTATAGTACATAATTGGTGTAGTATATTTTGTTCAGTCAGGCATAATTAAATGTCTATTACATAGCATATTCTATGTTTCAAAGATGATTCCATCTCTATTGATTCCTTTAAGGGTTTATTATCTAAGTTGAGAGATAAATGACTAAATCATCATCATGTTATAAGATG
Organism: Suricata suricatta; assembly: GCF_006229205.1. Lineage (NCBI taxonomy): Eukaryota > Metazoa > Chordata > Mammalia > Carnivora > Herpestidae > Suricata > Suricata suricatta. The sequence continues at coordinate 130,395,401 of NC_043705.1, read as the reverse complement.
GAGAGAGATACCATAGATTTCCATGCAGAAAGAACTGTCCTCCCTCTTTTTGAAGATGGAAAGAACTCAGGGGAGGTTTCCTTAGAAAATAAGTTGTGTATTCAAGTATAAGTGGGTATCATCAGAGAAAAATGGGAGTCATCCTGAAAATTGTAATAGAAGAGGAAAAGGAATGAATGTGTGTGTGCTTCAAAGGAGCCTGAAAAAGCAGGGGACAGCACATGTTAGATAGCATGTTTAGGCCCCCAAACTTCACTGTAAAACTGACAAAAAGTAAAAACTAGGGAACTCAAACTAAGGATGAGTTATAAAAACAGAAAAGAAGACCACTGAAGATACAAGCTAATTTTGCAGAAAAAAATAATTAGAGCCCATATGAAAACAATAATAGGAATATTTTTGAAGAAACAGAATTTAATTTATGTAGTCTTGGTGATTGATTAGGTGGGGGACTGGAGGAGGAGGACTGGGGAGACTTCCAGGTTAGAGATTTGCATGACGGGATGAAAGATGTTATTAGTGCCTGTGGTGAAAAGCAGAGGAGAAATAAATCATACCTAAGACGATGGACTTTGGCATCAGATACAGTTGGCTTCCAGCCTCAGCTATTCCACTTAATAGTCTGACCTTGCCATTAACTTTAACTCTCTCAGAGATTTGGTATATTCACATGTAAAATGGACAATGTAATAATGGCTCAGTGGATTATTGAAGCATTAACTGTGATAACATATGTAAAGTACATAGTATAGTACCAGACATTAAACATTTAAAAATTAGTCAATATTTTGGAAAATATTGGGAATAAATACAGGAGTATAGGAGCCAAAGGCTCATTCTTAGGTCTTGGCAAAGTCTGAAGTTTGAGGAATTGGACAGGGATTTAGATATTCATTTGGGGATATGTAGCATACACGAGTTCATTAAAATTATTATGCTGGGGATTCTCAGAAACAAGGGGTATGACAAGCAAAGAGGCGTGGGAATTGGGGGCACTGTTAAAGTCTCAATGGGAATCACCCATGAAGAAAAACATAAAGAAATGGGTATATAAGGGTGAGGAATTATAAAAAATTTCAATAATGTAAAGTGTAATCACAACAAACTATTCTGAATACGTTGGTCATAAGGACACAATTTAAAATAATTAATTTTCCTTCATTTATTCTGTAATTCATTTCAACACTTGATGGTTTTGCAGGAGACCCAGGGACAACTAATTGTAAAAGATAAAAGGAACCACACAGCAGTTACTAACAAGTCTTTTTTATTTATTTTTATTTTTTTATAATAGTTTATTGTCAAATTAGTTTCCATATAACACCCAGTGCTTCTCCCCACAAGTGCTCTCCTCCATGACCATCACCCCCTCTCCTCCTCCCTCTCCCCTTTCAGTCCATGGTTCGTCTTCAGTATTCAGTAGTCTCCCTTGATCTGTGTCCCTCACTCTTCCCCGCTCTCTTTACCCCTTCCTCTCCCCATGGTCCCCTGCCAGGTCTCTCCTGTTAGACCTATGAATGCAAAAATATGGTATCTATCCTTCTCTGCCTGACTTATTTCGCTTAGCATGACACCCTCAAGGTCCATCCACGTTCCTACAAATGGCCATATTTCATTCTTTCTCATTGTCATATAGTACTCCATTGTGTGTGTGTGTATGTATGTATGTATATATATATATATATATATATATATATGCTTGATCCATTCATCAGTTGATGGACATTTAGGCTCTTTCCATGATTTGGCTATTGTTGACAGTGCCGCTATGAACATTGGGGTACATGTACTCCTATGCATCAGCACTTCTTTATCCCTTGGGTAAAACCCTAGCATTGCTATTGCTGGGTTATAGGGGAGTTCTATCAATAGTTTTTTGAGGAGTCACCACACTGTTTTCTAGAGCAGCTGCACCAGTTTACATTGCCACCAACAGTGTAGGAGGGTGCCTGTTTCTCCACATCCTCGCCAGCATCTATAGTCTCTTGATTTGTTCATTTTAGCCACTCTGACTGGTGTGAGGTGGTATCTCAGTGTAGTTTTGATTTGACAAGTCTTTTTTATATAAATATTATTTTTAGTCTGGGACTTCAGAGCCAATAATATCCTAATTAAATCTAATAATTATTCTTTCATAATTGCTGAACATCTTTAGTAGCATTCGGGTTTCTTATTTCATTTTAATTCTCAAGATCATTCTTTTTCTTAATCAGCAAATAACTTTATTTGTAAAATTCAAAGTTTAATCCTAAAAACATACCTCTCGTACAATCTCTCTCTACCCAGCAATAAATTTAGTTTTGTAGGACTAATTTTTTGTCTTAGTGTGGATGAAGTACTTTTTAATGATTCCCCACACTAGATATCTGGTGGTTTGGACTGAGTTTTTTTTTTTTTAATGTTTTTTATTTATTTTTAAGAGACAGAGACAGCACGAGCAGGGGATGGTTAGAGAGACAGGGAAACACAGAATCTGAAACAGGCTCCAGGCTCTGAGCTAGCTGTCAGCACAGAGCCTGATGAGGGGCTCGAACCCATGAACTGCAAGATCATGACCTGAGCCGAAGCGAGATGCTTAACTGACTGAGCTATCCAGGCGCCCCTGGACTGAGTTTTTAACTGTAGCTGGAATCTACACGGAATACCTCACAAAACTAAGGAATAGAGTCAACTGAATCACTGTAACAAGATTCAGAATACCTCCTATATTCCTGACAGTGTCATAATCCACTTTGTAGCAGGACACTGACTAGAGAGGAGTGCAACAAAACACAGAAAAAACAAAAACAACAAATAAACTACAAAAAGAGCAAAACAAACAAAAAACACAACCCCCTAAGCACAAAAGCAGATTAACTGCCTTCCTGGCAATCTCTTCAGGCCAGAGCAGAGTGCTTGCCACAGACCTGACACTCAGTGAAAATGCCCTGCATGCTACAGATTTTGTGAAATCCCATTCCCAGTTTAAAACTATGCAGAATTGGGGGCGCCTGGGTGGCTCAGTTGGTTGAGCATCAGGCTTTGGCCCAGGTCATGATCTCATGGTTCTTGGGTTCGAATGCCCCATCAGCCTCTATGCTGACAGTTAGCTCAGAGCCTGGAGCCTGTCTTGGGATTCTGTGTCTCCCTCCCTCTCTGTGCCCCTCCCCTGCTCACGCTCACGCACGCTCGCTCGCTCTCTCTCTCTCTCTCTCTCTCTCAAAAATAAATAAATCATTAAAAAACATTTTTAAATAAAATAAAACTATGCAGAATTGGTGCTGTGAAAGTCTTGGCACAATTAACAAGGACAAACCTCTATTGTTAAAGAATTGATCACTGAGGACCTCATTACAAATTAACTAACAAAATACTTTCACTTACTTGTCAAGAAGTTGCAAAGTCAGAGTCTGTACAAATGTGGAAATACTCTTATTTCAGAAAACACAGGCACTTGTAGATCACAGTATCTCAGATTTAATTTATTCAGAACTTTTAAATAGTTTAAACATTTTTAATGTTTTTTATTTATTTTTGAGAGAGAGAAAGACAGCATGAGCCGGGGAGGGTCAGAGAGAGAGCCAGGCACAGAATTCGGAAACAGACTCCAGGCTCTGAACTAGCTGTCAGCACAGAGCCCGACACAGGGCTTGAACCCATGAACTATGAGATCATGATCTGAGCCGAAGCCGGACGCTTAACTGACTGAGCCACCCAGGCGCCCCAGAACTTTTAAATAGTTTAAATCCTCTCTGTGGAATGATTTATTCTTTCATGGACATATAACTACCAAGTATTGTGGGGTCTTCTTTGGCAACAGTCATAATGTATAATCTTTCAGTTGGGCCGTTGAGTGAATCAAGGCACCCAAATTCTACTGCCATGGAATCAGTCTCTCACTGACCAGTCAAGGCTGCACTACATGAACCAAGGAAAGCCGTCAGCAGATTAACTTCCACTAAATCCAACCTCTCCACAGAAACATGCACCATCCTCTTCAGTTTTGTTTTGAACCCAAAAGACTTGACCCTCCATTAACTCTGCATTCACTGTTTCCCCAAGAGAGAAGCTGGAAAGAATGACTATCAGCTGCTGTCGTTTATACTCCTTGAACTTCAGCTACTGAACACAAAATATTTTTGCCGTGTCGATTGCACTCAATAATTGCAAAACTCTTTGCGCATTAACAAAACCCCCTTAGGTTTCAGAACAGAACAGTCTGCATCAGTGCCATTTGAGCTGTGCCAGGTAGGAAAGAAGGAAACAGTTAAGCATTTTTTTCCACCTCCCATGTTTGAAAGCCAGAGTGGTTGGTAACTTTCAGAGAGCACAATGGGAAAATAAAACAAGTAATTTATAATAATTATCGAGAAGACAAGAAAGAATGACAAGATACTTACTGAGCAAATTCAAGTACTTAATTAATTTGACCTCAACACTAACAAAAATGTTTCCAAGTACAGCTCTCCGAGGTATGTAGTAATTAAAGTATGTTAATTGTAATGAGAACATCTATCACAAAAATGATGTGGTCTTTCACCATAATTTTAAAATAGGTGTAGTTTAAGAGCTCTACTTTCTGGTTGTATTCCTTTTGAGCACAAAGCCAAGAAAAAGTTCAACATGGTCCTGAATGAAAAAACAGTTTACATTCCTTTTATAAAAGGCACACACTCAGTAGATCAAATATTCTTGAAGCAAACTGATTTACTGTTGATATTTTAGGGACATTTTAAGAAACAACAATTATTTTTTTCTTTTTTTTAATGTTTGACTTATTTTTGAGGAGAGAGAGATAGCATGAGCAAGGGAGGGGCACATAGAGAGGGAGACACAGAATCTGAAGACAGGCTTCAGGCTCTGAGCTTTCAGCACAGAGCCCAACGCGGGGCTCAAACCCACAAACTGCGAGATCATGACCTGAGCTGAATCCGGACGCTTAACCGACTAAGCCACCCAGGCACCCCAACAATTATTTTCAATTATGTATCATATCACATTTTACTATCATGTCAGATTTTACTAGAATATTAACATGTATTCTAAATGATCGTATTCTTATACAATACGTCTACAAAGAATGAATCATTCACCATATATTGGGAAGGGAAGAAAAGGGAGTTATGGCAAATGAAATATGTCTATCTTTTTCATCACTTATTTTTAGTGTAGAATGAGGTACTGGAAAATAGTCTAGCTGCTCAATATATAGGGAATAATTATATATGAGAAAAAGGTTAAGACAAAATATATTAAGATATGTGAGTACAACTGTACAGATGTACAAATACAAATAAGTATACTGAAAAAATAAATGAGAACATTGTCAGTGAAAATTTAAAAATTAGATATGGTATTGGGGGCTCCTGGGTGTTCAGCCGGTTAAGCATCTGACTCTTGGTTTCAGCTCAGGTCATGATATTGTAAGGACACAGGTCTGAACCAAACTGACTCCATGACAGGCTTCAAGTTTCCCCTCTGACCTGGGAGGCCTAAGTGTCAGTTTCCCAGAATCATTAGACAATAAAAGGGCACAGATTGCTCCACCAGGGACCACCCTAGTAAAACCCAATCAGAAGCGGCCAGCTAAAATGCTTAACATTCCTAAGGGCAGGCCTAGAGATAGCCATAGATAACCACTTATTGCTTAAGGTTAGTTACACCCTACATGAGGGTCCTGGGTCCTCTCTGTAATTGGTTAATAGTTTGAATGTTGTGATTGGGTCCCGCCAAAAGTAATGGACACTCTGGACAATGTGTATGGTTAAAGTTACTGCCAATAATGTTATGTGATAATGATTGGATCCCTGTACCTGTGGCACAATTTCCTGTAACTCCTCCTTCCCAAAGCCCATAAAGGCCCTACCCCCGCCTTTGTTCGGGGCTCTCAGCACAGATCCACTGCGCTGGTGATGTCTGTGAGCCCGAGCTCGAGCCCATAATGATAATAAAGTCCTTTGCTTTTGCATGCGTGACTTGGTCTCCCTGGCGTGACTCCGCCTCCGGTTTTGGGGGACGATATTGAAATCTGGGCATCACAATATCTGGGTTGGTGAATTTAAGCCCCACATAGGGCTCTGTGCTGACACTCCAGAGCCTGCTTGGGACTCTCTCTCTCCTTCTCTGTTCCTCCCATTCTCATACTGGCTCTCTCAAAATAAATGAATACACTAAATTTTTTTAAATCAAAATTAGGGTTTTAAGTAAGAGATGAAGCTTTCAGATTCCTTTAAAAATAGTGTTTTTCATTGTGGGGAGAGGCGTGTTCAGTAACCAAGTTAAACTGAATTGACAATGTAATGATAGGCCAAGTATTTATTAGAAAAAAAATGAATCCTGATTATGGAGGGCTTATAATACTTCATTTCAAAAGATCTGGAAGAGGGAAGGAAAAGAGAATAGAAAGAGGGGAAGGAAAGAAAAGAAAGTCACTATAGAATAAAAGCTTAGTATTTCAACAAATGAAAAAGCACTGAATGTGCTCATAATATAAAGCTGCAAAATCTTGTCATAAAATTTGCATTTAGATGTAGAAAAGTACTGCAAGGAGAAGGGAATCTGAAGATTTTTACTGTAAGAATTTGTTAATTCTCTGTTAAAATGCACAACTTTTTTAGAGGAACACTCAGTGTGTATCTAATTATCATCTTATTACTATTCTTACCCCTACTCTATTCACACATATTTAATTTTTGCTTTTTCAGGACCCAAATTCTTAGGCCTCTTAGATCTTCTAGTTCTTGAATGGGGAAAATATTCTGGAAATGGAAAACAATCACATTTTATTGGTAGATTTATAAATTACTGAAAACTAGAATGTCCCAAAAAAACAAGAACTAGATCAAGGAGAATAATCTACTAATAAGGAGATGGGTTTATTCGGGGATCATTCTTCAGTTGTCATTATCTCTGCAAATGTGACAATTTTCAATGGCATTATTTCACCAGAACCTCTTTCTGTCAAGGGGACTGTCTTACACTCACTGTGGGAACTTCTCTAGCAATCCATTAATCTCGCCTTCCTTCACTCTATTTCTCACTCAAAGTCAACTGTGGATGTGGGCAAGTCTATAAGGCAGCTCTCTTAATGGAATGGCTCCTCAGTTCACTCCCAAATCAGCTCATGCTTTCCTAATTGCTAGTTGAGAGGACAGTTGAAGAAAAGCTGGAGAGCAAAAACCCAGCAATTAGCTCCTCCCATACAGAAGTGATTGTCCCTGCGGGTCAAATTCCATTCTGTAAACTAAGTCAGAGGTCAGCTAAAGTCAGTGTTGTTGAATTAATAATCTTCCATTTTCCCCAAAGGGGGAGGGTGATAGTTCATCAATTGTAACAATGTCCTTAGAAGAATTGTGGGATTCTTTCTTTCAAAAGAAGTTAACATACAAGGTGCTTTGTGTAACCATAACTTCAAATAGAACAAGAAGAATTAGACCAGAAGACAGATGCCTAATCTAAAGATAAATCACTGCATGAACTAGGCAGAGAAAAGTGGGATCAGAGGAATACAAATCAAAATCACAATGAAATATCACCTTACACCAGACAGAGTGCAAAACACACACACACACACACACACACACACACACATATAAGAAATAATGAAAGTTGGCAAAGATGTGGAGAAAAGGAAGCTCTGTGCACTGCTGGTGGTACAGCCACTATGAAAAACAGAAAGGAAGTTCCTCAAAAAGTAAAAAAAAAAAAAAATAGAACCTCCATATGATCCAGCAATTCCACTTCTGGATATTTATCTGGGGAAAAAAAAATACTCAGAAACCCCAATTCAAAAAGATCTATGCACCCCATGTTCGCTGCATCATAATTTACAACCAAAAGACAGAAGTAACCAAAGTGCCCATCTGCACATGAATAAACAAAATGTGCTACACACATGCACAGCAGGCACGGAGTATTAGTCAGCCATAAAAGAGAAAGAAATCCTGCCAATTATGACAACAATGATAGACCTTGAGGGTATTATGCTAAGTAAAATAACTCAGAAAAGGACAAATGTTACCTGATATGACTTGTGTGCAGTCTTATAAAAGCAAATAAACAAAAATGAACTCGCAGATGCAGAGAACAGATCAGTGGTTGCCACAGGTAGATGGGTGAGAAGTTGGGAAAAATGGGTGCGGGGGTCAAAAGGTACTGTAAGGACGCAGGTCTGAATCAAACTGACTCCATGACAGGCTTCAAGTTTCCCTATGAAACTGAAGGCCTAAGTGTCAGTTTCTCAGAATGATTAGACAATAAAAGGTCACAGAGTGCTCAACTAGGGACCACCCTAGTAACACCCAATCAGAAGCGGCCAGCTATAATGCTTAACATTCCTAAGGGCAGGCCTAGAGATAGAAGCCATAAATAACCACTTATTGCTTAAGGCTAGTTACACCCTATGTGAGGGTCCTGGGTCCACTCTGTAATTGGTTAATAGTTTAAATGTTGAGATTGGGTCCCGCCAAAAGTAATGGACACTCTGGACAATGTGTATGGTTAAAGTTACTGCCAATAATGTTATGTGATAATGATTGGATCCCTGTACCTGTGGCACAATTTCCTGTAACTCCCCCTTCCCAAAATCCATAAAAGCCCTACCCCCCCTTTGTTTGGGGCTCTCAACACGGATCCACTGCACTGGTAAAGTCTTTGAGCCTGAGCTTAAGCCCGGCCAGCCTAAGACCATAATAAAACCACCCTTTGCTTTTGCATGCATGACTTGGTCTCCCTGGTGGTCTCTGGTTTGGGGGGACAATATTGAAATCTGGGCATAACAACCTAAACTTAATATGGTGAATCATTCTGCAAATATATTGTGAAAATTAGTCAAGGGAAACCCCACTAGGGGTCTTGGGATGGTAGAAGGGGAAGCTGAAGGGGAAGATCTACTACTCACTGTTAATTATGGAAGAATTGTCCTTTACAGACCCAACAAAAAAATCCTCAGCAGGAAAGAATCATCAGTTATAGGCCCCCACAGGAAAAGGCATTCACTGTATCTTCTGTAAGAAACTGACCTCCCCATCAACTCTGCCAAACAGAAAAGGCCATCACCTTGAACTCTTGATTCTCTCCAGTGGAATTTTATTCAGAACAACCCCTCCCTTCTTCCTCCTTAGTAAAAAAAATATCCCCTCCTTTTGTTTGTTGGACTTGTCTGTGGTTTGCCATAGGCTGTTTGTCCTAGATTGCAATCTCTGATAGTCCCAAATTAGCCCATCTTGTGCTGGTAAAACAACTGGCAATTTTAATTTTAAAGTTAACAATATACATACATCAAATCACTATACTGTTCTCCTAAAACTAATACAATATTATATGTCAATTATTTTCAATTTTTAAAAATATTAAAGCAATGTTAACTAACAAAAACAATGATGGAAATTTATTGTAAGCTTCAGTGATTATTCAAAATTATAGTAAACAAGCATTTTGTTTCTCTGCAACAAAACTGCCACAAGTGTGCTGTAGAAAGTTCTGGAAACTACAAGTAACCAAGTAACTGATGAAGTTACCCATCAAACATCACTATCACTATCCCAGCTGCTTTCCTGGAAACTAGAAGACTGTGACTAATCCAGAATACTGCACTAGCAAATTTTTTTTAATACCTTATTTGAAATTCTTCAGCTCCAGTGGAGTTATCATTTAATGGGATATGTGAATTAGAGATGAATACTGTATAAAAAATATTGTAAAGAATAATATCATATAAAGTCCTACATAGGCAGGGCTTTGCCATTTCTATAGCTATACATACATTGCTTACAACAGGGTCTGGCATACATTAGATCATGAAATAAATGTTTACAAAATGAAAAACTGGAATGGTAATTAATTAAACCTCAGGATATCTGCTTCAATATAAAATAATCCCATACACCTGAGGATAAAATTTTGAAATTTCAGGGATATTATCAGGCCTCCCAGCCCACGGCCATATGTGAGATAAACATTTTGCATTACTCAGAAATGTAAGTGAGAATACCAATAGGTTGTTGACATTTTACTCCTATTAAAGTATGCTCATTATTGGGGTACCTGGGTGGCTCAGTAGGTTAAGTCTCTGACTTTAGATCAGGTCATGATCTCGCGGGTCCTGGAGTTCAAGCCCCATGCTGACAGCTCAGAGCCTGGAGCCTGCATCAGCTTCTGTGTCTCCCCGTCTCTGCCCCTCTCCTACTCACACTTTGTCTCTCAAAAATGAATAAATGTTAAAAAAACATTTTTTAAAACTATGTTCATTATTATGGAGAGGAAAGTGAAAGATCACATCTTTTTGCATGCACGTTCTGGATAAGCTGTAGTGTTGGATGTTTTAATACATATTGCTTTTCGTTATTACTATATTCCAGAAGAGAGTAAAAAACAAACGTGGTTAAATATAATAAGCTACTAAACATTAAAGTAGGACTTACATGGAAACTGCACTTAGATGTGGAACCACAGGCTTATGATGTTAGACCGAAGCCCTATTTTCCCAACTGCCTTATGGGGAACCCGGCCTTAGCCTCAAGAGGTGGGTGGGTGTGGATGCCAGCATGGTATGCTGTGCTCCGCTGGGTGAAGCTGGGAGTATGCTTCACGGTTTCCCATCCAGATGGTACCGATGAGAACCGACCAGAAGCACAGTTCAGAAGACACGGGTGAAGAAGCAACCATTCTTCTCAAAGATCACTGTGGACAGACACTTGATGGGCAGGCCCAGCGGTGGACAAGTGGGTCTAGCCGGTCCTCTCGCACTGAACTCCTCCAGGAGCTTATGCTTGATGCCTGGCCACAAGGATGAACGTGACCTCGGGCCCACCCATGCCTATCTTCTCAGCTGCAGGCCCACCGAGGCCATTGTCCAACTGAGACCACAGCGCCCTAGAGACCCCTGTGGGAGCCCCTCGTCCAGACCCACCACCACCCCGGATTCCCGGATTTCCATGCCAGCTGTGACTTGTCCCCTCCAGTCAGGAGGGGTAGAGGTTTCTTCTCTCTGAGCCTCAGGACTCCCCTTCCAGACCGTCGGTTCTCCAGCTCGCCATCAACTGTGTACATTCACGCTAAAACCTAATCCCTTATTCTCATGAAATTTAAGGTCAGCTCTGCTTTCATGACTAAAGCCTAATTAATATTCAACAGTTTATTTTATCAATCTGGAAACAATAGTAACAACGCCTTCCATTAAAGACACCACGCTACGGAATGAATGCTTGTGTCCTTCAAATCACTGTGTTGAAATCCTAACCCTCTATGTGTTGGTGTTAGGAGGTGGGGCTTTGAGGGGTGATCAGGCCATGAGGGCGGAGACCCCATAAATAGGATTAGGTCCCTTATAATGAAGATCCCAGAGAACTCTCCCCCCTTCCACCAGGTGAGGACAGCAAGAAGACCACTGTCCATGGGTCAGGAAGTATGGCCCTTACCAGACACTGGATCTTCCAGCACCCTGACCTTGGACATCCTAGCCTCTGGAACTGTGAAAAATAAGTGTTTGTGATTAAGCCACCTAGTTAATGGAATTTTTTATAGTAGTCCAAACGGACTATGATAGTGAATGTACCTAATGGCAATAGACATTTCACTACATGTATATTGTAGTATTTATGGAATTTTTCTATTTAAAAGTTTGGGGGGTTTTGGTGCTTGTTTTTATGTTAATATAATACAATGCTGTTCACCAAATATATTTGGTGATTTTTTTAATTGCTTTTATTTTTTTAATTTTTAAAAATTTATTTAAATCGAAGTTAGTTAACATAATGATTACAGGAGTAGAATTTAGTGACTCCTCACTAACATATAACACCCAGTGCTCATCCCAGTAAGAGCCCTCCTTAATGCCCATAATCCATTTAACCCATCCCCCCGCCCAAAACTCCTCCAGCAACCCTCAGTTTGTTCTCTACTATTAAAGTTTATGGTTTGCCTCCCTGTTTTTGTCTTAGTTTTCCTTCCCTTTCTCTATGTTTTTCTGTTTTGTCTTTTAAATTCTACATGAGTGAAATCATATGATATTTATCTTTCGCTTAGCATAATTCACTCTAGTTCCATCCACATTGTTGCAAATGGCAAGATTTCATTCTTTATTCTTTCTCGTATTTTCTTGGTGTATCCTAGATACTTTGTAAGCAATTAGAAAAATTAAGTTGGTAAATATCATATTGATATATTTGCAAATGGAAAATATTTAAAATACATATAAATACATATAATTCTTATACTTCATTAACATCGTTCAATTTTTACTTCTGTCTCTCCATCCCCCCCACCATCCCTCTCTTTCTTTGGATGTATGTGTGTATACATGTATATGTTTCTATGTCTAGTTTACATTTGAAATGACTTATTCAACCAGGAATTTACAAACTCCAATTTGCTTTAAGTCACTTATTAACAAACACATGGACACAAAAGTAGACAATTGTTTGCACACCCACACTTTGACCTTAGCTTGTAGTAGCTGAACACTTAAAGGTGTAAAGGGTAAAGTACATGAAGTACATGAATATTAGAGGGAAAAGAACAGCAAACAAAGGTCATTTTTACCTTGTTTACCTACTTGAAAAGGAGGCTTCAGAAAAAAATCAGATTAAAACTCTGATACCAGTTCATCAAGTGCACTGAGACCACCATTTGAAAGTTACACCAAACCAGAACAAACAAATGCCATCGAGTTTTCATTTCATAGTTCTAAAATCCATTAACATTCCTCCCATTATAAACCTGTATGTAAAATTATGTATAATTTTTTTCCTTAAAAATAAAAGTGAGGATGTGTATTCACGTGAATGTATGGTCATATAACACACAAAAGTTATATAAGAAATCTGGAGTAATTTGGACATTCATTTACTTATACATACAAAATCTATTTATAAATATGGCAAGCATTTACTATGTGCTAGTCTGCCAGACACTAGTCTCCTCTCCTGAGCTATATCAGCACTTAAGATATAAGGATCTCTGTTCTCCAAGTGCTTCAAGAGGAAGTGGCAAGAAATAATAATCATGATATGGAAAATTAACAGTGTAGAAGAGGAGAAAGCAGGTTATGCTGTCTGAGGATTTTGTGCAGCTGGCACTGCTACTGGAGGAGTGAGAACAGACCTCATAAAGAAGGGGCAACCTGCACAAAGACACTTGAAGACAGTGACAGGCATCTGGTAAACAGAATTCCAGCCAGAGGGAATGGCTAGGAAAGGTGTGAATTCGCCTGGTAAATTTCAGGAAAGGCCAGGGGAGAGCTGTGTGAGCAGAGTGAGAGAGGGGGGGAAAAGGAAGGAAGAACCAATCAGAAATAAAATGAGGCAGCACAGATCACACAGACCCTTGGCATTTCCTCTTGAGGTAAATGGGGAGCCATCAGTTGATTTTGAACACAGGTGTAACATGATCTAACATATTTTCAAAGGACAACCCTTCCTCTTGAGACTAATCTTCAGAGGGCTAGAGGCATTTTTACCACCAGAATCATGGTGATTAACAGTGACACTGCTGGGATGGGTAAGATTCTACATATGCTCTAGAAGTGGAGAGGACTTCCTGCCCGATGAGATGTTCAATGTGAAAGAATTAGAAGATGTGAGAGAGTTTGAGAAAGTTTAACTTGAATGAAAGCAAGCATGGAGTTTATCAACAGACATGGTAAAATCTCAGGCTGGAATGTATCTGTGAGTGAAGACTAAGAGTTCATTTTGGACAAGGGAATTTGAGATATCCATTGGGAACCCAAGCATCTCATGTGCCAAGAAAGCAGTTGGGTAGAGGAGATTAGATTTGGGGAGATCCGAGCTGTAGATGTATGTCTGGGAGTTGTCAACATATGGTGTTTAAAACTATGAACTTGGATTAGATCACTCTCTGTGTGGGTGTAGATAGACAGGAGAAAATGAAAGCTGCCTCAGTATAATGAGGTGAAGAGAAGATACCAGCAAATAAAACTGAGAAAGGACTGTTAAAGATCAAGGATAGAACCAAAGGTATGTGGGCATCTAAGAATTCAAGTTTCAAAGGTTGTTTATGAGGGGGAAATGGACTGGGTCAAATAATCATTGAATAAATTTAAGACAGATTAGTCTTCTATGTGTTCAGGTTTCTAGGAGTTGTCAGGAAGTGTCTGGAAGAATACACAGGAGACCATCAGAGTGATGTCATCCCTGGGAAGTAAGATAAAAGGTGAGCAGAACAGGACAGGAAGATTCAGTTTAACATGCTCCACTACAATTGACATTCTTCCCCATGGGCGTGCATTACACTTATAATGAAATATGAAAATATATCTAAACTAGAAAAATAACATCTCAGTGACAAAATACATTAGATGACAACTGATGAAAATATCAAACAGGTTAAATATGAAAAGTAAATTTAAAAAAAGAAAGAACAGAAAGAAAAAAAAGAAAAAAACAAATCCTCAAAAGAGTATCCATGGAATTATAACAGAATCCCAAACTTTTTAAATCATTGTTTGGATTAAATTTTGCCTCCAGGTGACTTATTTTAAAGTGTGAATATGTTACCTGAGATGGGCAATGGGAAATAGATAATCTCAACAGTATTTTAGGGGCACGTGGGGGGCTCAGTCAGTTGAGCATCTGACTTCGGCTCAGGTCACAATCTCACAGTTTGTGAGTTAGAACCCCGCGTCCAGCTCTGTGCTGACAGCTCAGAGCCTGGAGCCTGCTTCAGATTCTGTGTCTCCCTCTCTCTCTGTTCCTCCCTTGCTTGCATTCTCTGTCACTCAAAAAATAAGCATTAAAAAATATTTTAAATGGTAGATGGCTCAAATTATTAAGTATACATAGTTAAGAAAAAGTGGTATGCAACATTAGAGAAATAAACATTCTGTAACTCTGTGAACGTGGAAGATTGGTTGTAGAGTCAAGAGGAGGGCAGCACAATTCAACACAGGCTGCCCATGAAGGACATGGCCCACGAGAGTCTTCCACAAGGAAGTACTGCAGTGCCATGGACCCCTATGGAGGATTATAATAGTCAGGGACCAGAGTCAGGCCAAGTAAATGACCTGGAATCAAGTTTGGAGCAGGGATCCATTACCTCTGCAGGACAAAGGTACATGGAAAATCAGATAGAAGGCAAGATATCTCTGGAGTGGTGAGTTACAAGGTCAGGGCTCACCCTAAAACTGTAGATGAAATCTCCTAGTAAAATCAGAAGTGCTAAACTATCAGCAATGGGACCAGATAAATCTGGTTGAAAATATTTTGAGAAATAAATGATGGGGAACAGGAACTTTGAGAGGTCTTCATATTTTTTTTTTAATTTCTTTATTGTTTGTTTATTTTTGAGAGAAAGAGAAAGCATGAGCAGAGGAGGGGCAGAGAGAAAGGGAGACACAGAATCTGAAGCAGGCCCCAGGCTCTGAGCTGTCAGCACAGAGCCCAACACGGGGCTCAAACCCACACTGATGCATGAGATCATGACCTGAGCCAAAGTTGAATACTCAACTGACTGAGCCACCCAGGTGCCCCAAGATCTCGATATTTTTCCAATTAGTGATCAAAAATCTTCAAACTGACTTATCAAGATAAAATCTTCTGATGCAGTTTAATACAATGCATCTTAACTAATGAGTAACAAGCCAAAGGAAAAATAAAGGGAAAAAAAATGTCTTCATACATGTTTTTGCATTTCTGTTGAGTTCCCTCAGAGAGAGGCAGGTACATTTTATTTGTTTGTTTGTTTTTGTAAAGAGAATTTTGGCTCCATTGCTGCAGCCTAAACTTACTCTAATGCATTTATTCTTCCATTTTTTAATGCCAAGGAAAGTTTTAGACTCTTTCATGGAGTCTAAAACATTCCTTGACATTAAAAAATGGAAGAATAAATGCATTTACAAAAATTGGTTAAGTAACCATTAATGAAAATATCTTGGCTTCTGGGTTAAAGTTATTAGTCATCGCTTTGTGACTGGAAAGAAGAATATAATAATTTTTCAGGGTAGTTCTCTGAGAATCCACAATACTGGGGAAGTTTTCCCCAGTCTATTTGTAAAAACACTCATAATTTACTAGTTTTCCATGGTGACATGAACTAATGGACCATCTTTAAATAAATTCACTTAGAGATCCAGAATGTGGCACAACGCTCTGGTTTTCTGTAGTGCTGTAAAATTAGCATCAACCACAGAAGAATTCACCATTCTTCACCTCCCTGATGTTTGTCATCTCTGCACCATAAATCATGGAGCAAGAATAAATGAAGTTGTTTTTCTCCTGTCATTCATATTTCATATAGCTTTCTCTATAGTGTAGAAGTATTTCATTTTTAGGAAGGATTAATGCCAAAGGGTTTACTGCCTTCTATCAGAAGCATTTAGCTAGCTTTAGAGATGTTACTGAATAAGTTGCATTTAACATTCATGTCTGTGTGCACACATGCATCCACTGTGATAAACATGCAATGTGAGGGCATCACAAAAATGCTTTGAAAAACATTTAAAGTCTATTTCCAGTGAATTTCCCTTAACTTTCAAGATTTCTTAGCACAGACGTGTGCCTATAGAGAGACTGTAATGAATTAACAGGAAACAGTCCTATAAAGGAAGCAATCACCATGGCTGGCATTATGAAACAGATCTTTGGCCCCTTGATTCAACATTTACAATTGACGTAACATTTTTTACGTTCAAGACTGATTCAATGTCCCACTTTTTTCTCTCTGTAGGTCTGTCTGCATATCTCTGTGTATGTGTAAAAGGGAGCAAGATGAATGATAGATGTGAATGTAAAGTTAAGGATGCTTCATTGAGGATGGGGAGAAACAGAGAGAATGTCTGAATTTCTTTTCAAGAAAATACAAAGATGAACTCTTGAATAAGCTGTTGATATTCTCATAAGGAAAGTGACCCTTAGCTAAAATTTCATGCTCTTGGCAAAAATAATCCATCTGCAGTTATAAGGCAGAAAGCTTCATGGACTTGCACACTAAGATTTCCTGTAATGACTTGGAAATCTACAGGAACAAGGGAAGGGGGCCTAACCCATCATTTGGTTGTGATAACATGACCCACATGAATGTTAGGGGATAATGGGCAACTTAGCTCACTGCAAATCAAACAGCTCCATGATCCATCATTAACCTAAGTGAGCCTTCGTTTATTGAAGTAGCCCTCTAAATGAATAGGTCACAGCCTGTTTAAAAGCTCAGAGATTTGTTAATGTTCCAAGGACTTAGAGTCTATTAGATCAGACGGCCTGAGCATGTACAGAATTATAGGCACTTTGGATAACTAACATGCTTTAGTGTATATATATATGTATACATATTTTAAAGAATATTCTTTGAAACTTGGTTTAAACAGAGCACACTGCATTTGTGGCATTATCCTGCACAAATGTGGATATGTGTCAAGCTGAAAAAGAAAAGACTCTGTAGAGAGATACTCCACAAGAGGAAATAAGTTTCCACTCTAAACCGACTTTCATAATGCAATTAACTCCATTAGGGAGAATGGAATTTTGAATACTGTTCAAATTAAGGCAGTGGAGTTAGAAGCAGCAGCAATTCAGGAAGAATTAGCACTGCCCTTCTGAAGAGAGCTGCTGAATTAAACCTTGGAGGGTTTTACGATTAAGCCATTTAATTGTTACTTTAGGAGCTCTGGACTCTGCATAGACACGAGTCCAGGTGTTAATGCTGATTCTCCTCTGTTCTCTCCAGATAACAAAACTGAATCTCAGAGCCAATTAAGACAAATCTTTAAAGGCCTTTTTTTCCCCTCCTTTTGGTGCATCCTGGGAGGTTTATTTTAACTGTGGACACCATGGGGAATCAGGGACATTATACTTAGTGAGATAGTATTGAATCTTGAGTTGAAAAGATAACTAGTACTTGTCCAAATTATTCTGTATTAGTTTTAAAACCATTTTTTTTGGTAGGCTGACACTCAAATTGTAGCCTTTTATTCCCTTAATAATCTTAACAGAACACTGTTTCCGTACTGAATATGAACACAAATGGCATGCCTAGTGATTTTTACACTTGTAGGCCAAGTTATATGCATGAATATATTACTATAAAAAGTCACATAATTCACAAGTATGTGTCATTCTCCTCCCTAAAGATTACCATTCTTAACATATCATCATGTAAATCATTCAAAAGCCTCCTATATGCATGTGTATGTTTAAGTAAATTTATGTACCCATATCCACTCTTTCATTTATTCATTCACCAAAACGCTTATGGAAGGCTCCTAAGTGCAGGCACTATTGTGTGGCTTCCCTCGTGTGGTCTGAATTTTCTTTAGGCAGATAGACAATATAACAGTATCACGTAAGCTGAAACAGGTCCTATTTAAAGAAAATTAAATATGGATAAAGGGAAAGATAATTCTTCTGGGGAAGGAAATGCTATTTATAGACCGTGATTAGAAAATGTAGGTCTGAAGTATAAATATTTAAGGCAAGGTCTACATAAATAAAAGAATACATTGGGTGAGTGCAAATTCTCCGTGGCAGGGACGAACTCAGCATAAGGAGAAAGAAAACGGAGGAGTTACACCAGGTATTGTTTTCAAAGCACAGGAAGTACTTAGTGATCTTGTTGTCTGTGCACTGGAGCTGTGGGGAGGAGATAGAAGTCGAAGCGGGAAGATGGCTTAGGAGCCTGGGACAACAGTGGCTGTATCACAGGTGACAGGTGAGGAAGTAGTGACTGGATGTGCTTAAGTGGGCGCCTGGGTGGGCCAGTCAGTTAAGCCTCCAACCCCGGCTCAGGTCATGGTCTCACGGTTCGTGGATTCAAGCCCCGTGTCGGTCGGACTCTGTGCTGACAGCTAGCTCAGAGCCTGGAGCCTGTCTTCGGATTCTCTGTCTCCCTCTTTCTCTGACCCTTCCCTGCTCATGCTGTCTATCTGTCTGTCTCTCTCTCTCTCAAAAATAAATGAAACATAAACAAAAAAAGGTATACTTACGCAATAAGGCCATGAAGCCAGTTAATCCAATATTGGCACTGATGATCGGAAGAAGAGAGAAAAGCAAAGCCTCAGAGTTGACTCTAAATCCTTAAAAATTAAATGAATAATTATATAATTTACTGAGATGACGTATGTTAGAAAACGGAAAGTATTTAGATTGTGGTGATGAAGAGCAGAAATTAAAGGTTTGGTGTTTAAACAATTTATGTTGAACATGACTGATACATGTTGCTATGGACTGCATATATTGCCCTGAAGGGCGCGGGCACATAGGTTGAATTGCTGACTCCCAAGGTGAGGGTAGCGGAGATGGGGCCACTGGGAAGTAATTAGGTGCAATGACTCAGAAAGGTGGGATCCTCACGATGGGACAGAAAACAGAGAGCCTGCTCCCAGGCTCTGTCTGCACAAACACCAAGAGGTCATGTGAAGACACAGTGAAAAGACAGCCAGTAACAAGCCATGAAGACAGCTCTTGTGGGAGAGTCCCTCGGTGGAAAGAAAAAAACAAAACTCAAGGCATCTTGGTTATACGCACTGGTGACAATATCCCTTAAGACCTTGTAACATGAGACCACTTAATCACACTACATGTTTGTACATTACCATATATGGGAGACAAAGAAGTGGGAAATATATAAAAAAAACTATGCCACATGGCATTCGGGACTTAGCCCTTGGGTACTAACCCAACAGAGCCCTGCGGGCAGGAGCAAGGTTGCTCCCTGGAAAGGAAGGCCTGGGGTCACGACTCTGCGTGGGAATCCCACTAAGCTCCCATTGGGAACACAAGCAGCCAGCACCTTAATCTGCGACTTCCAGCCTCCTGAATGGTAGGAAAATGAGCTGCTGTTGCTTAGCCTGCCCAGGCTGTGGTATTTGGTTCTGGCAGCCCAGACAGCAGCCTAACACAGACGTGCGAGTGGAAACACTGGAGTTGGCATTTGGAGACCAAAGTCGGAATCTCCGCATAAAGACTGGAGACAAAGACATAGATTTCGAAATGGGCTTTCAAATGGCATTAGGAACCTGTACTACAGGATGACATTACCTCTTCTAGATATGTGAGCAGGCCCTAAGACTGGGCCCAGGGATGCTCTGACAGTTTCTACTTATAGGTCTAACGACAGAGAACTCACAGAGGAGAATGAGAAAAAGCAGCCTCTGAGAAAAGAATAAAATCAGAAGACAAGGACAAGCACATGAAAATATTTCTGCAGAAAATAATCCAAGTATTACAACTGCTAGGTTTTGAGTTTTGACAGATGCTAACTAATTTCCCTCCAAAAAGATTTCACCATTTACAATATAGACAAAACCTTAGGAGATGGGCCTCTGTTTCTGTGGTGTGATTGTGTAATTTGACTATGCCCGACATTTTTGTTTTTCAGAATACTTGCATGACAATATTGCTGTCTGAAGGTATGTGTAAGCTTCTGGGCTATAGCAGGTCACATGCCATGTATGTTTATTTATACCATTGCTTTTTTCATCTCTAGTATTATATAATTATGGGCATATAAAATTGCTTGTTAAATAAACATGTGAAATTCTGAGATTTGAATGTATTATAGAATAACTGTCTTTTTTAACATTTAGTTATAGAGAGAGAGAAGGAAAAGAATGCATGCATGAGAGCAGAGAAGGGGCAAAGAGAGAGAAAGGGAGAGAGAGAGAATCCCAAGCAGGTACCACACTCAGTGTGAAACCCAAGGCAGGGCTCAATCACTCAAACCAGGAGATCATGACCTGAGCAGAAATCAGGAGCTGGATGCTTAACCAACCGAGCCACCCAGACACCCCAGAATAACTGTCTTTTTAATTCTGCAGTTAAAATTTGTATTATTTATATTTAGTATACAGAGGAATTTTCTGTGTGCCAGATTACTTGGCACAACTCTAATTTGGGTTGTAACAGCTACAATTCTAACACTGGACTTCCTTCAATGTAAGGATCTCATAGTGGTGACCTTCTAGTAGGCAGTTTGTTACAAATATCAGATATTGATTTAAGTAATGATATGTCTTACTGTGAGACACTCTTCTGTTTCAGAGAAGTATTCTTGGTTTCCCATTCTTGCCTAAGTAAACATGTAACATAAAAACCTTGCCTAGCGTTTATGTTTTCACTTTTCACCCATGACCCTACTGCTAATAATTAGGGGAAAGTAGAATTTCGATATGATCTTGCTTTAAATTTTTTTTATGTTTTTTTAATTTATTTTTGAGAGACAGAGAAAGCAGGGGAGGGTCAGAGAGAAAGGGTGATACAGAATCTGAAGCAGGCTCCAGGCTCTGAGCTAGCTGTCAGCACAGAGCCCAATGTCGGGCTCAAACCCACAAACTGTGAGATCATGACCTGAGCCAAAGTCGGACGCTCAGCCGACTGAGCCACCCAGGTGCTCCCAATCTTGCTTTTAAAATAGCCTGAAATCACAACACTTGGGAGTAACAGTTACCCTTCCTGGAAATAAATAATGACTCACAAAGTTGTAGGAGGACATTTTCTTTTGGATACAACATTAATGATTTCATTGTTACTTCAAGTGTTCCTACATTCTCTCTTCGGAAATAGTTTTAAATACCTCATACTATTCAGTGCTAATGATAACACCCCAACATTTTTCTTATGGGCAATCTTTCCAAGTTAATTTCCTTTACTTCTCAACATTTACCAAAAATCTGGATCTCTCTCAATTATATTTAAAAGTATTACTTTAGAAAAATTAACATCACATTTTGGTTATTTCCTAACAATCCTTTTTAACATTCAACACATTAATAAATGTTGAAATGGGAGCTAAAATTATTTGATATTTGGCTTTTGAATACTATTTCACTTGTGTTATTAAAATTAATGACATCTTCCAGTTGTATCTTCCACCTATGCCCTGGATATTATAAACTTTAATCTTCTCTATATTCTTCAAAAACTCAGGAGTTTTTCTGGTTAAGTTGAAATTGGCCCTGGACGTGGGAGGGCAAGGAGAGAGATGGGCAGGTGGCAGATTCAGCAAGTAAAGACACTTACATCTGGGCCTGGTGATGGGTGCCCGCAAGGTGAGCCAATTTCTGCACCTGCCCGCTGGAATCTTAAAAGTCTGAATGAGGCCTTAACAGGGCTTCATCCCGTATTCCACCAAGTGCTCTCAACAACACTTTACTTTCTCAAGGTTATGTCCTTGAAACAACCCCTAGTGTGAGAATGGTGGGCAGAATGCTCGCTCCAAGGACAGGAAAGAAGATGAGGAACTTCTGGTTGCCAGGGTCCAGCTCAGGGGTCAACAGGAGGTCACAGCCTTTTAATAAACTCCTCTAACACTTTAAGACCTTGACTCATCATTCATTTTCTTTTCTCTAATGTTTTCCATCTAATCTATTCACATGCTCAAATCTCTACATAAAAAAAATTAATAATAAGCTCACAAAGTTTCCTTGGCTCTGTACTTTCTATTTAGTGATCTATCCTCCTTATTGCTGGACTTATAAACCTCTTGAAATATGGTTTTATCAGCAACTAACTTCACTGATTATTTAAACTACCAGAAATAGCGATGCCTATTCATTAAAAGCATTCTTGCCAAAGTAAGTGGAATTATTTTTAGGTAAGCGATCTGAAAACCACTTCCATCCCAACACGACAAGTATATTTTAGCATACAGTACATGTTTTCATCTAACCCAGAGGGCCAGCTCTGGCTGTATATTACCTCTACAAATCCATTACTATGGTCATGGAAATTTCCAAAGAGAAAAGATCTATTAGTGAGTGTTGTCTATGTGGAAGTGTTATACTAATCAAGAGAAGAAAGCAAGGATCAAAAAGCAGAAGTTACAGAACTTACTGAGTATATGGTACATCTGAGGTGTAATCAATCAGCCTTGTACCTATCATCCTACTTTATGGAGATGTCCTCAGTCCAGAGCTATAAATGCTGATGTCTTTGGTACTTGGCACTAAGTATGCACTGATTCAGGAGTTGATACATAAGTCCTGTATTTCTCTATTGTGTATCTGTGCACAAACTGAGGCCTCACTTTCTCTCACCAGACTAGCCATACCATGTGCATGGGATGTACATATCTTAAGAAGAATTTCACGTTGTTCAAAGAGCACATCCCTTATATTTGAGGTAAGATAGATCCGTGTATAGAGTAATGACTTAGATGTTCACAGAGCAAGGGGTTTGAAAAAGACAAACAAACAAACAAAACCCATAACCCTTCAGTGAAAAAAATAACTGGAACATACTGAAGACTTAACTTTCCCTTAACACCAGAGCTGTTGTATGCTGAAGTGATACAATCCTGAATGAAGCTAAATTTACAAAAACTAGTACATACAGGGCCTGTTTTGAACAGTTTACCAAACACTTATTAAATATAGTTAATAGTTGAATAAATTCTTAAAACATTAACCGACAGCTCACAAAAAGTAGATAATACTATGAGAAGTCCATTTGTATTCAATTTTACAAGAGTCATAATTATTTAGTCTTTTCTAAAAATGTTATTTATTGCATATTATTAGTCATCTTACCATGTGATGCTTTAAAATAACTTTGACTAACCACTATGGACATTCAATACAGGCAGCAATAATCACATTCACACATAAATAAGTATACACACACTTTTCTTTTTAAAGTTTGGTAATGACCGATCACCCTTTTAGTATAGTAATTCAGGGTGAAAAATGCAATTACCTTAAAGCCAAAAGTTAAAATGCTTTCAAAAGCTGTAAGAGTGTAAATTGTTCAATTATCATGTATTAGTGAAGTTCCCAGTAAAAATCATAAATCTTCATTCCTTAATTTTATTTGTCTTAATATGAATCGAACCACTTTATAAAGATAAAATTCAATGTTTGTTAAACAGGAAAGAGGAAATAATTTCCACATATAGTTAGAATTGGTGCAAAGTGCTATCTATTGATGTGGTAACACGGACACGGTAACACAGGACATAATTACTTTAGAAATAGCTTTGGTAAAAGACTAAAGGAACGGTCTTACCTTAAATGAGACACCTGTAACCACACATTAACTTTGGAAGTATGAAGACATCTATCAAAGTCTTCTAGTAAGTCATTTTATTACACAGCCCTTAGATTTGATATTTTTTACATAAAAATATGGCTCACTTCTGAAGAGAACCACGACTGTATGCATTTTCTATCACAGTTGTTAGACAGATTTAATGATCTGACATCTAAATGGCACAGGTGTGAAAACACAGCGATATTGCACATTTCACGTAAGAACAGTTTCATCAGACCATTTGCGGTACTATTTCATCAGCGAGAGTGATTTGATGTTCATCACAATGCATTCGCAGGGTCGAGTGACAGATATTCTTATTAACCACAAAATGATAAAAGATTGATTTCAACCAATATCACAGCCTATTACATGAGATATGTTCTGCAAAATACCAGATGCAAAAGGATTGTAAGTCCAAGGAGATCAGTGTTTGCTCCATCCTTAAAGGATGCAGTCATACTGAGGTGAAGGATGTCACGGGGCGCCTTAGCTGGGATTATTCCCCCCATAAACTAAGCACTGTTTTTGATGTGATAAGGTCTTAACATGCATTATCCCACATGTAAAACAAAAGACGCCTCCCTCCCATTACACTTCAGCTCTCTCTTTTTGTGGGAATTATCTGAAATGATCTAAAAGACCATGCATCACTAAGCAGATCAGTGGAAGGAATCAGGTCCAGCAGGGAAAAAAGCATTCTTGGCTTGCTAACTCCCCCCTAGTGCCTGAAAACGGTACACAGCAGTCGAAGTTAAGAATCCAGAAACTGGAGATTTGCTGAACATAACAGAAAAGACGGAGTGATGATTTTTTTTTTTTTTTTTGGGAAGGCACTTAACAATGGCAGGGTTAAATCTGGAAGTTAGTCTTCAAAGAGCTATTAATAAAGGAGAAAATATATTCTGGAATTGATTTTCAAGTTCATGTGAAACCTCTTTTTGCTATAGTAGTTTCTACAGCAGATGGAGAAAACATCCCCAACTCTTGTCACTGAACAAGCAGATATGTCCATTAGTTAAATTAGTTAAGTGGACGCGTCTACTCTGAGTGTAATGCTCAGCTCGGAGCATTCCAAAACAATTTGTCAATCATCAATTTGTCAATCAACTGCTTATGGCTTGGGAAAAGCAACCATTTGCCTTTCAATTCAGAAGAAACCTTCTGCTGGAATCATGGAAATATTAATATGAAAAAACCTACTCAGGCAATTTCCTCCCTAGAAATAAAAATGAAGATGTAAAATTAAAGGGATCCTCAAATTTCTTTTATTAATGAATAAATGATGCCACTGAATGAGGAGGTTCAGTATTTCTGGACAGCCTTGAGCCTAGATCTTAGAAATCTTGAAACCGATCAGGTATGCTAAAAGACCATGCAAACTAATACCTGCGTGGCATGATTGACTTTTCATGTTTTGGTCATGTATAGTGTAGTTTAAAACTGTAAACACATTTTCATATCCTGTTCTATTTAATTTTTCCCCTTCAGTATGTAAGGTGATTTTCTAACTGAGCAGTTTGTGAATGAGCTTCAAAATACATAATGAAAAATTGAGAGTCACGATATGGTCACAGAATCACCCAAAAGTGTGTCAGTTCTCTCTCCAGAGAGTACAGAGAAATATCTCTGTAAGAGACATCAAGCACTATGAACTATAGAGGTGCTAAAGTTGCTGTGATTTCCTTGTAGAAAGAATGAATTTTAAGAGGGAGAAAATATTTATAAAATACTGAAGGTCTCTGAAAAAAATGATTTTGTAGCATGCTCCTATACTGCAAATCTTTTTTCTTTTTAAACGTACCACCAAATGATTAATCCCTTTTGGATAATTTTTGAAATGCACATTATATAATGCACAGCAGATCTGTAATCTGTGTCTCTTCCACTTCTCCCAAATTAGTTTTGTGGTAGGAAATTCAGATAGCTGTATAGGAGAGACCAGCTATTAAATCATTAAATTGCTTTACAGTTTTCTTTAGTGAAAAATGAAGTTTTTAAATATACATGTCTTAAGAAGAATCAGTGGAGAAGGGTGTAGGGATGTTAACATATTTTAACAAAACTCAGGGGAGATGGGTATTTACAGAAGCTTTTTGAAAATAAAGCATTAATCATTTTATTGTAAGAAAATAGATCAATGAAGCCATTTGCAAAATAACCAATTGAACACCTATATATACATAATTATTTTCATTTGAAAATTCAGCCATGCAAAGTAAGGTACATGAGTGGTTAAAACATTTCTTTCCCTCCCATTTTAAGTCAACCTCTCGTTCCCAAGACTAGAGACTTGTTTAGAACTTACTGAAGTTTCCTAAAGCAAAACCACGCACCAGTTCCTAATTCCGAGGCTGGATCTGTGTGCAGCCTCGTTGGGCTTCTGACTACGCGAGGCAACACTTTATTAATCATGTATGAATTTCTGTGCGTATATCCTGAAGCGATCTCACACGATGCAACCCCAAGAAAAATACTAAAATAATAAACGAAAAAAGAAGCCTTACCTGATAGCAGAAACGGCGGCTGCAGGAGCAGAAGCAGCAGCAGCAGCAGGATGCAATAAACCAGCCTTGCACCGAAGGTGAGACCCTTTCCTCGCTCTCCCTTTCTCTTTCTCTCTTTTCCCCCCTCTAAATCACTGTAGCAACAAACTGCCTTGCATTTTGTCCTCTTTCAGTCACAGAAGATGCTCCACGCCGGGCAGCCGGCAGACACCACTTTCTTCCTGGAAGCGGTCTGCCTCCCTTCTCAGAAACGCCTGGACCCCTCTCGGTGGCTCCCTCCACGTTTACCCTTCAGATCAATGAGGCTCCCGGAGCGGCTGGAGCTCCGCTGCAGCGGCGAGCGGCCAGCCAATGGGGGCCCAGGATTCCCTCCCAGTCATCGCCCCGCCCTCAAAACAAAACACAGCGTGCCTTTGACACATCGCCGAGTTGTGAAAAGTAATTGAATCTTGTATTTGAAATGTATCTTGTTTGTTCTTCTTCCTCTCTAGCGTTCATTGTACGACGCCGAGAATGAATGAGAATGAACCGGAGGGCTCCATGGTTCTCAGGACGCCCATCAAAGGAGCTTAGTGGAGGGTGAAGCCTGGGCGCCAGCAAAGTGAGAGCACCTGTTTCGGTTTGCACCTGGAGCTTTGCTGCTAAAAGGCTTGAGGACGGTTGAAAATCAGGGAATTGGGAGGCAAAGGCTTGGGTCCTGCTTCTCGCTCCACTAAGTAGTTTGATTGTTTTTATCTCGTGGAACAGGAAAATAAAGTCCATTTCACCCGAAAGCCATCTCCTTCTCTGAACGTTGTCTGGGCAAGAATCAGCTGCTAGTTGGTGATAACCTTAGCCAAGAAATTAATTCTAACCCATTTACCTACTTCTGTGCTGACTGAACCTGGTCCAGATTCTATGGGGAACTAAAATGTGTTCAGGTTATATGTCGGGCTCGTTTCTTTAATTTTGCATGTCTCTATCTTGTAAGATTTCTTTAATTAACATTCATTCCTGTTAGGAAATCTCTTAAGGATTGCTTGCAACTGTAGAGACTATCACAATGATTTTTAAAAGTCTTATAATGAAAAGTAACACTCTTGGAAACAATTCTACTACATCCTCCTAAGTTGCAAAACCACACACATGCTTTGTCCGTGAGGATCTTTCTTGAGGAGTTCCTGTGGATGAAATCTGAAACTAACCCTATACACTGAGGGTAAAAAGAGACCAAAGAAAGAGGCTGGTTGCTCTAGATTGATAGGTGGCAGTTTTAATAAGCAAGATAACTTAAATACAAGGCTTGCCTTAGGTGGCCACAGACTTGTAGATGTTAGCACCTGCTCTCTAGAATCTTAAAAGTTTATGTGAAGGTCAGCCGTGTATATAGTCCAGATGCTCTCATGACACATGATTGTGTCAAGCCCTTAAAGTGACTCCTAGTGTGGGAACAGTGCCCTCCTAAAGTACAGTCCAAGGACAGGTGAGGCATGAGGAGCCTCTGGATGCCCGGGCCTGGCTGCTGGTCAATTGGAGGTCATGTCCTTCTATTGACCTCCTCTAACATTTTCACTATTGAAGTACTAAGTACTGGGGGCACCTGGGTTGCTCAGTTGGTTGAGCTTCTAGTTCGGTTCGGGTCATGATCTCATGGTTCCTGAGTTTGAGCCCTGCGTCAGGCTCTGTGCTGACAGCTAGCTCAGAGCCTGGAGCTTGTCCTCAGGTTCTGTGTCTCCCTCTCTCTCTGACCCTCCTCAGCCCACACTGTCTCTCTCACTCCCCAAAATGAGTAAAACGTTAGAAAAAAATTAAACTGAAGCACTAAGTACTGAAATTAAGTTTATGAGAATCATTAATTTTCTCTCCAAGAATCTAAGTCACTTTATCATTTATGAGTCTAGAAGGCAATGATGTTTGGGATAAGCTTTTTTAAATCTAAGTATGTCAAAAACCTCAAGACCACAGAATTTCTGCCATTTTAAACATATGTATAAATATGAGCAGGCTTGGTGGCTCAAACCACTATACAAATAAGACTGTCTTTCCTATGTCATTGCTGAATAAGAATAAAATTAATGTGTCTTTCTAAAACCTCTTTGTTCCACTGAAGTAAGACAAATGGGTTGATGCATTTGGTGTAGCCAAGCTTTGTGTGTCGTGACAAGTTGAAATAGCTTGGGGAGACTTTACAAACAAAACAATTTTGTTACCTGTCCATCATGTGAAGGAGCCATGGAAAAGTGCAATATTTACAGCCTTGTATGCCATGTTGCTATAAAAAAGTGAAAGCTAACTGTATTGTAACTCACTCATGTAGCGAGTAAAATTTTATTAAGGACATTCTCTGGTTGGTGGTAGTCCCCCCTGGCTTTTGTAAAGAAAGGAATACGCTAAAGAAATGATCATTATAAACATTTATTTTAAAGTTTCTTCATTTTATAATAACATGTATTCATTTATTTGAATTCCATTGTTGATCACAAATAAGTCACTGAATCGAGATTTTTGGCTTTGTTCTGCAGGTCAATGGTTTTCAGTGTGTGATTCCCAGACCACTAGCAAAGGTGTCAGGTGGGAACTTACTGAAACAGCAAATTCTCAAGCCCTTTACTAGTCCTATTGAATTGGAAACTCTAAAAGTGGTATCCAGAAATCTATGTTTTAACATCCCTTCGGATGTTCCAATGCACACTCAACTCTGGGGGTCATTGCTCTAAGGAAGGTCTGTGCAAACTACTGCAGAGGACTAGCACCCATTTTTGTAAATGAACTTTTATTGGAGCGCCCGTTTTTTCTGTATTTTCTAGGCCTGCTTTTCCACCACGATGGCAGAGTTGAGTAGTTGCCACCGGGGACCTAGGACCTGAGGCCTAAAATGTTTACTATGTTTCCCTTTAAGAAAAATCTCTTGGGGCGCCTGGGTGGCTCAGTCGGTTAAGTCTCCAGCTTCGGCTCAGGTCTCACATTCATGGGTTCGAGCCCCACGTCAGGCTCTGTGCTGACAGCTAGCTCAGAGCCTGGAACCTGCTTCTGGTTCTGTGTCTCCTTCTCTCTCTGCCCCTCCCCCTCTCATGCTCTGTCTCTCTCTGTATCAAAAATAAATAAAACATTAAAATTTTTTTTTAAAAAAAAGAAAAATCTCTCTGGGCATCTGGGTGGCTCAGTTGGTTGAGCATCCAGCTCTTGGTTTTGCCTCAGGTCATGATCTCTCAGTTTTGTGAGTTTGAGTTCAGCTTTGGTCTCTGTACTGGCAGCTTGAGGCCTGCTTGGGCTTCTCCCTCTCTCTCCCTTTCTCTCTGCCCCTCTCCTATTTGTGCTTTCTCTATCTCTCTCAAGGTAAATGAATAAACAGAAAAAAAGGAAAAAGAAAAGTCTGTCACCCCCTGCTGAGGGCATTGGGCATTATAAGACATGCTATATAATTTGTATTGGTGGCAAGAGTTGAGAAAAAAGTAATATTTGAAGATGGATGGACAGGATTCAATGGGTGAAATCAATGGAATTTGGAATAGATTGGGAATGATGATGTGGTAACTTACATTATTCTATGTCTTTTATAGATTTCCACTGCTCCACCCTGGGGGACAGATACACTTCTCCATTCTAGCCTTGGTTATAGGACTTGATTCAAAATATGAATAGAGAGAACATTATCATGTTCAAACAGAACGCTGAAGAACAAACACAGATTGTGCTCATTTCATGCAGAAGCTTTTCTGTCACTCTGGGCTGTTACATGAAGACAACACTGGAGTCTTAGCTGTCCTAGGATGGACCTGTGGTTTGAGAAGTTAATGAGGTTTTTATTTGTAAGCCACTGAGACTTTTAAGGTCATATGTCACCACATGGGAACCTAATCCATCCTGTCTAAAGTAAGTAAGTAGAATTCAAAGTGATTTGAAGTAAAGAAGTACTAAAGCAAAAGTAATGACTGGAACAAGGCATATAACTGGAAACTCAAAATTCATTTTTAAGGAAAGAACAATAAAACTAGTGAAGTTTCCTTAAGGAAAGAATAGCCTGAAAAGTAGGAAATAAATATTAAAAAGAGTTATTACAGATAATTAAGGCTAAGTTCTTTAGCAATGGGGGGCCATGGAGACTGTTTAGAAGAGGAATGGCATCATCAAAATTGTGCAATAAGATGATTACTCTGTTGGCAAGAAAGAAACAAAAAGACAAAGGAAAATTCATCACAAGGATGTGGGAAATTAAAACACGATGTAATACGGGCCAGGGACATAAGTAGTATTATCACCCTTACACCTGTATTCAATGAGTTAACAAGTTCCATCAACCTTACTTCCTAAACATCACTTAAATCATCATTTAAATCATTCTTGTTTATTTTGTCCACAACTTTCATCCTCTTGGTTCAGGGTTTTGCCCTTCCTCCCTAGACATTTGTGGCCATTTCTTAATGAGTATCTCTGTCTCTTTGATATATCTGTTATCAGCCAATAATAATTGGTCAATTTTTCTTCACAGCTTCTTTAATCCAGGACCCAACCAGGCCATTCCTAATCTCAGAGGAGAGGGAAAGGAGATATGGGAGATTCTTATTCAAACAACAAAAACAACAATAAATGTTCAGAAGTGATGAACATCACTTCTGTTTGTATCTCTTTGGTCAAGGAATGTCAAGGACACAATACTAAGTGTGATGTCGATGTAACAAAAATACACAATCTTCCTAGTGGAAAAGAAGCATAGGGAGGGCTGGGGATTATTTTGAAGAATGATAGGCTCTACCTCATTCTCCTCTAACCTAAAACCACAAAAAGCCGAGCTTGTTTGCCATGTTTGCATATCTAGGGTAAGGTTCATTCTTCCTTTATCTTTGTTTTGTCATTTCATATGTAATACATATTGTTAAATTGAGGAGATTTCAAACAGAAAGAAAAAACAATGTAAGAAATTACGTAAGAATGATGTAGACGACTTTATTAGATTATAGATGTAGACGACAGAGAGAAGAAAAAATCAGAGTGTTCAGTGTTTTAAATCTTGTAGAGTATTCATCCTTGCTTGCATTTTCTTTAAACCAAAGGATGAATGAAAGGAACATGTGCACATAGTGTATGTACCAGTTGATCACCAGAACCACTGTAATAGGATCTGATCAAAGTGGCCACTGTGAACAACATGACTGGATTCCACTAGGCTCTCTGGACAAGTATCCAGAATACCTCCAAGAGTTTTCCAATCAAAAGGCCACAAGCTCATTTCTTATTGCTCTAGATTGTCACTCTTTTGAGAGATATACACATGTAAGCACAGTGACTCCTATTATTCTTTTCAGTGTAATGGAAGCCTGAGGGCTGTAAGCAAAGACAAGCTATGGGCACTTGAGGGATTCCCCATAAACAAGGAAGTGGATCACGTCCACATGGACCTGTTCCTCTCACCTGCAACTAAAATCAGAGGAAATGAAAGCTCGTTATCTGATATCCAACAATAACAGGTCAATAGAAGGAGTAGAAGAAGAAGACAAATTTACAAAACTGTGATGTCAAATATTTTGGTATTCAGATTAAGGCAGAATACCCAGATTGACTAGGGTAAGCTGATGATCTGAAGTAGCTGGACAGAAAATACTGACACGGAGTAGGAAATAAGAGACTTGGGCACCCAACAATAGCAGTACTAAGCACTACAATTATTAGTACTAATAAGTAGATTAATATGTACTGAGTATTTCCTAGATGTCAGATGTAGGGCTAAATATTTCACTTATATTTTCATAGTACAAGGGTGATAACATTATTTTCTTCAGTTCAGAAATGAGAAAACAAAGTCATAAGGAAGTTAAATAACATATAGTGGTCATAAACATAGTAATCAGTGGAGTTGGAATTTGAATCTAGGCAGCTGAACTCCAGAGATCATTTTCATAATCACCAAACTCTAATGTTTGCCTTTAATATTTATTTCCTTACTGCCACATGTATACAAAATCTGAATATAGCAGTTCTATAGTTCTTGATATCCATGATAGGAAAATCTTGATTATTAAAAAATGACATTTTTTACCTCATGAGTTGACTTGTATTTTAATAATCCATGAACAATAATTGTTGAATTCTATGATATGCATTGCCTTGTGTGAAAGGTGAATTGTAAATGCAAAATAATAAAATTATAATCTCTGGAAACAAAAGAAAAGGTCTTTGACCTTCAGGAATTTACAGCAACTACATATTTTATCACCAACTATGTATTAACTAAGTATATTTACAATCTAATATTGTTTTGTCCCAAGATTATAAATACATCTCTATTAGGAACAGAAATTAATATTAACATTTGAGAGACACTTGGATGGCTCTGTAGGTTGAGTGTCCGACTTCAGTTAAGGTCATGATCTCAGAGTTTGTGGGTTGGAGCCCTGCATGGGGTCTGCACTGACAGCTCAGAGCCTGAAGCCTACTTCAGATTCTGTGTCTCCCTTTCTCTCTGCCCCTCCCCTGCTTGTTCTCTCTCTCTCTCTCTCTCTCTCTCATTGTCTCTCTCTCTCTCTTTTTGTCTGTCTCTCTCAAAACTAAAAACATAAAAAAAAGAAATATAACATTTGAAAAGGAAAAGATGCAACTAGCAGAAAGCTTTGTCACAAAACAGTGTGCCTCAGTTTGACCAGAGTTACAGAGATCACACCCACTTCAGTAATTTTCTCCCTGTCTTGACTAGAAATGAACACGGGGCTCAGCCTTATATGGAAAGAATTAATTTTTAAAGACCATGTGTGCACTTGATATTAAACATAATTCATTTAACTGCCACACCAATAATATAAGAACATATTTTCATGATCATTTTATGGATGATATAACTGAGGCTCAAAGAATAGCCTTTGTTCAAGGTCAGAGTGGCAATCAGTATCAGGATTCAGGATCATGATTCACACTCAGTGGATCTCACTCTAATTTCACTATTTTCCCCCCCACAAAATGACACCTGCCCAAACAGAATTATCTATTTACTTTGCAATAGTTTCTCCTTAGCCTGTGGGCTGCCATCAATCAGTAGAATCCCAATTCTCACCTTCCTACAAACTTCTACTCCCTGTAATGGGAAAAATTTGGGTGAGGTGTATTTTAGGAACAGCCATGGGTACTACTGAATATGTGAAAATGAAAAACACAAGAAATCTGAGCAATAGTAATAAATCCTGAAGCTGTTTGGAAAGACCACAAACTATAGCTTGGTTTAAACTGAATGCTACAAGATCAGTACAATTTGGATAGGTAGAAAGATTTACATATTCAAGCTTGCAGCTTCTGGGTCAGGGTACAGGACTTGCATTATGGAAAATTAATAAATTTATTAAGTCAATATACATTACATCAACTATAAAATTAAGAATTGTTTAATTTGGGGGTGCCTGGCTGGCTCGGTCCATAGAGCAGGCGACTTGATCTCTGAGTTGTTTGATTCCTACACTGAGTGTACAGATTGCATAAAACTAAAATCTTAAAAAAAGAAAGTGGTTTATTTATTTTTTAATTTACTGGGAAGCAGAGTCCAATTTAATAGTTACCTTTACAAAAAAAATTCAAATGGCAAAACTATCTTGGCACTCTGTAATATAATTATGTACCTAGGTGTCAACTTCATGGGAAAAATAATAACATTCACAACAACAAATTAAGTGTAAACAAATCATAAAAGAAGCATATAAATACATTACATTTCTCTGCTACCTGAGAATATGAGCTGTAGAAATTCAAGCTATGTTAATAGCTTAGGAGTACATTGAACATCCGCAAATCTGAGTGTTGTCTTATCTGACACCTTTATATTTCTGGTTGCCTATAAGTTACATCTATCATAAATTTAAAAGATTCAAATTTTGTAAACTAATCTTATATAAACATTTGAAATATTATTAAATTAAACATATTTTATCTTTTAAATACATAGAGAGCTAATTTTTATTGAATAAATACATCCTTGGTTCTGAAAAATTTCTTAGTTTAACAAACTTTGCTCCCTTACAGATATTAAATTCATTTTAAAGCAAAATCTATGTTTTCAAAACAAAATCCTAATTAGTGTATTTTACAATATATCTCTGATATCAGATCCCCTAGAAATATAAATACTTGAAATTGGATGTACTAATATAATCATATTTAATGTATAATACTAACGTGTATTTTATATCAATATCCTGTTTTCCAGTTTTTTGGGGTTTTTAATATCTTCTTTATTTTTGAGAGAGAAAGAGAGAGAGCATGAGTAGGGGAGCGTCAGAGAGAGAGGGAGACAAAGAATCCAAAGACAGGCTCCAGGCTCTGAGCTGTCAGCACAGAGCCCGATGCAGGGCTCGAACCCACGATCTGTGATATTATGACCAGAGCCACAGTTGGATGCTTAACCAAATGAGCCACCCAGGCGCCCCTATTTTCCAGTTTTAATAGTGTTAATATCTTCTATATGTATTTTTACAGTCCATTTATTTTCTAATTGGTTGCAATATTATAATTCACCTTTACTATTTCAGTCCTTAAAAATATATCTAACTAAAACAACTTTTTTGTTTTGTAAGTAGGCCTCACGCCCAGCATGGAGCCCAACATGGGGCTTGATTTTATGACCTTGAGGTCAAGACCTGAGCTGAGATCAGGAGTCCACTGCTTAACTGACTGAGCCACCCATCTGCCCCAAAGCAATATATTTTAGAGTTTGTGGCAATGTTAGGTTTTAAGGTCAAGTCAAATGTCTGCCATTGAAATAGAATTATCAGAATGGAGGAAATCGGCTTTTTACAAAACCATACGCACATAGAGAAGAAAAAAAAAAGCACAAAGACATGAAAAGAGGCTATATCGGTGTATGAGATCATCGTGTTTGAGCTCAAGGGAGAAACCCAAATCAGTTTGGTCTCCCCTATGTATGTTACTTATTTGCTCCTGAAACTCAGTCTGACTCTGAACTATAAACAATTATAAAGTGATTCCAATCTGCAGAAACCCACAAAGAGCTGTTGGAGGAATTCAGAAAGAACATACTTCCTGGTGTGGGAGCTGGGTTGGGCAGTCAGAAGCATCTCACCAACTTCCTGTCCTTGGAACATGTGGTCTGCCAGTTCCCACAATTTTTCAAGAACACAGGTCATCTGTTTTCTAGAACGTCATCTTGAGAAAGCCATGTGTTGCTGCAACCATCTGAGGATACATGTGACTAAATCCAGGAAGGCCTCTATATACAGTTTCAAGATTCTGTTGAGCCTGGGCTGCCAAGATCCACTCTTGTAGCCAAGGGAGACCGGCCTCTTTTGTAATTCCCCTTGCTTTTTAAACCTGCAAGTTTGCAATCCAGAGTGGCCTGCGTCTTTCTTAAATCTCTCCTTGCTCTCCATGTATGGGATCAGTTTCAAATTTTACCTGGGAAATTCCTGAGGCTGTGACCCCAAAACATCTCATCTCTGATAAGGTTAAATTTATAAATAAGAAGAATATGAAGGCAGTTTGCAAGTAAAGGTCATATTCCTTATTTAGTAATATTATCCGCTCAGGCTTCTGTTAGGAGAGCTAATCCACAGTCCCAAGCCTTCTCTTGAAAATAATAAAACCTTGAAGTAGGGAGAGATGGATAACTGCCTTATCATGAAACAACAACACAATAAAGCATACAAGTAAACCAACACAATACAAGATACAACATCATTCCATTCAGTTCTATAGTGGACATACTGGAATTTGAGTTGAATAAGACAATATACAAACCTACTCTTCTCTGAGA
This sequence comes from Suricata suricatta, assembly GCF_006229205.1. Classification (NCBI taxonomy): domain Eukaryota; kingdom Metazoa; phylum Chordata; class Mammalia; order Carnivora; family Herpestidae; genus Suricata; species Suricata suricatta. The sequence goes on along the minus strand of NC_043705.1, from coordinate 130,359,219 downwards.
TTTCTGGGTGCTATACATGATAAATAGTCCCTTTAGAGTTAGCATAATTATCAAGGGCACTCAAAGATAGACATAGCCTCTGATAAATGACCAAGGAAATTTCATTTCATTTGCAATAAAACGATGATTAGAACGAAGTTTTAAGGGACACTGAATATCATTACTTCACAAAATAACAAATTTAAGATACTGCTTTTGTTCATTGTTGCTTAACTAATATCTACAAGTCTTGGGTGAAGACCTGTCTAAATAACTTCAGGCATGACTATCAGCAAGAGTTTTATTTCACTATAAGCTCTATATGATTAAAGAAAGATATGGCTGCCTAAAACTACAGACAATATAAAGTGAAATGGATAGGAATATTCAAAGATATAAAATATTCAAAAATATTTGAAATATTGAATATTTAAGTTATTCAAAATGATAAAGAGAAATACTGCATATTTAAAAAGTTCCGAGACTATAATGAAAAATTTGGGAAAACTTACTTGAGACAATAAACACTATAAATTTATGTGTCTTAATGTTGACTACACATCCAACAGGCTTGGTTAGCTTCAAGGGCAAAGTGGTAACTAGTGGCAGAAATTACAGCTTAAAGTCAACCTTCCAACACTTGGAATAATAGAAAGTTATGGTCATTTGCATAAAAATACAAAAAGTTCCCTGAAACTAAAAGTGCCTATTCAATATTTATTTAACTGAACATTTTTATGCTTATAGAACGGTGGACTAACAGAGAAGGTTAAAATAGTCATACCAAATTGACACTGTGAAAGAAAGAAAAACATTGTCTTATTCTCTTATTGCTATTGTAGATTGTATGAATCGTGGATGGTTTTAAAGGAAAAAAAGATTTGTTTTTCTACTAATACCATATCACTAACATATGCCAATGCCAGTTCTCATTTCCTTGTCAGCTCCATTTCGAAAAAACCTTTACAATTCCCAATATTCTTTATTTTTATTACCTTCATTGAATTACAATTTACAAACCACCAATAAATACACTTATTTTAATGTGTTTTTTTTAAATTTTATGGTCAAGTAAGAGAGCACACATGAGCTGGGGAGGGGCAGACAGAGAGAGGGAGACAGAGAATCTGAAGCAGAGAATCTGAGCTGTCAGCACAGAGCCTGAGGTAGGGCTTAAACTCACAAATAGTGAGATCATGACCTGAGCCCAAGTCGACAATTAACCGACTGAGCCACCCACGAGCCCCACTTATTTTAAATGTACAATTCAATGAGTTGTACAATAATTTGTACCATGGTGGCACCATTGCTTCAATCTAATTTTAAAATATTCAAATCAGGGGCACCTGGCTGGCTTAATCAGTTCAATATGCAACTCTTGATCTCAGGGTTGTAAGTTTGAGCCCCATATTCGGTGCACAGATTATGTAGAAATAACATCTTTACTAAAATATTCAAATCACTCAATATGATCTCTCAAATCAATTTACAGTTAGTCAGTCTTTAATCGAAACCCAATCCCAAGCAACCACTTATTTATCTCTGTAGATTTCTCAATTTTCATACATTTAGTATAAATGAACTCTTACAATATGTGATCTTTTGATTTGGTTTCTTGTAATTAACATAATTTTTGAGCTTCATAATTGTTGTAGCATCCATAATCTGTTTCATATATGTGCTAAATGGTATTTTATTGTTTGCATGTACCATATTCTGCTTATCCGTTCTCCAGTTGATAAACATTTGGATTTTTTTTCACTTTTTGACTATTAAATATAATAATGTCAAGTACAGGTCTTTGTGTTGGACAAATGTTTTCATTCTCTTAGAATATTCCTAGGAATGGAATCAGTTTTTCATACATTACATTTGTTATTACTTTTTTAAAAGAAACTGCCACATTCATGCTAGCAGTAGATAGAAGGTCTCTAGTTTCCCATATATGCTCATCAGCCATTCATGTTGTCTGTATTTTTTCATTTCAACTAATCTAGTGGGAAGAAGTAGTATCTTATTGTGGTTTTCATTTCCATTTCTCTAATGATTAATAATGTCAAACATGAGCATCTTTTCATGTGACTATCAGCCATTCATAAATACTTTTGGTGAAATATCTGTCCCAATTTTTGCCTCATTTTGATTGGAGTTTGTCTCCTTAAAATTGTTAGATTTCTCCACATTTTCAGAAAATTAAAAGAAATATAATTTGCAAATATTTTATCTCAGTATTTTAATTTTTTAATGGTGTCTTTTGAAGTGGAAAATTTGTTTTTTAATTTTGAAGAATTCCAGTTTAAGGTCACGTGGGTGACTCAGTTGGTTAAACATCTGACTCTTGATTTTGACTCAGGTCATGATCTCAAGGTTTTAAGATCAAGCCCTGCATTGAGCTCCATGCTGGGCATGGAGGCTGCTTAAAATTCTCTCTCTGTCTCTTTCTCTATCTCTCTCTCTGTCTGTCTCTCTCTGCCCTTACCTACCTCTCTCTCTCTCCCTCTGCTCATTCCTCCTCTCTCAAAAGGAAAAAAAGAAATGAAGAATTCAAATGTATCTTTTTTTAAAATATGGGTTGTGTAACTGGTACTATTATCTGACCATTGGACATAGCATGTCGCGTGGTAGGTAGGGTAGATAGGGACTATTGAAGGAATGGATACAAAAAGAAGTGAACACAATGGAAACCAGACTACCACCATCTACCACAGTTGTAGAATTCATACAATTGCCAATCATTGCGGCTGTTTTGCTTTTCATTTCTTCTTCTTTCTTTCCTCATTTTCTTCCCTTTTTCTTTCTTTAATTTTATTTTCTAGTTTCACCTAGCTTTATTTGGCTTCTTTACAGATCCGACCGTTGCATTTTATTTCACATGTAAATTTTTATTTCTCTTGTGTTTTGAACACTAAGATTTCAGCTAATGAAACTTAGATTTTATTTCTCTTTAGTTGATTTTTATGTATAGCATTCAATTTATTCTCTGTATCAATGAATGACTTATTCTGAGCAAGTTCTTTACACCTGACATGGGTGCGAGCATGACTTTTCCCAAATCAGCATGTGAGAAATAAATCCTGTAACTATCTCCCACTGGGAACCATTAAGCTGCTCTAACAGTAGTTCAGAGTCAGCTTTCTCGCCTGTAATATTAAAGATCACCCTCCATTCCCAGAGGAATGTCTTAAGATGGGTACTATCTCTCACTTGGCAACTGTAAGTAGCAGCTCTTAGCAAATATATTTTAAAAGGCACTCTCCAATATACCCTATTCTCCTATTACCTCGTGGACTACAGCTCTTATCACAAAATGTGTCAACACATCATTAACCTACTGAATGGTGAGGGCAGGAAGCAAATATACTGAAATATAGCAAAAACTCAGGCATTTTAATAAAAGTATACTGGAGTTCTAAACACTGAAGTAGGAAAAAGAAAAATAATGAACCAAGAGAAACTTCAAACTAAATTTACTTAAAAGGGATATTCAAAAGACCATGACTTCAGTGCCTGGCTGGCTCAGTCGGTAGAGCTTGTGACTCTTGATCTTGGAGTCTCAAGTTCGAGCCCCAGTGTACAGTAGAGTTTACTTAAAAAAAAAAAGATCATGACTTATCAGAAAATTATTTTTCTGGTTTCAACACCAAACAATGCCAAAAATCTAAGTGCTAAATTTTTATTATGTTGGCTTTTATATACATCCTGGACTCCTGTGTCATACCAGGAACTGTGGATATGAGAAAAGGAATACTGCTGATTCATTAGTTTTCTTCATTTGTTCCTGAAATATATAGCTTATATTTACAAGAGAAAATAATGTTGAAATATTCACCTTCTGCTTCAACTGATTCTTTACAAAGTTGCCAAGCCAGTTCAATGAGAAAAGGATAGCTGTTTTCAACAAATGGGGTTGGGGAGATTGGACATCCTCACATAAAAAGATGAATTTACCATTTACCTCATATGAGCAACGTTTTTTAAAATTCAAAATGGATCATACTTTAAGGTGTAATATCTAAGGGCGCCTGCGTGGTTCAGTCGGTTAAGCTTCCGGCTTCGACTCAGGTCATGATCTTGCGGTTCGTGAGTTTGAGCCCCGTGTTGGGCTCTGTGCTGACAGCTAGCTCAGCCAGGTGCCTGCTTCAGATTCTATACATCCCTCTGTCTCTGACCCTCCCCTGCTCATGCTATCTCTCTCTGTCTCTCAAAAATAAATAAAAAACATAAAGAACCTTAAAGTGTAATACCTAAAATAGTAAAAGATTGGAAGAAAACTAGAAAAAATCTTTGTTATCACAGGTTAGGTGCAAAGTTCTGAGCTAATAGTGACATGCCATGGTCAGTACCAACTACGACATAGGTAATCATTTGAAAAGTACTTGCACATTGGGACTTACTCACTTCTGCTCTGGGGGCCTCTGCCAGCTCCTCCACGTCATATATATATGAGACCATATGAGGAAGGCATACCCCATTCAGCTAAGTCATCTTAGACAAGCTATCCAGGACTGATTCACCAGTAGACCATAATCTTATGAGCAACCTTGACCACAATCAGCAGAGTCTATTCCAGATCGAAGGAACCAAGAACACTCTAACTTACCTCAGAACAAATTTGTGACCTACAGAATTATGACCTATGTAAATGGTTGTCACTTTAAGCAACTGTGATAATTAAGGCCTCATGACTTTTTTATGTAGCATATGCTAACATGATTTTCTTACTTTAGGTAAATGTGTTAAGATATTATAGGTTTTTAAAGCAGATTTTCAGTAACTTATACATGTGTTTTGAGAAAGTATGATTTTTGATCTTATATTTGTGATTGATAACTTGATTGATGATTTTAATATTGACTGCATAGTGACAATATACTAAGAGCAAAAGAAAACACTTTTATTTTAGAATATTTGCAGCTCCTGTGTAAATAAAACCAACAATAATCTAATAATACTAAGCAATCATAAGATTTCATGCCCCAGCAAAATTGGCTTACAGAAAAATTCCCATTGGCAAGCTTTAACTACATGACCAAAAACAATAATGGTGATAACTACATACCACATTGTTCCTTTTAGTAAGTTTCAAATATCAACTTAATTATATTCAGCCTGAAAGTACATCATTATCATTTTTATTTAATCACATACTTATGCCTGTATTTGAAAAGAAAATTATTACTTGAATTTTTCCAGCCAATTGGAATTACATGGAATGGGAAAAAATTGCGTATTTACCAAAGTAGAGGGGGTGGAGAAGAATAACTGTGTGTATTTGGTACACCAGTTATTTTAGATGTGTGGAATGGCATCAAAAAAATAATCTCTTTGTGTGTTATGAAATAGCAGCTATATTTTTTTCAAGTCTGATCACGTCCAGTTTACGCTTGTACTTTGGCAATAAATCACCTTCTTTAGAATGTACCTTTTCTTTTCATTTTCCCACACTACTTACATTCACTCAGAAGTACCTCCTTGAAAATCTTTTCCAGTCTCTTGAATTTTAGGATAGATTGTACTAATCAGTTATTTGCTATTTGAAAATACTTGTGGAATAGAATAATTTCAGAAAAATACTAAGAGAAGTATAAGGAAAGAGAACAGGAAAAGAACAGAAATTAAAAATTGAAAATAAACTTTTTGGGGGGAATTTTAAAAAGAAATACAACTGATTACTAACTATCCATTCTCTGCTATCAAAGCACAAAAGGCAAAATGAATAGAAAGATAAGAGATATAAAAGAAAAAGTTCCTGGAAGTATATAATTCAATGTAGGTGTTAACTTGTTTTTGCATGTGAACAGGTAATGCAGGTAGATAGAGAATTACTGAAAAGGGACAGAAAGCTATGCAGGAAAGGGCATTCCCTTCAACTCTGAATCCTAATATTCAGATTTCTCTCCCAAAAAGCAACCAGTTTCACTATCTTTGATATTATTTTTTATAGAGATGTCTGAGTTCTCACAGTTCAGATTTTCTCCTTATTTGTCCAAAGGATAGCTTTCTGTGCAAAGAAGGCAAACTTATGTTTTTTCAGTAGGGGTTTGATGGAACAAAAATCATAGAAGTTCTATGTTTTTGATCTAATAGAAAAGAAAAAAATGAACTTCTCTAACATCTTTGATGTTTATAAAATCCATATAGCAAGGGTTCCAGAGCCCTACAAGGAATCTATATCTCTCAGGTCATTCAATTTTTGACCTCGAGAACTAAAAGAAACCTAGAAGCTTTCAAAATAAGCTTCCCCGTGAAGTCAATTGTAAGACCTTTGGTTTCATATGAATACCTTAATAGTTTCCTTAGATTTTGAAGAACAAACATTGAAAATGAAATATTCCATACATGGTATCTTATAGCAAAGACATCTTTATTTGGCTCTTATAGAAATTCATGGAAGTGCACTTTTTTTTACTGATTTATAAGCAAACTGTTCCAAATAGTGCTTTCCTCGGATGTCGGAGGATCACATCTCTGCTGACTGCTATATGACATGCAGTGCCCCCATTAGGAAGAAGCCATCTTGTCATGCCTTTGATGTCAAGATGGCTCATGTGATTCTTTTTGGCCAATCGGCTACAAGTAGGAATTGTGTGTTCTGCATACAAGTAGGAGCTTTAAGGGCCAGCACATGTTTTTGTCCTTGGTCTTCCCTCTCCTTATGAAAATTGCATCATATGATCCATATAGAGCCTGTCAATTCAGTCTGGTTTCTGGTTTGTAGACACAGAACAGAGTTATAACTGATTTAGAGGTAACAATGATACTTAACAAGTAAGCCACTGAAATGTGGGGACTGCTTATTATAAGCTCAACACAATATATCAAAAGCTGTAACTGATGAAAAGTACTATAAAAATGTGACTTCTAGAAAATTTCTTTTGCATATTTTAAATGATATTGATTTTATGGGTCAATAAGTGTCAATATTTTTTATAAAAATCATTCTTTTCAATAAAAACAAAATTATGGAATTTACTTCACCTTATTTAACCTGACTTAACCAACGACACAAAGAAAATGTGTGCATACCTGTGTGTATATTATGTAGAGATTGCATACAATATGTAATGTATTCAAAATAAATTACAAAACATTCTTTAAATGGGGACAAATGATATCATAAAGGCAATCTAAAAGTGTATCAATAGTCAATCACATCCTAACCAAGAAAAAAAGCCAATGTTAATATATATATTTACAACTACACTTAAAAAACATATTACTCTCATTTAGGAATATAAATGGGAATGTTAAAGGTAATAGTTGGCTGTAAACCTAGTTTGACACACAGTACTTGGTTTTTGGTTGTCTACATCATGGCTTACGCTTAACATTTGCAAGGGTCTCTATTCCAAAATGAAATCTCATAAGTTATGCATTGACATTTAAACATTCAAAAATAGTCAAATAAATATATATACAGCCTCTGAGAAATAAAATAATGGTGACAGTAGGGGTAAATATGAGTCATTCAGACCAATATTCCCCCATATTAGTGTTTCCTATCCATTTTGAAGGAAAGATCATAAAAATCATGTATGCTGATTATATTCAGGAAGTTGTCAAAGTCTCATTATATCATTGTAAATTTTAATGGGAAATATGAGTTGAGGCTCTTTATATTTCCTAACCTTATTTGTAGATAAATAATCATTTCAAATGGAGTTTATTAACTAAATAAGTACAACTTGATTATTTATCAATATTTTTCAATAAATATTTACCAGTTGCCTGTTCTGGTGTTGGTACAGCTGTGAAACGTTTAGAGCTACTGAGCTATATTTAGGTGACTCTAAACTAGGTGTTGCGAGTGAGGGACAAGTGTGGCAGTTAATGAATATTCAAACTATGTGGAGGCTGGAATGACGGAACTTGTAGCAGAAAGGCCAAGACCTTGTCAATTCACTGTACCTCCAACAAAGCACTAAGTGGACAATCAGCTAAGTTTGACAGTAGTGCCTGGACAGGTATTTTGGAGTTTATTTCCATTATTCTGTAGAAAAGATATTCAGGAGTGGAGCAGAAATGGAGATCAGCTGAGAAGACTTGAAATAGATTGGAGGAAAAAAGGGTTCTGAGTGTGTGGCTCTTGCCTTTACAGGCCAAGGAATGGATCACCGACTAATTCAGATGGAGATGCATCCCCAGGTGCCTATCACGGCCAGTACATCAGTACTGCTAATAACAGTATCCAAAGACTGGGTGTCCTCATGGATGCAGGGAGAATAGATTAACTAACCATCGATAGGCCACTGATTCCCTGTTCTTTCTGCCTCCTGCAACACACAGAAATCTGTCTGGAGAGGAGGACCCGAGGAGGCCTTAAAAGAAAATACATGATTATGATATGAAGTTCAAACTTTTCTCAAATGATTTTAAATTCTGTTTTGAAATAGGTGTGTATATGGGTCCCTGACTGGCTCAGTCAGTAAGCATGCAACTCTTTATCACAGGGTTGTGGGTTTCAGTCCCACATTGAATGCAGAGATTGTTTAAAAATAAAATCTTTTAAAAATATATAAAGAATTAAAAAAATAAAATCAAATAGATCCATCTTGTATCCTTTGGGTGCAAGATTAAATCATACCCATACGCTCAACTCTTAGCCCTTAGCCACACTAACCTACTTCAAGAAAAGAGAAGTGGGCTCCTGAATTCGTCAAATTTACTGCAAAAAATAAAAATACATTTAGACACATCTGAACCTTTACTCTAAAATGTGAATCTTGATCACAATAAATATTTTGACTGCCCGCTTTATGTCAGGAATTTTGGTGAGCTCTAAGGACAGAGAGATGAACAGTGTTCCTTCATATAGCTCAAAGTGATTTTCTTTTCAATCAATAAATACTTATGGAACAACTTGGAAACTATTTAGAATATTACTTGACTTATCAGAGACAATGTCTCATGAGACAGTCTTATTTCAGGACCATTTTTCCTTTGGGCTCATCATACTCACCATATGTATCGCCTTCTAAGAAATAGTATGAACAACTTATTAATGCAGCTTCTGGATGTGATTTCTATTTCTTCTGGCTCAGGGGCCCTTTCTAGAGTCAATACTGACATTACAATTAAATAGTACAGTGACTCATAAGGATTATGGCATATATTTGGCAGGAAATGGGTTATTAGCAGTTAGCACAACCCTAGCACATACTTCTTAGCTGTGTCAGTGACTCTCTCTCTAATGGGTACTGTACGATATCAAGATACTCATGTCTCCTTCTTTGGGTTGAAATGCTTATTCTTCCAAGGACTGTGAGTATGGTCAGTCAACAGATCTCAACTGATTGTTTTCTTTAGGAGACATCCTGAGCAGAAGGGAGCTGTCTAGTGCATTTGGCAGCTCACACCCCATGACTGGGTGCGGAGGCCTAGAGAAGTCTGACCTACTTGCCTCACTTGGATTATTTTTTTAATTTTTATGTTCTTTTCATTTCTGAGAGACAGAGAGACAGCATGAGCAGGAAAGGGTCAGAGAGAGAGGGAGACACAGAATCTGTAGACAGTCTCCAGGCTCTGAGCTAGCTGTCAGCACAGAGCTCGACATAGGGTCCTACCCAAGAACCATGAGATCATGACCTGAGCCGAAGCCGGACGCTCAACCGACTGACTGAGCCACCCAGGCACCCCTCGCTTGGTTTATTTTTGAAGAGTATTTCCAGCTCCAGAGTTCTTCATGTGCTCAACTCTGACTTAAGTCATTGTGTGAATTCGCTTTTCCCTCTGTCCAATCATGCTTCCCTACCCTCAATAGATGTCAAGCTTGGGAATACTTTTCAATAAACTTCTTCAGGCAAGGAAATTTATTTATGAGGTGAGGGGGGTGTGCAGTTGCCTTTCTCAGAACTGACAATTGACAGAATTGAGCAGGTAGAAAATATTGACCTATTTACTCCCTCCTAATTCTTATATGCTACAGTCCCTAACCCCTATCAGTTAGATGAGCCTATAGCTTTAAGTTCAGACCAGACATCCTACCAGGACCACAGTTTTATGGGTCTCTTCTCAACCATCTAAGATAGGATTGGAGGGGGCAGATTATGCTTAAATGCCTGTTGCTTTAGAACTTTCTTCACTTTGCTTGTTTACTTCAACCTTGAATCATCTAAGGTAAGTTAACATAATGTGATATAGAAGCCCAAGCATACAATGCTGCAGGCATAAAAGGTTATTTCTTCTTTGCAGTCTTTATCATGTTGCTTCCAGTTACTCTAAAGGCATTACATACCAATCAGTGAGATGGGTGGAGGAACGTTGCAGAGAATTCTGGGAATTTTCCATGCACCAGGCTTGCAATTGGACCACAATTAACCTCTACTTAAATTACATTGGATAAAATTCAGTTAGATGGCCATGCCTAATTGCAAGGAAGGCTGGGGCTGTGTCCAGGAGAAAGGGAAGAGCAGATCTTGTGGGGACAACTACTATCTAGATCAATCTGATAACATTGAATTTGTAATCAGTTATCAGTCTAAAAACACCTTGAGTAGTAAACACAAAGGTGATTTCAAATTAGAAAAGTGTCAAATGATCACCAATGTATTTTCAAAGTCTGTTATCGTATTGCCAGAATATTATGTGCTAATATATTTTAAAGTTTTCTGGCAAAATGAATATCTATCAAGGGGTAACATTAAGCCTGTTCTTAAGTAGACTAGGTCCTTGAAGTATTACTATCCATCTTCTTTCCATTTACCATTAAAACAAATAGGTAATATTACAATTCCAGGCAACTCAAAATTATAATTAGAATTTTTATTGATTATAGAGTGCAAGAAAGCCTGCGAGAGTGTGGAAACACTTCTCCTTGGGATTATAGATTGTACGTACTGAAAGGGCACATACCTTGACCTTGCCTTTATGGCATGGCTGAGAGGTCCAGCAGATTTGCTATTAAGTGGCATTGGAGACTTGGTTTTGTACTAGAACTGAAAGGAAGGTGACCATTTCACACAATGCTGTCAAGAGTTTGGAGAAGCAAGATTTTTTAATGGTAAAATCACATAAAATAAAATTTACCATCTTCACCATTTCTAAATGTACAGTTCAGCAATGTTAAGTATATTCACATTTTATGCAACCAGTCTCCCAAACATTTTCATGTTGCAAATTCAGAACGCTATATCATTAAACAACAAATTCCGATTTCCCCATCCCCCAGCCCCTAGCAATCACCATTCTACGTTCTGCTTAAAAGATTTTTGACTACTCTAGATACCACATAAAAGAGGGTATGTTGCATTATACTTGCCTTTTTGTGACTAGCTTGTTATACTTCAAAAAATATTTGTGGAATAGACATCTGTGGCTGACTTTATCCAAAAAGAAAACAAATAAACAAAATTTTAAACTATGTGTAAGGATGATAGAGAACAGGGAAGAGGTGTAAGGAAAGTATAAAGACATGAGAAATTGGAGCTGCTGTTGTCACAGGTGAAATTAAAATTCACTGATCTACTAGACTTAGTCTCATCTACAGGAAGGATTAGAGGAAGAGATAGGAGTGTACACTTGTGGACATGATGTGAGATGTGAGGGCTGCCACACACGTGCCAGTGCTCTTGCCAATTTCACTTCAGAGAAGATGGAGTTTCAGTGTCTCCTCGGGGAATTTTGTGTCTGTGTTTTACATCAGTAACTCTCACATTTAAGGCTGTACCTATTGCTCTTTGTGAAAATCTCTGTGTTTTTCTAAGGGCCAGTGACTTTGACAACTTCTTTCTCGGGTTATTGAGTTACATGGGTAGGCTAATCCAATCCAAGACTATTGCCTTTTTCAGTAATTCTGCGTTACCATTGGAAGGACAAATGGGTGAACAGCACTCTTAGGTTCAAAGACAATTCAATCTGGTTAATCTTGTGAGGTACTTTCTCAGCTCCAGTCTCCATTCATATCCTCTGCTTTCTCAGAATCATTGTTTTCCTCCAAATTCAGGATCCATAAATTTGAATGAGATTTTCCATTTGCAGGTTCTTTTGGAAAGACAGTGGGAGCACCTTGTCTTCTTTGGCACCTTGTAACTTGAAGTTATTGCTATGCATCTAGAGTGTCATTGGATTTTAGAAATATTCTAAGAATCTGATCTGCAGACTCACCTAGTGTCATGATATAGAGTGGAACCAAAAGCTAGTCTATGGGACATTTGCCCAGTCATTAGTCATAGAACATTACCGTATGAGGGTTTACTTCTCACAGATGCCTGATCAAAATGGAAGCTCCCTTCTGTTAGAAACATATTAAATAAAGCCCCTAAGCTTACAGCTGATAAATGATATTTCTTGATATTTGCCCAATTTTAACACAAATTATAACATTTTACATAAGGTATCATCAATGAGCTGTGTAGGTAAAAGGTAATTTTCTAAACTACGAACTATCCAAAAGGAAATATTGTATAATAATTCTAGTAATTTTTCCAGTTTTATTGAGATACAATGGGCATAGATCACTTTTTGCCTGTAAGGTGTACAGTATAATGACTTACCTTACATATATTGTGAAACGATTACAGAGTAAGTTTAGTTACATCCAACATCTCATATATGCATACATATAGATACCAAGAAAAGAAAAAGAAAAGAAAGAAAAAAAAGAAAAAGACAAAAGAGAGCTTTTAGAATCTATTATTTTGGCAGATGATCAAGAATCCCTTAACCTTTGGTATCAATTTAAGCCCTTCTTCTTCAACCAACCTTTGATATCAAATCAAGTAACCAAGTTTCTCTCCCTCTCATCCTTGATACAATACCAAATTATTTTAGTAGTTTTTCTTCCATTGACACCTTACCATGCCTGTGGCTATAAAACCCCAAATTTCCCTGTTGTATTTGGAATTGGGTTCACTCTCTCTCCTCTATTGCTATGGTTTTGAAGAAAGTCTCCTTTGTCTGTCTAAATAACCTGTCTAAATAGTCTAATGTGATTTTTCTTTTACAGTAGCCACTAATCACAAGTAACACATAGAAGAGGACTAATTTTTTAAACTGAGCCCCCAACTGATTTGTAGAACTACAATCTGAGGCTGAGATGCCCCAACTTACCCAAAGATCTGAGTGTAAAAGAGGGGGAAAAAATCTATTATACACCATTGAGTATCAGTGGCTTTGTTGCTCAGCAGTAGCTCGATGACATAGATATCTGATGTATTGATGAGGATATGATAGAAAAGGAAATGAAAAAAAATAATATTGGAGATTTATCTACCAAATGGTATTACAAAGAATACTCATTACTATGACATTAATATATAGATAGCTAAGTAATTCTATCATATATACACACACACATTATATATATATAGTATATATAATGTATATATGTATTCCATTCCATTATGTTCCATTATACTTATATAATAAATATTTCCAATATTTATATATATTATGCAACCTTAAAAAAGGATAAAATATTGCCATTAGTGCCAATATATATAGATCTAGAAAGTATTATGCTAAGTTTAATGAGTCAAGCAGAGAAAGACAGATACCATATGATTTCAATTACATTAAAAAAAATAAAATAAATAAATGAACAAACAAAAATGTAGAATTAGAGCCATAAATATGGAGAACAAATTGGTGATTGCCAGAGGGGAGAGGAATTAAGGGATTAGGAAAAATGGGATGAATAGGCTTCTTCCTAGTTAGGGAATTGATAAGTCATGGGGATAAATGTCACAGTGTAGGAAATATAGTCAATGGTATCGTGATAGTGCTGTATGATGACAAATGGTGGCAACACCTTGTGAGAACAGCATAATGTATTATAGAGATGTTGAATCACAATGTTGTACCGCTGAAACTAATGTCACATGGTATGTTAACTACTGTAACACCTTGGCTTGAGAGTAACTTGTTCTGAGAGTGTTCTGCAAGATGAGGAAACATTTATGATAAATTTTAACTTGACAAATGTGTGATGTCTTGCAATACAAGTAGTATATGATGCCAAGCATCACATGATCATAACTGAGCCAATGCTTTCTCTCTCTCTCTCTCTCTCTCTCTCTCTCTCTGTCTCACTGCCGGATCATGAGTGATTTTCTCCCATGCCCCATGCTTGGATGCTCTGTCTCATGCTGTGGTGTTTGGAAGAAACCAGTGATTTTTCATAATGTTGGAAGCTGCTCACAACTGGCACAAGTGTATTTTTTGTCACTTCAAAGCACCTATGGTGATTTTCTATACAAGAGTAAACTTAGGAATGCTTTGGTTTATTCTAGGTCACTGGATAGATTTCTTGTTAAAACTGAACGAAAAGAAAAAGATTCCATTGAGCCAATAGATAGCAGTGATTTGGTTAGAGATAGTGAAATGTGTCCTACACAATAACCTTCCTCTCTTTTGTCCCTCACACCAGCCACAAAGATTTCCAAAGGTAAGTGCAGGTTGACTTTTTTAAAATTTTTCTTTATATTTTGTATTTTCTCTATTAGTTTGTATTATGTTACAGTATTGTAATCATTTTTATATGAATATTATTGGGTTGTGGAACAAATCATCTGAGTTTCCATTACTTCTTATGGGAAAATGTGCTTTGATATACAAGTGCTTTGGATTACAAGCATGTTTCCAGGACAAATTATGCTCACAAACCAGGGTTTTACTGTATTCTTCAATAATAATAATAATAATAATTGTTATTATAATATACAGATGAATCCCAAAAATAATTTTTTCAGCAATACTTGTTTTGTTTACTTTTAACTTTTTAAAATTTATTTATTTTGAGAGACAGGGACAACATGAGTGGGGGAGGGGTAGAGAGAGAGGGAGAGAGAGAGAATCCCAAGCAATCTCCATACTGTCAGCACAGGTCTTAAATTCACAAACTGTGAAATCATGACTTGGGCAGAAATCAAAAGTCAGACTTTTAACTGACTGAGTCACCCACGCACCCCAATAGTAGCTGTTTAATAAGGACTAATTGGAGGATTTTGTTTCAAATAATTAATTCTTGAAAATTCTGGATATTTCAGTAAATATTTCATGACATAAATGATGATCTTTTCATTGTGTCATTCATGCATTGTTTCATTGACATAGCCTGATTTTAGACATTAAAATGCTTTTAATGTATCTGGGTAAGCTCTTAAGGAAAAGTACAATTCATCTGAATTTTATTTTGGCAAGAGTATAATCAGTCAGAAAAAAATAAAACTCATTAGTTTTTAGTAGATACTTAAAATTACTGGTCTCAGGTTTTTCATGGGGAAGACAAGGGAAGTTGGACAGTTTATTTCATAACCCTTTCCAGGTCAAGAAATCTGTAGTTCTTCATACTTACTCTGTGCATTAACTGAGTGTAGAATCATAGGCTTTACATGGATACAAAGATTTATAATCTCTGACCCTAAAGAGTTAGAGCATGGTTAGGCAAAAACAAAAGTCTGTGTACAGGGTAATGAATAAGACGTGTTAAATTGTGTAGAATGGAACTGACTATCTATATATGTCTTTTGTGTCCTGAGAAGGGAAAGATCCATGTGGGATAGAATAAAAGAATAAATCACAATGACAAAAATTCTCTGCATTCATCTTAGGAAGATAAAATAAGAATGGCTAATGTTTGAACAGTACTCCCTTGGCTGGCAGGAAGTTTTCTCTACATCCACGAGCAGTTGGTAGCATACCTGGAATTTTAATACATCACAGCCAAACAGCCCTATTGATATTTCTGCTTAATGAAGTGCCCTTTATTGAGAAGCCAGCCCCTTGCAGTCTCAGATAAAAAGAAAGATAAATTCAATTCCTGTATTTGAAGAACAAGGTTATTACCTTTTCTTCTAAAAATTTGTTAGGATAGCATACTTCTCAATAGGACTAATGTAATGAGTTTCTCATTTTTTCTGTGATGTGTGATATCAGTCATTGTAAACTATTTTCCTATTGCAATTCTTGTCACGATATAAGGAAAGGGATATGGAAGCGATTGAAAAGCCATTGATTGGTGCTCATATTTTGAATATACCATTACTTATAGTATGTATGAAGGAAAGGATGCTTCTATTTTTTTTTCTGTCAGCACTTAGCACAAAATCTATATAGTACTGATAAATTAAATTAGGGTACTGATACATGTTCACCAAAAAGAAATGAGGATAGGAGAACCTGGGTGGCTCAGTCACTTAAGTGTCTGATTTGGCTTGAGTCATGATCTTGCAGTTCATGAGTTCAAGCCCTGTGTCAGATAATGTGCTGACAGCTCAGATCCTGGAGCCTGCTTTGGATTGTGCATCTCCCTCTCTCTCTATCCCTCCTGTACTTGTGCTCTGTCTCTCTCTCAAAAAAATAAACATTAAAACATGTTTAAATTAAAAAAAAAGAAGCTAGGGTATAATTTTCAGCCCATGATTTTTGCATGCAAATTTAATGGCTAAAATCCCCTTCCATATATGGTTGTATGTTTTTTTTTTATGTTTATTTATTATTGATACAGAGAGAAACAGAGCATGAGTGAGGAAAGGGCAGAGAGAGAGGGAGACACAGAATCTGAAACAAGCTCCAGGCTCTGAGCTATCTGCATGGAGCTCAATGAGGGGCTCAAACCCACAAACTGTGAGATCATGACCTGAGCCAAAGTCAGGTGCTTAACCGACTGAGCCACCCAGGCGCCCCTATAGTTGTATGTTTATTTCTGTTTAATTCAGTCACATTGTCCTAAGGTCATGTATTCCCATACATCAGAAGTATAGAACTTTGTATTATCTTAAATGTGTATGTAACATTTAGAGGAAAGTTGGCCCCTCAGTGTTCAAATAAGGAGCAACAGACAGCTTTGCAACACAGCGCATATACTCATGTTCAATGTTTTAGATACACATAGGAGACTTCAGTACATAGCTCAAAATCATTTTATCTATAGGTTAATTAAGTGACACCAAATAGACTCAGAGTATTACGTAAATTTTTTTCTCCTTCATATATTTTGGGAGATATCCCTAAATTCAGATTCTTGATAATTAAATGTTCTTTCCTGATCCTGTGCCTAATTTATGTCCTATTAGAAATTCTACTTCCCTCTTCTTTAAGCATAAATTTCTTTGGCCTATCCTACACTTTTAAAGAAATTATTTCTTATTCCATATTTTATTGCTCTCATTATTGACCTAAAATTTACCACTCTTTTAAATCCCAAGAGGCCTATTTTCTTGTATCTTTCTTCATGTTATAGACATTGTCTTATTTGTCTTAATTTTACAAATAAAACATGAATCCATAGGCTTAAAAATTACAACCAATTCTGTTTATTCCAATACTCAAATCCCATTCATGCCATTCCTCAGAAACAATCACTTTTCTGGTCATTTTACTGCTGATCTTTTTACGATATGGTCTTATAAAAAATACACTCTGACTTCATTAGTTTCCCTTAAATGGTGTCATAATATGCATATTATTCTGCAATGTACTTGCTCACTTGCAATATATTTTGGGTCTCGACTTGGCAGTAGACTATCTATGTAAATATTTCTCTAAGGTATAAACTAGAAAGTGGTCTTTTAATCAAGTGCAATTTATGTACGAATAAATACAGTCAAGGAGCCCTCCAATGTGGCTTATAAATGCACACTGCCTCTGGGATTTACACTCCACACTGGGCATGGAGCCTGCTTAAGGTCCTTTCTCCCTCTCTCTCTCTGCCCTCTCCCACTCACATTCTCTCTCTCTCTCTCTCTCTCTCTCAAAAAAGAGAAAACAATAAAAGACAAAGGCATTAAATGGACATGAATACACTGAACCAATACTAGAAAAAATATGAAAGGCTGTAGTAATTAACAAGCAACTTAATACCAAATATGAAAGTCAAGAAGTCTCTGAGGTATAAATGGGCTCTAATCTCTTCTCCAGTGAGAAGACAGGCAAATTGAGGACTAGGTTCAAGACTTATTTTTGAGTTAAACTATAAAAGGCCAAGGCAAGTTGATTATGCCAATGGCAGCAAGCTTTAGGGTGCGATGGATATATCAGTGTTGAGTCCCTGACAAGTCAATTTACAACAACAGAGACAAATACTGAGTCCTGAAATGGTAATATTCTTTGTGAGATCTAATTGACCATAGGGTGGGCAAGTTGAGTCTTTTACACCTTGGAAGGGCCAGGGGTTTACTCTGATAGGAATTAGCAGCTTTTCCGTGTACAGATTTTCTTTTCAGGATCCTACTATTTGTGGGTTTGTTATCTTTATTCTATTGGAACAGGATCTTATATTGCATAAAAACAGAGAACACATTTTTCAGAAAAGGAAGAATAAACGTATGTCCACTGGGTCCATTAGCTGTAACTCATAGCACCTGCTAAGGAGCTGCCGGTCAATAGACGGTTGACACATCTGATTGAAAGCACATTTGACACAGTATCTCAGAAGTATCAGAAGTGATAAGATAATGAGGAGCCAGCCTCCAGAATTCAGTATACACATCAAATAAAAACCTTCATAAGGTTCTTTTGATAGGAAGAATATATAATTCTGTGAACCAGGAAATGGAAGAAGTGTGCCTGCTTAAGTGTTCCTGTCCATCATCTACTTGGAGAATGTATGTTCTCTGTCTCACAATTCTGGTTACTATGGGTTAGAGCTTGTGGGCCACAGAAGGGAAGACACTTCCACCAGAAGACAAAAGAAACCCAATTAACCTTCAACTGCTTCAAGGGTGTTTTGGGCACCTTATATTTAAGAATAAGAAAATATTGTCTTCCTATCTTGCATTGATCCTGGTCATCACAAAGATAATGAACTGCTGTTCAAATATGGTGGCAGGGATAATACATTTGATCCACTTGGGGTCTTTTACTCCATCCTTGTTTTATTGTGATACTGAAAGCTTGTGCAGCAACTTCGCCTTGAGAAGGACATGGTAATGATATGAGGCTCACTCCTTCCGAACTAAAGGTCTGCGTCAGTCTGGAAGGTAGGACACAGAAATGGGAAGAGGTGTTATCTGAGGCCAAAAGCCATCTAGATTAGAGTGGAGGAAGGAGATGCTGAGCACTTGCTGCAGTGCCAAGATCAGCTGTGGCAGAGGGAATGTCTTCCATCTACTACCTTGCTCTGGAAAGGGAGGCCTTCTTGAATCCTGCAGGAGATGCTCCTCCAAAGTATGTAGAAAAGTGTATTCAAGCATCAAAGGGGAGAGGACGCCTGGGAGCCTCAGTTGGTTAAGCATCCGACTTTGGATCAGATCATGATCTCATGGTGTAGGGGTTAGATTCCTGCATTAGGCTCCCTGTTGTCAGCAAAGAGCCTGCTTCTGATCCTCTGTCTCCCTCTCTCTGCTCCTCCCCTGCGTATTCTCTTTCAGTCTCTCTCAAAAATAAATAAATATTAAAAAATAAAGAATCAGAGGGAAAACTGTGGTAGGAATGAAGATGTGTCACCTAATCCTCCTTCAACCCTCCTTCAAGAAAATACATATGACTGGAGTGGTGCTAGCAGATAGCCTTGGCTGTCAGGTCCTTCAGGGATGGCCTCAACTACAGTTCCACTTCAGCCAAGGTCATGTCTTTCCTGGACAACCCAAATTCAATGACTAATAGAAGCAGACATCCAAAGACCAGGACATTTCATTCCAATAGAAGATTGCTGAGATAGAATATTTAGCTCCAGAGCTCCCCATCAATTCACCTGAGTGTGTAGTTCACATGTACATCACAGCTCATCTGCTTTCTCTGCTAAATCTTCCCCTCCCATAGATATTGATTCCAAGATCGTATTCTCTAATAAATCTCCTCCTTGCCAAACACCATTTCAGAGTCACTTCCTGGAGAATCCAATTAACAACAAAGATAATGATCTATATTTATTTTTCTTTGTTGTTCAACTCGTTTTTTTCTCTGCATATTTAATAGTTTTATTGCAGAAAATGTGAAGCATATACAAAAAAACCTAGAGTAATGAACCATCATATTCCCATTACCTAGTTTCAAAATTATCAACATTCTCACACCTTTTAAAAACATATATACTTCTAATCATCTTCTCCAGCTTTTTAAATATGAATATTGTATCCTTATGAAATAAAGTGGGTAATTTCTCTTTTTTTCTATACTTTAAAAAGGATTGTGTTAGATAATAACATAGACTGAATTGTGTATATTCAGTATTAGTATGTTGACGGTCTAACACCCTGTGTAATAATATTTAGAGATAGGGTCTATGAGGAAGTAATTAAAGTTAAATGAGGTTATTAGGGTGGGGCCCTGGTTCAACAGGATTAATCTCCCTATCAGAAGAGACATCAGAGAGTTAT
Source organism: Suricata suricatta (assembly GCF_006229205.1). Classification (NCBI taxonomy): domain Eukaryota; kingdom Metazoa; phylum Chordata; class Mammalia; order Carnivora; family Herpestidae; genus Suricata; species Suricata suricatta. The sequence continues at coordinate 130,338,985 of NC_043705.1, read as the reverse complement.
GTGTAGGCATGTATGTGTGTGTGTGTGTGTGTGTGCACGTGTGTATGTGTGTGCGCACATGCACATGTGCACACTGAGGAAAGGCCATGTGAGAATGGAATAAGAAAGTGGCCATCTGCAAGCCAGGAAAGGGGCTCTCACTGGAAACTGGCCGGAACTCTGTTCTCAGAATTTCAGCCTCCAGAACTGTGAGAAAATAAATTTCTATTGTTTAAGCCATGTAGTCTTTGGAATTGTGTTACGGCAGTTTGAGCTAACTAATACAGATTTTGGTCCATAGACATTCTGTAACAAATACCCAACAATTTAGAAGTGGTTTTGTAGCTCAGTAAGGTATAGAGGCTGAAGGAGTTTTGAGGTTCACGCCTGGTTTGAGGTTCAAAACTCTGGTTTGTTGTAAAATTATTGCCGGTAGAATGTATATGTCAAAGGTCAGAATGAAAGCCCAGAAAAAAAGGTGGAGAGGGGGATGGACATGTTGAAAAGCCTCCATTTCCTTAAAGAATTCACAAATAATTATGAACATATTGGTAGAAATATGGAAGTTATAGGCCATTGTAGTAAAGTCTCAGATGAAAATAAGGCCAGCCTATTGGAAAACAGAGAAAAGGAGATCCATGTTATAAAATGGCCCGAAACTTGGCTAATTTGTGTTGTTGTGTTTTTTTGATAATAGGACTTATGAACAAGGAGAAGGTATGCTCACCTGAAAAGACTACTAAGCAAGATGTTGAAGATTCAGCCTGGGTCTTCCTGATTACTATTAGTAAAATATCAGAGAAGAAAGATGAATTGAAAAAGAATTGCTAAACAAAAAGTAACAAGATCTTGAAGATCTAGAAATTCTCAGTGTATTCACATTGCAAGTTACCAAAAAAAAAAAAAAACTTGTTCTGAAGAAGTGTGTGAACTAAACGTGTGGCTGGACAATCATTTGGTGAGGAAATTGGTGTGAGTATGAACCATGAATTTAATCAGTTACTTCATCAGAAGCCAAGAATAGAGATGAGATTGTACCAGCAGAAACACTGTCACTCTGGACCTCAGCAACAGAGATCAACTGAGACCAAGTTTTAGTTTTTAAATCCCTCAGCATCATTTCTATGCCCCACTCTGTTCTCTGCTATTATTATCATTGTTCCTATTAGCATGTTTACTTTGGACCCTTCTCGGATTTTTTTCCCATGATCATTCTTTAATATTTTGTCATTCATTAATATTTCAAAGAACTATAATTGATTGTACCAATCAACAATTTTAGTGTTCTTTTCTTGCTTGTTTATTTATTGCATTGATTTCTGTTTTATCCTTTAATTATTTTTTTACTTCTGCTTTCAAATTTCTTTTTGATATTTTCCTATTTTAACTGAGACCTTGATTTTTTAGTATAGCTCATCTTTGCTTTTTAATTAATTTATTTGGAGATATTCTTTCTTAGAGTACCATTTAAAATTTTCCCTTTTGTTCTGTGGCAGGTAGAAACTCATTATATTTTCACCCTACCTTGAGTTCCTATTTTTTAGGAATGTTTATTTATTTATTTATTTATTTAAAGTTTATTTATTTACTCACTTACTTAGGGAGAGAGAGAGAGAGAGATCTCGAGAGAGAGAGAATCCCAAGCAGACTGCACACCAACAGCACAGCCTATTGTGGAACTCAAACTCATGAACCGTGAGATCTTGATCTGAGCCAAACTCCAGAGTCAGACTCTCAACTGACTGAGCCAACTAGGTGACTCAACCTTGATTTCCTTTTTAAGATCCACATTTCTTAGTACCTTTTTCCTGACACCCAGATTTCTTAGAAAATATAACTTTATTAATATCTTATTTCATTACAATGATCAGTCACATAAACCATAGGGGAATGCTTGATTGATCTTTTTTATTTTTAAGATTTAATGTCATACTAGAGCATGGCCACATTATATGAAGGTTTTTGATGAATCTGAAAGTTAATGTTCCATACCTTTTTTGGTGTCTAAATACACATATACTAGTTTAAGCAAAATATAAACACTGTGTATTCTTAATTATCTTTTATGTTACTGTCACAAAATTGTTAAAGGATTTTGCAAAACTGAATTTGGCACATCAGTACAGAATATCCTTTGGCCCTCTGGCCTGAGGGAAGCAGCTGCCTTCAGGTGTCAAACTCTGGATTGGAGTTGGTTTCTGAAAGCTGGTAAATTGTTAAATATTGGCAGGACAGAAGTGGAGAGTTTTGTCTCTGAAGTGAATCATTCCTGTAGTATAACATCATTGCTGGAAAGGGGAATTAAAACATGAATTATAATCATTGGGGAAAGGAGACAATTACATACAGGAAATATCCAGAGGAGAAAGACAGGTACCAAAGATAAGACCAGCAATAGAGGATTAATAGGGGAAAATAACTTAAGCAAGAACTAATTAAGTAAAAATTTAAGATCCAACAGATGGACCCAGCTTAAGGAATTCATATGCCAAAAGGAACTATATTTCAAGAAATGGCTTGAAGTCAGGACTGAAGCTAACTTTGAGGGAGAGGGTAGAGGGCAGATTAAAGGTTGGGCAAAAGGTCGGGGTATAAAGTGCAAGCAGGAGCTTCACCAGTGGGGTCTGGGGCATTGGAGTTCACACTTACATGTATTTGTTCCATGGCTATATCACCAGTGCTTCTCAAGTTTTCATTTGAATATGAATCACCTTGGATCGCATATAAATTCAGATACTGATTCTGTAGGTGAGGTTGGGCACCGAGACTGTGAATTCCCAAAGCAGTCCCAGGAGATGCCTGTCCCGATGGTCTGTGAGCCCTCTCTGAGTGGAAGGACATTGCCTCTACCCCATACCTTAGCAGCACTTAACAGAGAGGTAGAAACTCAGGAAGGGGTAGATAAGAGCAGCCTGTAACCCAGGGAACATTTGGGAGTAGAATGATTAGTTTGTAGATTCTGGATCTTGACTCTTTCACATTGAGAAAGAAACACTAGGAGACATGCTGGCAGGACACGGGTTCTTTAGAGAAGGGTACTGTTTCTCATTTCTCTGTTAGAAAAAACTGGAATCAGAGACACACTCCATTCCACCCACAGAACATGTGTTTCTCTGAGTGAGACGGAGGCTCAAGTTCCGTGTTCCTTAGTTATAGTGTTAAAAAGCCTCATGATCTGAAATAACCTAAAATAAACCCTGAAATATACTACAATTTACAGAAGGAACAATCCAGTTGTGCTCCCTTGTGAAGTGACTAATACGAGCCGCTGGTGGACACTCAAGAGAGTCAAAGGAATTAACCAAATAAAAAATAATTTTCTCATATTTCACTTCTCCGTGGGGTATGATTGTCTTTATACTCATAGTCACTACCATCCAATTTATTTATCTTCAGTGTTCTCCTGTTTATGAATTTTTTTCCTTTACTAGGATTATTCAGGAAAAAATGTTGATAATCTTTAAAATCTTTTTAATGTTTATTTATTTTTGAAAGAGAGCTAGAGTTGGGGAGGAGCAGAGAGAGACACACACACACAGAATCTGAAGCAGGCTCCAGGCTCTGAGCTGTCAGCACAGGGCTTGACATGAGGCTCTAACTTGTGAATCACACGAGATCATGACCTGAGCTGAAGTCTGATGTTTAACTGACTGAGCCACCAGGCACCCCAATAATCTCTTTTTAAAATGGAGATAGTTTTGAAACATTTTTAAGAAATAGCTCACTAGAATTTTTATGTGAATCATAAACTATACACCTAAAGCATTTCCTAAAATGTCCTTGAATGTACTTACACTGGGCCCCTAATTCAAGAGGACGTGTTTAAAGATGATAATAATGCACCTTGCTCTTTACACTGAGGCGCTTGCAAGAAAACTATGTATATCTAGCTGCATTTCATTAACAGAGAATCTTAAGTGAATATTTATAAAGAAACAAAATGATATAATTTAAAACAGCTCTAACATCTATTCCTCTGAAATGCCTCCTAAAGATACTAAATGCCTCTTAGAATATACAGATGCCTTGTTCTGGAGGAATCCTAATAAATATGAAGGTCCTTTCAGGGTAGAAGAGTGAAAGGTGATCCTGAGCACCTCAGCTTGCTGAGCTAATCTCATACATCCTGAAATCTACTGCCTTTTCCTTTCTTTTCTTTTTTTTTTCATTAATTTTGTGTTTATTTGCATTTTTTTTGGGGGGGGAGGCAGTAGAGAGAGGGAGAAAGGTTCCAAGCAGGCGCTGTACAGACAACAGAGTGCCCAATGTGAGGCTCAAGCTCATGAATCATGCATGAGATCATGACCTGAGCCAAAGTCAGATGTTTAACCAACTAAGCCACCCAGACATCTGTCTACTGCCTTTTCTATTTCAGTGTGATGCTAAGATAGAATCACCCTGCTTCATCTGTCTGGACTCAAGTTTCCCAATGGACATTCTAAATACTCCCAGTGTCCATTCTCGGCAGTGTCATATGATTCACACAGAAAATAATTTCACCTGAGCTTCCCTAGCCACCACTATGAACTCCCCCCATATATTTAATTCTGTATGTGAGAGAGAAAGGCGATGGAAGTAAAAGTAGGTGCAAGTCCTCTTTGATAAGCTATTGTAATTTCTATCTCAAAGTTGTTTATCTGTGGATAACTTTTTGTTCTAATCGTCTCTTGTTTAGGCTCTCCAGTTTTGTTCAGAATGATTATTTCAAGTCAATCCTTTTTCTGGAACATTAATATTGCACATTTTTTTGGTTATATACAGTTGTCTTCTATAAAAGCCAAGACCTTCCTCTGCACTGTTATGTGCTGTTTCAGTATGGTAGTTCCCAGTGAAGAAACCGAATCCAAGCTCTTTTACCTACGAGTATTATGAAAGACGGTCTATTTAATCATCCTCTGCCTTAATTTCCCCATCTGTGTAATGAAGATAATTATATTTTTCACATAGGATTTTTGTGATGACAAAATAAATAGGAAGATATTAGTGTAGAGTTGGTGCCTTATCACTGTGAAGTTTCTTGTCTTTCTTTGTATCTTCTGTTTGTCTAGAATACTACATTAGCTTTTGCATATAGGTGGTCAGAGAACCTGGGTTTAGCAAACTTCCCAAATCTAGGAATCCAGGGCCTCTATAATTAGGTTAATATAAACTACAAATAATTGTTTCATTAAATTACCCTACTGGATTAATACAGTTTACCACTGATTACATTTTTTACCAAAATTATCAAATCAGTCTACCACTTAGATTAGTCTTCTAAACACTTGGGACTAAGTGAGCACAAGAGAGTGAGACTTCTGAATTTTAAGATTTAATGAAGACAGTGGTGATTTCTGTATTGTCCATATTAATGTATGTGCATGAAACAGTGTATGTGCTGCCATTCTATTCTGTCCAGAGATCAAGCTGGGTGAACAAAAGACACAGAAATCGACTAGTGACCAATTGGACTATTTCCTAAGGAATATGAATTCTTTTGCTGTCATTTTTACTCAATTAAAAAAATGAAGCTGTTTCTATTAAAATGCAATTCAGCTTGAATTTAAATCAAACTCAATGTGGATTTACCATATAAAGACTGGTTTAACACACTCTCTGTTAGGATCAGTTGATAATACATGGAGGATATCAAGGGCCAAGTTTAAAGTCCAATTTTTATGAGACATAATGAAAATGAACGCTAGAGGGCACTCATACTTAGAACTGATTCCAATGAAGGTCTCTTAGAAGATTTTACCACTCCAGAAGGATCCAAAAGGACTAATTATGGACACCTCCAGATTGTCGTACGACACACAATGTAGAACCCATTGCCAAAATGAAATTCAATTTCCTCTTACTCAAGATTCTCCTCAAAAAGATCACCAATACAAACCCCTGGCAATGTCTTGTTTTGTTTCACAAATCACATTAATTACTCTGTTCAGAATAGCCTCTCTCCCCCGTCTTATTATCTTTCCACAACCAAATTGTACACAATTTGTACACATTGTACATTGTACACAATGTTCATATTACATTTTCTGGAGCATTTTCAGAAGAATTTTGTCTGTTTTTTATGTATTTCCGAGCTGGACAGCAACATGTAGAAGAATGATTAGACCACTTTCTGACACCATTCACAAAAATAAACTCAAAATGGATAAAGGATCTGAATGTGAGACAGGAAACCATAAAAACCCTAGAGGCGAAAGCAGGAAATAACCTCCTTGACCTCAATCGCAGCAATTTCCTCCTCGACACGTCCCCAAAGGCAAGGGAATCAAGAACAAAAATGAACTATTGGAACCTCATCAAGATAAAAAGCTTCTGCACTGCAAAGGAAACGATCAAAAAAACTAATAGGCAACCAACAGAATGGGAAAAGATAGTGGCAAGTGGCATATCAGATAAAGGCCTAGTATCCAAAATCTACAAGGAACACACTAAACTCCACACCCGAAAAATGAATAATCCAGTGGAGAAATGGGCAGAAGACCTGAACAGACTCTCCTCCAAAGAGGACATCCAGATGGCCTACAGGCACATGAAACAATGCTCAACATCACTCAGTGTGTATATATACAATGGAGTACTACAAGGCAATGAGAAAGAATGCAATCTGGCCATTTGTAGGAAAGTGGATGGACCTCGAGGGTGTCATGCTAAGCGAAATAAGTCAGGAAGAGAAGGACAGATACCATATGTTTGCACTCATAGGTCTAACAGGAGAAACCTAATGGAGGACCATAGGGAGGGGAAGGGGGAAAGAGAGTTGGGGAGAGAGAAGGACACAAATCATGAGAGACTATTGAATACTGAAAATGAACTGAGGGCTGAAGGGAGAGGGGAATGGGGGAAGAGGGTGATGTTCATGGTGAGGGGGCACTTGGGGGGAGAAGCACTGGGTGTTATATGGAAACCAATTTAACAATAAACTATTATTATAAAAAAAGCTTTTCACCTGGGAATTTCATCATTCTTATTTTAAATGAGGTCATGTGGTATGAGAAATTTGAAAAGTTGTGATGGCTTTATACTAAATAATGTACACTAAAAGTATCACATTACATGTCTCAGGTCATTTGAACTGGAGTATATACAGAGAAAGTTCAGCATTAGGTATCACTACAGGGATAGAAAAACACACAAAATATGTCAATTAGCCAAGTTCTTAGGTAACTAAGTAATCGATATGTAAGTCATACGTAAAATAATAAATCATAAGATAGGTGAAGCCTATTAATTGTGAGAAGGGTAGATCAAAGTGCAGCTGAGTCATCATAACAATGGAGCACTCAATTTGGCGACAAACCGGCAGGCTGGGAGGGGCTCCTGGGTGGCTCAGTCAGTTAAGCATCCAGCTCTGGCTCGAGGTCATGAACTCCCTGTTCATAGGATTGACACCCACATTGGGCTCTGGGGTTCTGGGGCTCTGTGCTGATGGGTAGCTCAGCCTGGAGCCTGCTTCAGATTCTGTGTCTCCCTCTCTCTGTGACCCTCCCCTGCTCGTGCTGTCTCTCTCTGTCTCTCAAAAATAAATAAAAAACAAACAAACAAAAAACAGGCAGGCTGGGAGAATGCAGGTGGATTTCTTTCTGGAATACAGTTGCCACAGTTAAGTGTCACGTTTCCTATTGGATTCTATGACTCCGTACTCTATTTATAAATCTTCTTTCTAGTTTATTGGTTTTTTTTCTTCTTCTTTTATTTGGTTGGCATATCATAGCATATCTAGTGTATCCAGTTTGCTAGAATGTCCCATGGTAGCAGATTCTGAAAAGTTAATATTTTCAGGGCTTGGTCAAGGATGGATTCTTTTTTATCTAGATTTCATTCCCCAGAGGGCCCATTCACTTGAATGGATTTAAATGCCCTGGATATCATGAGGAAGCCAATTTGCATCTCTGGGGTAATCTTGTTTCTGATCATGAAATATGCATATCCGGTTGCTTTCTTAATATATACTTGGAATTACCATATTAATATCCAAATTAATATGTTCCAAGGAAAAATATTTGATCCCTGAGTCAATCTCTTCAATAATCTTTCTAGTTTCATCTTCTCAGAGGGAACATTTGCTGCCTTCCATCTCTCCTATTCTCCTGAGTCAAAAATCCTTGATTTATATCCTAAACGTCCCTCAAATCAGTCTACTTTTCTTCATCTTTCATCTAGTCCCCTTTGTCAATGTCCTCTCTGGCCTGGTGCACTAATACACCTACCTAATTCCAGTACTCTTTCCTTCACTCGAACTCATTAATATATAGTAGCTGGAATCACATGTAACAAATATATCCCACTATGTCAGACTACTATAACAACGTTTTTAAATGTTTATTTATTTTTGGGAGCTAAAGAGAAAGGGAGAGGGAGATCACACATGTATGAGCAGGGGAGGGGCAGGGAGGGGTGATAGAGAATCCCAAACAAGCTCCATGCCACCAGCACAGAGCCCAATATTGGACTCAAACCCACAGACCATGAGACCATGGCCTCATCAGAAATCAAGAATCAGAAGCTTAACTGACTGAGCCACCCAGGCACTCCCATTATGTCAATCTACTAAATAAAACATTTTTGTGGCATTATTTTGCATTGAAAATGAAACAAAGCTCTCCTGTTGTGACCTATATGGTCCTACATGATGATTTCACCCTGCACGCAATTCTGACCTCATTCTGTCCCACTTACTTCAGCCCAGTTTACTATCATCAAGCCACATTGAATTCATTCAGTTTCTGGAACACTCAGGGCATTTGCACAAGACTGTGAAACTCTTAACAAAAAATCAGGACTGCTGGCTTCTTAGCATCCTTTGGAGTTCAGTTTAAAAATGGAGTTCTTCAGAGATTCATTTCCTGACCAGTCTATATAAAATTCCTCATATTATCCACAGTCACAACCTTCTATTCATTTTATTCAAAGCAGTTACCATCAGTGTAACTTAGTTATTTGTTTGTTTATTTGTTTCTATTCTACTTCTCCAGCCTCCGTTAGATCCTAAGCGCCAAGGAACTCTGTCTTATTCATCACTATGTAGCCAGTACCCAATGGAGTGCTGATAATATAGTATCTTCAATACAGTCACTAGGAAACATATCAGAACCTTGCAAGTAGTCCATCATGTTGATAAGATCACAGAATTTTATATCTGGAACATGTGGAGTCCTAACTCCAGAACATGTTTCATTCTCTAGAACATCTTTTCTTTATTTCCAAGAGAAATTTCTTCTAAAGGTTTCATTTATTTAAAAAACACTATATGACCTTATAGGATCTTATAGACATGTTCTGCAATGATTTCTTTCCTCATAACGTTGAACTAATACTACCTACTGTATGCTCAGAGGAGGATAAAATGATCATTTACTTTAGGTTGAGTTGGATAGTAACTGCACAAAATGAGCAGTCAATAAATATGTACCAGTGATGATGATGATGGACAATGATGAGATGATATTATAACAAGATGAATATAACAAGTTCTGGTGACTTCCTCCAAGTAACTGTAGGCATCAGGGTCTGCTTCATGGATGTGCTACTTACTGAATCATGCGGAGCCCTGCCCTTAGCACAGTCATCATTGGTATAATGTACTGCTGGCACTGCCTTGAAATTAATAATTTCTACCCATAATTTTGACCCTGAATTTTCATTTTGCAGTGTGTCCCACAAAGTATTTGGCCACTCTTCAAGGGCGTGATATCAAATTCCAATTCAAAAACATTGTTTCTTTCTTTTATTTTCCAAAAACATTGTTTCTAATTGCTAAAGTATAATAGATTGGTATGCCACAGTGAAGACACTACAAATCATATAAATTATCATTGTGTTTCTATGCACTGATAGCTATGAAGCTCATGTCCAGATTCATCACTTAGTTCTTACAACTGGGTTGCATTTTAAATAATACATTTCTATGTACTAATTTCACCATAACACTTTCTTACCTTTTATTATCTCCACATTGACTTTACTTTTATGTTATACGTTATTAATGTTTTTATTAAAGCTTTCTTTAAAGGCCTCAGAATGAGGCAATTGGAAATAAACCACTGATTAGTATACCTTTTATAATTCTTACTCTTTCATTTTAATATATATGTATACACACACATATATATATGTGTATATATATACTGGGAGATATATATACTGGGATATATATAAAGAGAGAGAGAGAGTGAAATAGAGAGAGACTGCCTCCTTCCTTCAAATTTTATTTTACCATGTTTTAAATAACTTAATTGTTCAAAGGTATAATTCAAAATAAGTCCATATGAATGAAGGATTCTAATGAATGAGAGTGGAGGTCAACCTGTGCTCCGATGTTGATCACTACCCCAAATAGTCCATGGCTTGAATGCCAAAAAAAAAAAAAAAAAATAGTAAGTGTATTTTCTTTTAATCAGGTCATCAATTTGTTCACAATAAATAGATATGAGTGAAAGAAACTTGAGACTTGCACCCCTTCTCCCACATCTAGGACAAGTACTTCTTTTTGGTAACTATATTGACTAAGTACACACAGTGGAAAAGCCTTCGCTAGAATTCCCATAGGAGCCATCCAGCTCTCGCTCATTAGGGAGGCCCATGATTCTTAATCTGTTCTCACAGAAACATTATTGTATAACAAAATAATATTGGCTTATGTATCATTCTAAAGATATTATTACCAATCTAGTATTTTTTAAAACAAGGATCAGCAAACTTTCTTCTGTAAAACATTAGATAGGAACTATTTTAGATTTTGTTCCACAGACTACCTATGTCTCAAATACTCGGCTCTGCTATTGAAGGACAAAAGCCCCCATATGAATGAAAGGAAATGACCACGTTCCAATAAAAGTTTATTTATAAAACAGATGTCTGAAAAACAAGTCCTGTTTTGCAATGAATGGTCAACTAATCAATCCCTCTACTAAAGGATTTGTATGAAAATGCAAGGCAAGAATATAAAATAATGAATATATCAAAGGCAATTAGAACTTAGTAATCTTTGGTGTTCTCGACGTTAGTCATTTGAGTCGGATATGTATGTATACATGTCTATTTTCACAATAGCTGTAGCTCAGACCAAATTTGGGACTCCTAATTTAGAATTGAAAATAAAATCAATTTGTGAACCACTCAAGAAAATCCATTTCACTCTTTTATAGTAAAGATACATTTGGGGCAAAAATACTATTACCCAGCTTAATGACACATCTCATTATCCAAAATTGGCTAGAATAAATTTGTCCAATTTCAAAAATCAACTCTACCATGGAAAGATAAAGACTGATTACTATTAAATCTCTAAAGAGATGTTTCAGGTTAAAATCAATCCAGTGTAATTGAGACACATCTTGTTTATTCCTTATTTGCATATATTCAATGGAAACAGTGTCAATACATTCACAGCTATTTTCATGGTGGAGGCGAGGAAAAGTGATGTCCATATTGATAATGTACGGGTAACATGTGACATGGCCGATAAAAGTTACTCTAGTTGCATAGGTCATGAGAAATAATGCCAAGACATAAAAAGTAACTGCAATTTAACATTTTTTTCCTATGAAGAAGGTTTAAGTTTGGCTTCATATCTGAACTGGCAAATGAAAGAATTGACAAGATTTTAAAGATATTTCAAAAGACAGAAATAACAGAGCACTATGTGGAAAACAAGGGACAATTGACAGGAAGCACGTGAAGCAGAGTTGTTTAGATGATCTCAGAACTGATGTTTACCAAGCGACTTTCTTTCAAAGAAAGCACTTGGCTTACGAGGGACCTATTTCTCTAAAGTTATTTTCTAAGTCCTTTCGATTTCAATTATTTAAAGAAATGATCTGATTCTTAGCAAGCTCTTCTGGACCAAACATGTGCTTGCGGGATGTGTCTCATATGTGAAGTAGTGGTTTACTTTTTTTTAATTAATTAATTAATTTTTTAAATTAATGTTTACTGTTGAGAGAGTGGGAGAGTGACAGAGCATGAGCAGGAGAGGCGCAGAGAGAGACAGAGAGAAATGCAGAATCCCAAGCAGGCTCCAGACTCTGAGCTGTCAGCACAGAACCTGATGTGGGGCTTGAACTCACGAACCTTAAAATCATGACAGGAGCTGAAGTAAGACACTTAACTGACTGAGTTACCGGGTGCTCCTGAATTATCGTTTTTTATTCAAGAAGTATCTTAGTCCTTACTGTTGCTTCCAGAAGAGGTGTGGGGGGGGCGGGGGGATGGGGAGGATACTTGGGGATAAAGAGAGAAGTAGGAAAAAATTCTAAAGAGAACGGAGATAAATGATTTTTCAGATTCTAGTAGCATAATCTCAGAGATTAGTTCTGTCGCTTTAATTTTGTTCCATAGATACTCTGCGTGACTTTGAGATGGACACATTCTTCTTCACTGAAACTCACACAAGACATCTATTGTAGAACACACATTTGAAAACATATTTCTATTGACTCTAAATAACAACAAAAACAACCAACCAACCAACCAACCAACCAAACAAAATAAAAATTAAAAAAAATACCACCTGGTGACTTTTTTTGATACAAAAATGTATATTTAAAAGTAAAACTCCATATTCTGTTCCTCAAGCATGGGATTCCAAAATGAGTCTCAGAATTTTCTCTCCTTCTGTGCTCCATTTCAGTAGACTTTTACTCAGCCAGCAAAATCTCTGCAGTTTTTTTTTTTTTTTCAAATCTCTTTCCCCTTAGTGGTCTCTAGTCAAAGACATTCCACTCACAATATTCTATGAATTCACACTCTGATTCCAAACATTTTTCTACAATATGACTGAATGTCAAGGTCCTGAGGGACCCCACAATCCCAATCCCAAATCTGTGAATCCATGCTTAGATTTTATATTCAACAGATTGTAGATATAAGGCTATCATGTGTTTCATTCATTAACATAAATCCTTCCCAATGATCTCATGCCTTTTCAATATTTTTAGGTTTCTCCTTTATATTGTACTATTAGTTATAACCTATTCCAGAAAACCAGATGATAGGGGAAAGAATTTTAAACAAATACTTCATACCATTGAAAATTTATGGTGAAATGGAAGCACTTTGCATCGTTATTCAATTAAATAGAATTTATATTTCTGCATGTTTGAAACAGGAAATCAATCATCTTTGATCTTTAACTCATCTGCTAAATGTGTCCCTTGCATTTCCTTATGAAAACATCTGGTTACTTAGACCAAGCAGGGCAGTTTTGTTTACTAGGTAATAATAAGATTAAATTGTGTGTTTGTGTGTGTGTGTGTGTGTGTGTGTGTGTGCGTGTGTGCACGTGCACACGCCTGAGCACGCACATGGGTGCACAAGTTGGGGTTTATATTGTGTTTACACTAAATAGTCCAGGATATGCAATGGGAACTTATTTACTGATGAGGCAAGCATTAATGTTTGTCATTTAAATCATGACCTGCCCTGTTTGTGACTGATAGTTTAAAAATTTTTGCAAGATAAGATGGTAATACCATCTCACTACGTTAAAGACACCTATTAGTCATGTCCCAGGCAAATTGGGATTTATGACTCAGACATAATTCTTCCAAATATGCCTGCTGTTCATAAAAAGGCAGAGATATATGACTCAAAAATAACACCGAGACAGAAATAATTTTGCACTTCACTTTGCCACATTGACTTTTCTCCTGAATGTATGGCAAAATCTCCACATTTTATGAATAGGCTCTTTTCAATGCTACAGATGTATACCTCCAACTTCTAAATCAAGCAAATCCCTGAGACAAATAAAACAAATTATCAGCTCCGGCACAGGCAAGGGGAGGTGTATATAAAAGAACGATGCATTAAAGATTGATGGGGACCCATACATACTTTTAAATATCCCACTGCTGATGTTGACTGTGCCTTGAAGAGAAGGTTAAGAATGTCATGTATCACTTGAAAGTGATTAAGTTGCTCTAGTCATCTGATAGAGTCTCATTCCATGTGATAAGTTGAGGAGGGGCACATTAAAGTTTGCCGGAGGAGATGGAGAAGATATAGACAGAATACAGCACAGATAATATAAGTATCTTCCCCTCAAATTTGTGCAAATATTGCCACGATGGCAAATCATCATGCTTTGTGTACACTGATTGCTGAAGGCAACATGTAAAGATACCAAATTTCATTAAGGATGGCAACAAGGCAATCCTCTTTTCTCTGTGGACTATCAAATCTTTCAACTTAAATATGTTGGGATGTTAGCCGACATCAAAGATGCAAAGGAAATATTCCCTCCAAGATACATTTTTCGCCCTTGAAGAATATTCAAAGTTCTACTTATGTTTATAAATTAAAATCAAAAAGACTCTCCAAACTCCAGTGGCAATAATTCTATCATCCTTGTGGTCCTGTAGTTTTTAAATTATCTTTAAGAATCATGTGTATCCATTTGCCCCCAGTAAAACATAAGTATTGTATACAGTGAATAATAAAATGTGGATCTTTGTAAAAAATTTTTAACGTTTTTTATTTATTTTTGAGAGACAGAGAGAGACAGCGCAAGCAGGGAGGGTCAGAGAGAGAGGGAGACACAGAATTTGAAGCAGGCTCCAGGCTCTGAGCTAGCTGTCAGCACAGAGCCCAACGTGGGGCTCGAACCCACAAACCACAGATCATGACCTGAGCGGAAGCTGGCTGCCCAACCAACTGAGTCATCCAGGTGCCCCTAAAATGTGGATGTTAAAAGCCACACATTTTATTTTACCTAATTGATTTATTTAATACCCCATTCCAGGAATTGTGCAAAAGAGGTTATTCTGTTAAAAAGAAAAACAACATGCACTTATAATATTATTGAAGACCATCATCAATTTCTAATTAGGCCTATTAATAGCATACTCTCATTGTATTTCAAAATAAGAGATTTCTTTTTATTCCAAGAATCCTAGGATAGAATCCATGTTAAAAAAAAAAATGCTGTTTCTTCTCTGAACACTCTTCTCTCCCCTGTTATGATGGATAGTCTCACACAGTTGTGTTTTCATCATTAATTTCCCTCATAAATTTTCCCAGAGAGTTAAGAAATGTGGTCAGATGAACAATCAGGCATTTGACAGAAGGTTTTTCTCCATGTAAGGAGAGGAGACACCGATTCGGTTCCATGCTGTTTGCTGTGCAGTATCCACCCTGCTCCCGTCAAAGTGTGGACTGAAGTCTAATTTGATTGTAATACTGGATATCATCTTGGAAGTATGATTGCCACTTGGAACTTATCCCACTGTTTTTGCTTACAGATCCCTAATTCTGTCTGGGTTGACAGTGTGCCTAAAGCCACGTACGATGAATATGGTATCATGTATCTCCATCCATGATGACTGAACTGTCAATCAATCACCTGCATGCTCTTTAATTTACTTGACTCCCTTACCTTCCTCCTGAGGGTAAACCGGCTATGGTGTATGCAGTCTCAGGGGGAATGCTGTTGGGGACATGTTAGAAAAAAATTTTTTTCTAGTAAGAAGGGAGAGATGATAATTGGTGATGTTCCTTCTCCTCTTTTTTTTCTGCCTGGAACCTGATCATGATGCTTGGAGCTTCAGGGCGGATATTTTGACCATGAGGTCACATGAATTAGATCAAAACACTCATGGAAGAGTCAGTAGCTAGAAAAACAGGTGTTTGTGCCCTGATGACATGCTTAGCAACTACACTGTGAGCAGGTCACATGATCTAGATTTATTTTAAAGTGACAAAAATAACTTTTTATTAATTGAAGCCCATTACATACATTTTCAGTACCTTGCTAATTAAGCATTCTCAACTCTAGAGTCCTTAGTTAGAAACTAAAACAAAATGAACTTTATATAAAAGCATAGTTATCTGAGGATGAAAGATAGTGGTGATCTTTAGCATAGGAATGAGAATTTTATATTATATTCTTTTGGATTCCTGGACCCAACCCGGTGTGTGCATCAGGGGGCTTTCCACACAACACCAAGCAATTATCGGATACCAGTGGGGGATCAATTCAGACATTACCTATGAAGGTAGCATAGATTCTCCAGGTGAAGGTTTCTGTCTTACAAACTAACCCACCCTACCTTTATTTGCCAGTCAGGAGCCCAGATTGTTCCCTGAGCTCCTGACTGACTGGCTATAAATCTGAGGTTACCCCTACTTCTTCCGTGGGTTCAATTCATTTGTTACAGCATCTCTGGGCACTCAGAGACCTGTTTTGTTTACTAGATTACCAGTTTCCTATAAAAGGATATATCTCAGGTGCAGCCAGACGGAAGACTTGCATATGGTGAAGGATGGGAAAGGGTCCGAAGCTTCCGTATCCCTTCCAGGGGTGTCAATGTGCCCCAGATCTCCCCATGCTCCTCACTAAAGCTCTCCACACCTGGTCCCTTTGGATTGTGTGGAGGCTTCATTAATCAGGCATAGTTAATTAAATCATTGGCCATTGGTGACTGATTCGACCTCCAGCCTTTCTCCCCTCCACCAGAGAGAGATCAAGGGGTGGGACTAAAAGTCAAATGGTTTGTTCCACTGGTAACCAGCCCCCACCTTTAGGTACTTTCCAAAGGTCACCTCATTAATACAGCAAAAGGATATTCGTAACATTGTCTTCCCTTAAGAAATCTTAAAGTGGTTTGGGAGTTGTAAGCCAGGAACCTTGGAGGAAGACCAAATATATATGTGAATATATGTACATATATGATCAAATATATATGAGTGCATATATATTTCTCATAAATCACAACATTGAACATATAAATAAGAAATAATGTTTTGCTAGTAGTCAAATATTTAATCATGATATGTAAAATTACGGTTTATGTAAAACAAAATAAGTTATATCAATAGTGTGTCAAGAATATACTTCTAGGAATTAAAAATGAGGTAAGATTAGATATACAGAATGAGCCACCTTCAGTGCTTATTAAACACAATCAAGTTGTTTTAAGAGCTAATTTTGCATTCATTGCTTTTTGTTTTGTGTTTTCTAAGATAATTTTATTTATTGAAATTTCTTCATTGGTTGATAGCATTTTATTTTCACAAATAACTCACCCTAGAACAGAAGCAATAGACAAATCAGATTCACCAAGGAAAGCCAGAATGTATTTACATTTTCTCTAATTTATATTAGAAAATGATGTAAGGTCTGTTGCACTGAATAACGTGATTGTGTGTGTACCTTAGAAGACATGACTAAATGATGTATCAATTAGAGAGAGGAACTAAACCCAAGCTTTATGCTGAGATGCAATCGTTTAAATCCAGCACAAACATACTTGGTTTTTAAATCGTTCTAGGTCCAGGATTATTGTTTTTAAGAAATAAACCCCATGGACAGAGAAATGAATAAAGAATAGAAGGTAGTTAGGAACAGGTAACAAGTATTAAGTTATCATTGTATATAATTTCCAGGAGACTCAGGATATACTAATAAATTAAATGTTAACTTCATATCTTTAGTTCCCACAAGGTTATGGTAGAAAAGGAGATAGCAGAGGCCCGTCAGGGAGATTCTGACCATGTTGTCATGGTCATGGTCCATACCAAATTTGGGGTGTGTGTGTATGTGTGTGTGTGTGTGTGTGTGTGTGTGTGTGTGTGTTTCTTGAGAGAGAGAGTGCGTGTGCAAGTAGGGGAGAGGGGGAGAGGAAGAAAGAGAGAGAATCTTAAGCAAGTTCCATGCTCAGTGCAGAGCTCATGCAGGGCTAGATTTCAGGATTGCAGTCTGATGCTCAGTGGACTGAGCCCCCCGTGCCCCGTACCTAATTCGTATTTTAACCCTTAGTTTTAGTTATCTTTTGCCAGTTCTTATCACAAAGTTTTTCCTCGTAGTAAAGAGAAAACTTTCCAGGGGACCAAAATACCCACGCTATTTTTTGAGTTTCTGATCACTAACAGGCAATCTTGATAATGTTTCCTGGATAAATTTTCACCCATACCTTCTGCTATGAGAAGCAGCATCTGTTAACTTGGTTGGGTCTGGCTGAGTAATTTTCTTTTCGGCCACACTGATTAGTGAGATAAAGACAAAAAAAAAAAAAGCAAAAAACAAAACAAAACAAAACAAAAAACAAAAAACAGTGGGACACTTGTTTTATCCTGACCTCAGATGAGAGAAGATAATATTAGTATCTCCTTACTTCTGAGTTTTAATAATCAGCTAGAAGCTTTTTTCTGTATAAATAATGAAAAAAAAGAGAAAAGAATATTGTGCTATATTATCTTTTACATAAGATAAACAAGTGCACTATGGTATTTTTATACTTTTCCAGAATTTTAATTTTTTTTGGTGGTGAACTCAACTCAGCTCCCCCCCCCTGCAAGGAAAACTTTTTCATGTAGATATAATGCATCATAGACCAGACTCTAGTCTGTAATTTTAAGTTCTGAATGTACAGCCATAATGTACTGTCTCTGCCAAAACAAAAATTCCAAAAATAAATATCAGATCAGCAAATGACTGGTATACAGCCAGCAACAATACAGCACATGCACCAGTAAATAAATCCTATATCATATTTGTGGTATGAGAAAATACAAGAACTGTACATTGGTCAATGTTGGTAATTCAAAAACTATCCCTGATTAAGTATATATTTTTTACCATATTTTCATGTAGTACATTTAGGCTCAACAAAAGCCTAAATGGTATAAATTGGAGGCGCCTGGGTGGCTCAATCGGTTGAGCGTCCAGCATTGGCTCAGGTTATGTTCTCACAGTTTGTCGGTTCGAGCCCTGCATCAGGCTCTGTGCTGACAGCTAGCTCAGAGCCTGGAGCCTGCTTCAGATTCTGTATCTCCCTCTCTCTCTGACCCTTCCCTGATTGCGCTGTCTCTCTCTGTCTCTCAAAAATAAATTTAAAAAAAATTAAAAAAATTTAAAACTTGGGACAAATCAATGTACCAAAGTTACATAATTGTTATGTAGTTGTACTGAGGGGTTACCAAGACACCTCTAGGTTTGATGATTTGATAAGAAGACTCAGTACTCATGGCTATACTATATACAGTAAAAAATAAAAAGCAAAAAGAGCAAAGCGAAAAAGCACATGGGGTGAAGTCCAGAAGAACTCAGTCATAAGCTTTCAAAGGTCATCTCCCAGTCGAGTCCCACAGGACGGTCTTAATTTCCCCAGCAAGGACAATAAAAAGCAGCAATGACAATAAGGTGTAAAATGTTAACAGGGACACGCACCAAGGCTCAGTGCCCAGGGTTTTCACTCAGGGTTGCTCACACATACCCTGTATGTGCCGACATTCCAAACTCCCGGAAGGAAAGTAAGTGTTTAATATCATCCACAATGTTTGTATAAACAGTTTAGCCATAGTGAATCTCTATGGGAATAGGAATAATAGAACCCTCAGAAATTCAGGTCCCCAGAAGCCTTCCAAGGACCAAACGTGTAAGTAGGTCAATCAAAGAAGAACAATCAAACCAGCTATGCTAAATCTTTTATGTAAAATAAATCAAATATAAACTTCAGAAAGTTTATTCTAAGCCATTAATTTTTAAAAGAAATTTTAATGTCATTTCATATATGTAATAAATCATATATATATTTCTAATTTTTTAGTGTTTATTTTTGAGAGAGAGAGAGAAAGAGAGAGAGAGAGAGAGAGAGAATGAGCAAGGGAGGAGCAGAGAGGGAGGGAGACACAGAATCCAAAGCAGGCTCCAGGCCCAAGGTGTCAGCACAGAGCCTGACGCAAGGCTCGAACTCACGAAGGGCGAGATCATGACCTGGGAAGAAGTCAGACGCTTTACTGACTCAGCCACTCAGGTGCCCCAAACCATGTATATTTTGAATATTATGACAGTATTCTCCAGGAAACTAAATTAATACCAATAGTACCATGTATCCAATCACTATTAAAACAATACAACAGAAAGCAAACACATAAAAATATATTATGGAAGTTTTACTCTTTACCATAAAAACGTAGACAGTCATCTTCAAAATCACAAAAGTGATTATCTTTAATAGCCATAATTCAAAATGACTCACTTGCTACTATTCTGATGATACTTTTCATTACTTTTTGGTAACTCTACTTATTGATACTTATGTGAGTTACAACCACACATTTCATTGAGTCAATTAAAATCATAAATATTATTAGTTATTGATAAATAAATTTTCCTCTGTGGTATTTTCTAAAACACTTTTATTGAGAAATATAATTTACATATATACCACTGACCCATTTGAACTGTAAATTTCGGTGTTTTTAAATATGTTTCTAGTGTTCTGCAACCATTGCCACAATCAATTTTAAAATATGTCATTGTCCTCAAAAGACCCTCATGCCAGTTAGCAAACTTTAGCCATTGTTTCCCCAGTAAGCATTTCATTCCTTTGTAATGCTACACAATATTCCATTGCAAGAATATACTACGTTTTACTTATCCAATCATCCGCTGATAGAAATGGGGTTGTTCTGACTCTGGTTGGTATCATTGATACTATTTTGACTTTTGGGTTAGTATCATTGATACTACTGTGAATATTTATGTGAGGATGCATGTTGTGATGAGGTATGTTTTCATTTCCCTTGAGCATTTCTGGGTCATAGGGGAACTTTATCAAGGATGTTCTGGCACTACCAAATTGTGTCACAAAGCAGCGGAACCACCTTACATTCCCAGCGTTTCTGTATGAAGTGTGAGATTTCTCTGCATCGTCACCCGTACTTGTTATCTGTCTTTTACTACAGCTATCCTGGTGTGTGTAAAATGTTATTTCACTGGGCTTTGGTTTCCATTTTCCTGATGGCTAACGATGTTCAACTATTTTTCATATTTTTATTGGCTATTTGTTTTTCAATTTTGGAGAAATCTTTTTTCCCATTCCATGATTTGTCCTTTGACTTTCTTCATGGTATCCTTTCAAGTACAAAAATTTTAATTTTGACAGTTTATTTTTCTTTTTTTCCCCTTTATTTTACAGGTAATTTTGGTGTCATCTTTAAAAAATTTTTTTAACATTTATTTATTTTTGAGAGACAGAGAGAGACAGATCATGAGCAGGGGAGGGGCAGAGAGAGGGACACACAGAATAAGAAGCAGGCTCCAGGCTCTGAGCTAGCAATCAACACAGAGTCCTACTGGGGCTCGAACTCATGAACTGTGAGATCATGACTTGGGCTGAAGTGGGATGCTCAACTGGCTGAGCCACCCAGGTTCCCCTGGTGTCATCTCTAATAAGGCTTTTCCTGACCCAAAATGACAAAATAATTAATCCTTGTTTTCTTCCAAGAGCTTTCTTGTTTTCCACTTTACTTTGGGGCATGTATCCACTTTAACTTTATTTTTGTGTATGTTGTAATTTTTGTATGTCCATCAACCTCCTTTTGCATATAGATATCCAGATATCCCAGCATCTCTGGTTGAAGACTGTTCTTCTTCTATCGAATTGTGGAACATCCTTGTCAAAATTCAATTGGCAGCACACATAAGACTTATTTCTAGACTCTCAATTCTACCTTTTGATCTCTATGTCTGTTCTCATATCAGCACTAAACTGTCTTAAATACTGTTGTGTTGTCATGAAATTTGAAGTCAGCAAAGCACATGTTTTTCAACTTTGTTAATTTTCTAACCTGTTTTGGCTATTCAGGGCATCTTCCATGTCCCTATAATTATTAGAATCTATTTGTTGAATTCTAAAAAAAAAAAAAAAAAAAGCCAGCTATAATTTTGATGGACTGCACATTTCATCTGTAGATAAGTTTGAAGAGTATTACTATCTTAACAATAAATCCCTGAACATGGGATGCCTTTTTATTAATTTAGGAATTTTTAAATTTATTTCAACAATGATTTAAATCATTTTCAGAATACAAGTTTTGTATTTGGTGGGGGGTAAATTTATTCTATCTGTGTAATTCTTTTTGATGCTGTTTTAAATCAAATTGTTTCCTTAGTTTCATTTTTGGACTATTCATTGCTAAGGTATAAAAACAAAAATGATTTTAATATATTGAGCTTGTACCCTGCAATCTGACTGAACTTCTTTATTAGTTGAAATAGTTTTATAGTAGATTCCTTAGGATTTTCCATATGCAAGAACATGTCATCTGAAAATAGAGATGAATTTACATCCTCTTTTCCAGGTTGGTTGCCTTTACTACTTTGTCTTGACTGGTTATCTTATGACCCTCAATACAATCAATGTTGATTAGAAGTGATGAGAACGGCCATCTTTGCCTTATTGCTGTATTCATAGGGAAAACGTTTAAGTTTTCCTATTGAATGTAGTATTAGAAGGATTTTTATAAATGTCCTTTATTAAGTTGGAGAATTTTTCTTCTATTTCCAGTTGTCTTTCAGTCATAAAGAGCTGTTATATTTTGTCAAATGTTTTTCCTTCACCTCTTCTCCCTTTATTTTACTGAGATTGTATATTACAATATTGATTTTCAGCTATTAAAACAACCTTTCATTCTTTAGATAAATCCCATTTGGTATATAATCTATGTCATTTGCTAGCATTTTATTGAGTATTTGTGTGTCCATATGCATAATAGACATCAGCCTGTGTATTTGTTTCATGTTCATTTGTCTGGTTTGGTAGAGGTCATACTGGGTATATAGAATGAGTTAGAAGTGTTACCTCTTCTTATATATTTTTTACAGATTTTAGGAATTAATATTAACTCTTGTTCAAAGGTTTGGTAAAATTCACCAAAGGAACCATCTGGGCTTGGACGGTCTTTTATGGGCATTTCTAAAAATAATTACTAACTCAATCTGTTTATTTGTTTGAGGCCTGTTCAGATTTTCTATGTTCTGCTCAGATTTTCTAATTCTTCTTGAATCAGTTTCAATAGCGTGTGTATATCTGTAAGTGAGTTCAGGTCATTTAAGTTATCTAATTCGTTGGCATACAATTGGCATACAGTTGTCTGATTCTGTTATTACAACTTTTATTTACATAGCGTCAGTGGTAATGTCCCTCATTTCTTTCTATCTAAAGACTTATACTACCCCGCCTTTGTTCGGGGCTCTCAGCACGGATCCACTGTGCTGGTAAAGTCTGTGAGCCTGAGCTTAGGCTCAGTCAGCCTAAACTCATAGTAAAGCCCTTTGCTTTTGTATTAAAAAAAAAAAAAAGACATAAACTTTGCTGACCCTTTCAAAAAATTGGTCTTAATTGATTTTCTCTCCTATTTTTCTATTCTCTATTTCACTAATTTCTCATCTATTCTTAATAAGTGCATTGCTGTTGCACTTGGAAGTGGCATGGTAGTCTTAAAAGAATTTGCTCATTTTTTTCCTGGTTGCACAAAGTGGTAGTTTGGGGAATTGATTTAAGATTTTTCTTTAATATAAATGGATACAACTATGAAATTCTCTTTAAATGGTACTTTATCTGCATTCTCTAAGTTTTGATATTTTGTGTTTTCATTTTAACCCATCTCAAACTATTTTCTAATTTCTCTTATGATTTCTTTTTTGAGTCATTGTTATTTAGAAGTGCATTATTTGAATCATTGTTTTTTAGAAGCACATTAACTTCCACATATTTGTGAAATTCTCAAATTTTTCCTTATTATTACTTCTAATTGCATTCAACTATGGCCAGAGAACTTTGCATGAATTTATAAAGGCTTATTTTATCACCTATTCTGAAGAATTTTTTGAGTGCTTGAGAAAACTGTTAGGCCATTATATATAAAGCAACAAAAGCCAAAATCAAAAGGTTTTTTTTAAAAACAGAAGGCACAGAAGTAAGAACAATGTTTGAATTAAATTCCAAAAAATGATACCATGAGAGGAAGAGGAAAGTGATTGATTATTTGAAAGACTTTCCAGATGAGAGTTCTATGAATCTCAGATGTAATCATGATTTTTGATGATATTAATCTGCGTTTGCTGAGAAACGTAATACAATGTCATTATTGGGGATGATATTCTTGTGACTAGAGAAGCAAATCAATTGAATGGTTTTCCTGGAGACTTTGTTTGCCTGTTAAACAGTTTTAGCACTGAATGGTGAAACCCTGGAAATTCCCACCACCTGATTTGACTAGAGTGGGAAGCTTAGTCATTAATTAATACAGAGACCCACTGGCCCAAGATTCCTATTTCTGTGTGGAATGTTTCATAACCACACAACAGGGAACCAGATGGAGTTAACATTTCAAAACCTAATAGAAAGGAGCAGACATTCTTGACTAACAGGAAACAAATCTATTGGCCTTTAGCAGGAAATGGATCATTTTTATGAGGTCACAAGGTGATCTCAATACTAATTTCCTTAAGTCTTTTGATATAACAATTTGGTGTATTCATATGAATTAGGGATGATACTGAATGTTCTGGATCTTGGGTACTAAATATCAATAACCCCTGGATAAGTGCATGCCATTACTTTAAAATTTAATTACAAGATCATGATATTCCCTATTAAAATAGTAAATTCTGGTATACATTGTTAAGGTAACCCATCATCCAGAAGAAATTCATTGTAGGCCACCAATTACTACTAAATCCATAACCTTCTTACTTATGCAGGTACTTTACTGAGCCCAGGCTCTTGGATTCCCTGGAGTGTTTGAGCCGTTTCCTTATGGTTAGACTCTAAACTAATATAACTAAAAATTAACAAGGCTCTTGGTATGGGGTAAAGAAGGGTGCAGAATGGTTGAAGAGAAGTGTCATTAGACATGGGAGGCAGATCTATTTCTATTTTTTCTTAAATCTTTTGAGGATAGCTGACAATGTTATTTTAGTTTTAGGTGTACAACAGAGTGATTTGACAAGTTCATACATTATGTTAGGCAAACCCTAAGTGTGGTTACCTTTTGTCACCATACAATGCTATTGCAATATCATAGATTATATCTTTATGTGACTTTCATTCCTGTGACTTATTCATTCCATAACTAGAAGCCTGTATCTCCCACTCTTCTTTACCCATTTCGTCCATTCCTTAATCCTGGTTCTCTTCTATATAGGTCTGATTCTGCTTTTTGTTTGTTTATTCATTTATTTTTAGATTCCACATATGAGCGAAATCATATGGTATATATGTTTTTCAGTTTGACTTTTTTCACTTGGCCTAACACCCACTAAGTCGACCCGTGTTCTTGCAGATGGCACGATTTCATTTTATTTCCAGCTGTGTAATATTCCTCTATGCATGCGTGGGTGCGTGTATGTGCGTGTGTGTGTGTGTGTGTGTGTGTGTGTGTGTGTGTATGTGTGTGTTCTTTATCTATCCCTCTATTGGTGGACATTTAGACTGCTTCCATATCTTGGCTGTTGCATACTGCTGTATCAAATAAACATATAAGTGCTTATATCTTTTTTTTACTTTTTTATTTTTCTTGTTTTTTTTTTTATTTTAGAGAGAAAGCGAGAAAGCAGGGGAAAGGGGCAGAGGGAGAGAGAGAGAGAGAGAGAGAGAGAGTGAATCTCAAGCAGGTTCCATAATCAGTGCAGTGCTCACTGCAGGGTTCAGTCCCATCAACCTGAGATCATGATCTGAGCTGAAATCAAGAGTTAAATGCTCAAGGAACTGGGCCACCAAGGCACACCAAGAGTGCATATATCTTTTTGAATTAATGGTTTTGTTTTCTTTAGGTAAATGCCTAGTAGTGAAATTATTGTATCATATGGTATTTACTTATTTACTTTGAGAAAGGGGTGGTGGAGGAAGGGATAGAGAGTGGGGGAGAGATATTGAATCCCGACATGGGTGTTTAGCCATTCTGACAGGCGTAAGGTGATATTTCATTGCGGCTTTGATTTGTATTTCCTTGATGTTTGATGATTTTGAGCATCTTTTTCTTGTGTCGGCCATCTGTAAGTCTTTGGAAAAATGTTTATTTGGGTCTTTCGCCTGAAAAGAAAGCAAACCTTTCTTTCTTTTTTCCTTCCTTCCATTCTTTCTCTTTTCTTTCTTTCATCCTTCCATTCTTCCTCTCTTCCTCTCTCTTCCTTCTCTCTCTCTCTCTCTCTCTCACATTCCTGGGGCAAAAATTTATGAGAAAAAGCTCGTCCAGGCTCCATGATTTCAGGCACACTGAATCCTAGTCTGTGGTAGGTGGAGTTAACCCAGTCTACGACTTTATGTATAATGTAAGTCCAGGCCAGTACCTATGGAACAGCTGGATGAACAAGCTTGCAGGTAGAAAACTTCAGTGATTCTAGTTGAATGGGGTGAGGAAAAGAAAGTTTGACATGGGGTAGCTCTTTAGTTGGCAGCAAAAAATTATTTAAGCGTATTTAAGTGTATTTGATAATTCTGATTTTATTTAAATTCCATAATCCTCTTAAATGAAGCAAATATAATATCTAAGCAACACAGGGAGTGCTATCCAATACTGAGCTCTCTTTAAGAGAGTCACTTGAGCACACTTGGAATGTCAGTGAAATGCAATCAGTTTGCTAAATTTGGTGCATTATTTGTTATACTTATGAAAATCTGCTGTTTTCTTAGGGCATGCAATATTTCCCTTGCATTTTCTTTCTTTATCTCATTGTTTATAATACCTTGTAAGGTTACCTTTCCATGAATTTCCATAAGAAATGCTATGTGTGGGTCGATAAGTATGTTAGTCTGTTCGGGCTGACAGAATAGCACTGACTGAATGGGCAGCTTAAATGATACAAATTTATCTTTTCACAGTTCTCTTTTAAAAATGTTTATTTATTTGTGAGAGAGACAGAGACAGAAGCACAGAGCCTGAAAAGGGCTTGAACTCATGAGCTGTGAGACCATGACCTGAGCCAAAATCAGACGCTTAACCGAATAAGCCCCCCAAGTACCACCTATCTTCTAAGTTCCGAAGATTGAAAGTCCGAGATCAAGGTAGCAGCCAGGTTGGTTTCTTATGAGGCCCTTCTTCCTGGTTTGCAATAGATTCCTTTTTACAGTGTCTTCACATAGCCTCCTGTCTGTGCACTAAGGGGGAGTGTGGGGGAAGAGCAAGCTCTGATAGACCCTAGTGCTACTGGATTAATGACCTACCCTATGACCTCACTAAACTGTAACCATCTCCTGGGAGGCCTTGTTCCTAAATACAGTCACATGGTGGTTCAGCTTCAACATGTGAGTATTGGGCTGGGGTGGGGTGGGGGGCACATAATTCAACTCATAACAGAATAGAATTGATATTACATAATAGTATAGAAAGAAGCTTCACTGTAGGTCAAGGGCTGCAATATTTCTCAATGCCAGGGGAGGAGTAGGTTCCTGATAACCTACTGCCAGGGAAATAGTAGGTTCCTTCCTGGTGGAAGGAATGGATATAGGGAAGAGTAAAGCCCACAAATAGGTACTAATCTGGTGAAGCAGTTAAACTGGTAAATTTCTAACATCCATGTCATGAATATTTTTAAAAAATATTTAAATTTAAATTAAATAATTGCAGTTGTACCAAAATTATATGTAAAATGGAAGTGGTGTAAACTTAAGGGTTCTTAAGGGCATGCCAACTTCAATTTGAGAGAGCAGAATGACACAGAGGCTACACATTAGTCAATGCAGAATTCGTGGGAAAAATGACTTCCAGATTACAGGAGATTGATCGCTTTATTTGAAGTTAATTTGGAATATTTGTTCAAGTCTAGGGGAACTGAGGACTGAGAGCCTTGGTCTCTTGAATGACACTGGTGGCTAGTTGGCATTTAGGAGAAAGCTGGGTCGGAGGACGGAGCTAGCCCTGGTAGAGGGTGGCAACGTCTCAGCTCAGCACAGCAATACCGATATTGTGAAGCTCTTTAGCTAATCTCCAATCAAAAAAACACTCCCTTGGATCAGAACACACGCCTTTTTACAGAGTTGATGGGTGATTCTCTGAATTAATGCCAACTTCCACATAACGCTGTGCTCTTCCAGAGCACTTTTGATTATGTCCTTGGCCCAGGCTTCCCTTTTTGTTGATCATTGAGAGCTTAGGTAATGGTGTGCTCTTCAGTGTTTCTCTACTCCTGAGATGTTCACAGTAAACCTTACTGCTACTGGTACATCGTCATGCCTTTTGTATGTCAAGTACAAACTAGACTATATCTAGACTAGGAAGGAGTGTAGCAGAATGACTAAGAAAAGAAAATTTAAAGGATGCGTGGATTGTCTAACGTGAACTAGAGGAGGCAAAATAGGGGCATAATAGCTTGCAATATCAAAGGGCTAGCATTTGTAGGGAGCAACTGCTTTCTAAGGCAGAACTGGGAAGAGTAGTTGGAAATGAAGAGGAGGCAGTTTTCGGCTCAATTAGGGAGGGCCTTTCCAATGTTAGAGTTGTTCATTAATTTAATGATGTGCTTGAAGAATTCCTGATGGGGGACATTCTCAAGCATAGGCTAGATGACAATTTGATAGGAAAATTTAGAAGAGACTCATGGTAGATTGGAGCTTTAGCTAATGGTCTTTGAGATTCATTTCTGTTTATTCTGTCTACTCACAGTGACTCAAAGAAGGCTAATACATTTAATGAAAATGGCCATAAGGAACTAATTAATCTAATCATTCATTGAATGCTGTGTTCTAAAAGTACAGGGAGTGTATGGTAGACTATAAAGTATCATTTTCATGTATTTGATTAATAGGTTATGTACGAAAAATGTTTGCAGCCAACTTGAAGCTTGAAAGTAGTGGTTTATTTTTATATATTTTAAAATTCACATGCTCAGTTTGATTTATATAAGATTTATAGTTTTTTTGAAGAAATATACAGTAAGCAAAGATAAAAACCAGTTCAGCCCTTCTCTAAAACCATACAAATACTGAACAATTAGGCATTGCATTCATATATTAGTTATCCTTTTTAGTTGGGAATCTTCAAAAGCAGGAGTATATCTCTATTTTATTTGTATTTTTAGCACCCAGGTTTTTAATCAATGTTCAAGAAATGTCCCTTGAATTGAACTGAATTGATACATAATACGTGATGTCTCTCTAGCAGATATAATTTGATATATCAATATTATTAACAAGCATAAGGACATAGAATCAGACCTACAAACATCGCGTACTTGAATAGCAAAAGTATTTCGTGTCATACAACTGGTAAAATCTAGGCTGACCTATGCCAACACAATTATTAATTCTTCAGGTGCTGAAAAGGGCTGCAGGCTACAAAAATTAATTTACTCTGAAAAACTATGAGGGAAATTTCAAAAAGTTTATGAGGAAAGGAGGTTATTTAACTCAAAACCAAGCCAACAGTGGACCCACGGAATTACAGAACAAATATCTGAGAGCAGAATAGTGTTTATTACTTATTCTTTGCTAATTTTTATTTGGCTGCATTGTGCTTCTTACAATGTGTGCATATGCGTGCTAACACGTCCTGATTATTAGTAGTAATAACTTTCCTGCTTTCATAAATCATCAAATAATTTAGCTGTCCCTCCTGCTGAGCTGTTGCTGAGTGCAGGAAGTTTTCCATAATATTCAGTTACCATCACAATATAATTTTGAACTTGGACCTTTGCTGAATCTTTAGCATCCCCAGGACAACGTATTTGGCTGAAGCACCACAGGTTTATTTTTAGCAAAATAAAATAGTTCAGTGATCATGAATATTGTCCTTTTTTTCATTGCTTCATTTTTTACAGTTATAATTCAAAACAAAAACAACTTACATTATAATTGAAGCATAGCGTTATATTAGGAGAAAGAAAAATAAGCCTCTCATGTGAAATGTAACCTAAAATAAATATTTGATCATTACTCAATGTTCTTAAACTCCTGATGAGATGTGGGAATTTATTTAGAGTCAGTACAAAAATGCAAGTAAAAACTCCTATTCCAGAAACTAAGATAAAGTTACAAAATGTAACTAAGCTCATTTTTGTTTTCTTAACACCTATTTCCTACGCAAAAGAGAAAGATTGTTTTTGGCATTTTTTTCTTTCCACATTCCTTCTCATTTTTTAGCAAAGCAGATCTGTAGTAGCCAGGCAACTGTATGCTGGCCAGGTTGAACTGTACATATATTCCAGTATGGAAATGTGAAAGGGCCCTTAAGGAAATAGAGGCAGGTGGATTTCACATTGGTAAGTGTATTATTTCCTAGGGCTGCCATAACAAAATACCACCTACTGGGTATGTTAAACAACAGAAGTTGTTGTTGTTGTTGTTGTTTTCTAACAGTTCTGAGCACAAAAAATTTAAGATCAAGGTGTCAACAAGTTTGATTTCTTGCTGAGGTCTCCTTCCTTTGCTTGCAGATGCCCACATTCTCATTGTGTCTCACATGGTCTTCTCTCTGTGCCCTCCTCTCTCCTCTGTTTCTGGGCATCCACATTTCCTCTTATAAGGACACCAGTCAGTTGGATTAGGGACCACCTGAAAGATTTCAATTTAACTTACTCATCTCCTTAAAGGCTCTATCTCCAATGCGGCCACATGCTGAAGTAATGGGGGGTTAGGGCTTCAATATATGTGAATTTTACAGGGACATAGTTCAGCCTGCAACAGTGAGCTACCATATTTAAGCTGGAGATATATAGTTAATCATTATGCATAATACCTTCTTATAAATGCAAAATTGTACACTTTGGACCATGAGCCACAGAGAGTCTCCAGGATTATGAAGACCAAAGATAAAAAGCTAAAATAACGATTTGGAGAAAACCCTAAAAGTGATAAATGGAGAAAAAGGAGTATCCTTATCATTTTAGATATCATGAAGTGATACTTTAGATATCATGAAGGATACTGCCTCCTTGACTTGTTTTGTTATATAATGTTTTCAATTATTAAAACTTGTTTCAGGGGCGCCTGGGTGGCTCAGTCAGTTAAGCGTCCAGCTTCAGCTCAGGTCATGATCTCACGGTTCGTGGGTTCGAGCCCCACATCGGGCTCTGTGCCGATAGCTAGCTCAGAGCCTGGAGCCTGCTTCAGATTCTGTGTCTCCCTCTCTCTCTGACCCTCCCCTGTTCCCACTGTCTCTTTCCCACTGTCTCTCTCTGCCTCTCAAAAATAAATAAAGAACATTAAAAAATATTAAAACCTGTTTTAAACAATTCAATTAGACATCTAATAAGAGATACACAATGCCCAATGCGTCTAATGCCCCAAGGTTTTTAAAGAAAACAGCACATATAACACATCTGAGAAATTAAAATCAATTACTTGAAAAGTATAAGAAAGACATGGTTAGAGGGCATTATTAAATCAAGCCTACCACGTTTGTATCAGCAATTCCAATCAGATAAGAAAGGCACAAGGGTGTGATCCAAAAAAGTAAAACCTAAGACTGTTAGAAGATAAGTAAAAGTTTTTATATTTCAGAATCTAATATACTCTATCCCAGTTGTCAGCTGCATTATTCTCATTTGAATATGACAGGAATTCTCCGAAGTGGGGAACAAAGCATTTATCTCATTTTTGTCCCATACTAGGAATAGATAAATGGAATGCCAAAAGCAATGAGAAGGAAAATGACACAACGTGCCCCTTATGAATGTTTATAAAAATGCCCGGTGTCTTGTAACACACTTAAGTGAAATATAATGAATAAAAACAGAAAATATATACGCAATCTCATGAATATGCCATTTGGGGAGGCCGAAAGGGTTTCTCAGCTGGAAACAGCATTGGCTTGATCCTGCTTCTTCTCAAGCCTTGGGTCTATTTCTTCTCTACCATATGTGATAGAATTTGATATTTCCAAATATGTGATGTACACCCACTATCTCTGTTTAAAATATGCTCATTTTGCAAAAGTCATTATTTTACATGTCCATACACAAAGAAATATTATCCAAAAAAATGTTAACACTGTATCATATACAAAATCTAAGCTCCCCACCTTCCTTCCTTTAGAAGAAATTTTCCACATTTTAAAATATATCATGTATTTGTCTAGATAGTTCTAAATAATCTCCTTCTAACCCGATTTCTTGATATGAAAAATTTTCACAAAATGTGTTGACTTATTCTGAATAAAAGGAAATATAGCACACTTCCATTATCCATAACTTTTCCCCATTTTTCGTACCTAAAATAGTTTATTATATAAGATATCCATATGCAAATATCTGCATCTATACAGAAATATATCTTTTTCACAATTCATATATATGTAGTTTCAGATTTGCTAATTTTTTTCCTGGTACATATAAGACATGTTCCCAATTCTTCACCCCAACCTACATCATTGTCCTTATTAAGGTGAATTTGTAGTTACTCTTGTCAGAAGATGGTATACATCTACCCAAATCTTGAATCTGGTCTGGACTCCTTAAGGTCAGTAGAATTTGTGATGTGCCAGGTTGGAGTCTAGATCTCAAGTCTTGTGCACCCTTGATCTTTCTTTTGGACACAAAGTTCATCACAAGAATAAGTCTGGCAAACATAGTAGATAGGAAGGACCTTGTGGAGACGATCTCCATTGTCCAGCTGACACCGTACCTGAACAGCTTAAGGTCAATCTCCTGTATCTAAGTGGGTCCAACCAAGATCAGAAAAAAATGACTTCTTGACCCATAGCTGTTGAAGGGAGCCCAGTAGTAACCAGGAAAATGACCCAGTTGAGTCCAAGTTTGTGAGTAAAAATAAATATTTGTGTGTGATAACAATGAGGTTTGTGTGGTTGCTTCTTATGAAGAATCATCTCTAAAATTGGTGACTCTTCTGTGCTCGATGTTTTTCTTTAATATTTTCATTTCATTACATTTCTCTGTAATCATGACATTTTAAAGCACTTCTAATTTTAAGGTCTAATTTCAGTCTAGAGTTTATTTTCATTGCACATTAGGGTTAGCTCCATTCTTCTTGAAGTCCAAGCTTTTCCTTCTTGAATTGTATTTTGTTTTTATTGAGTACATTCTCAGACAATTTTTCATAAAATTGTAAGAGATTCACTGATTTTTCCCATAATAAAATGAAGTCCCAGGTGGAGAAGGACAGATACCATATGTTTGCACTCATAGGTCTAACAGGAGAACAGGAGAAACCTAACAGAGGACCATAGGGAGGGGAAGGGGGAAAGAGAGTTGGGGAGAGAGACGGAAGCAAATCATAAGAGATTATTGAATACTGAAAAGGAATCTAGAGCTGAAGGGGGAGGGGGAGGGAGAGGAGGGAGTGATGGTCATGAAGGGGAGCACTTGTGGGGAGAAGCACTGGGTGTTATATGGAAACCAATTTGACAATAAACTACTATAAAAAATAAAAATTAAATGAAGTCATCTTTTTACCATGATACAATATTGCTATGTTGGATGATTATATAATTCTATATTTCAAAGAATGTTCTGATAAATATTAAAATAATACCTTGTCATATTATGTTTTAAGATTCTTTTTTGATAAATAGTTTAAGGTTATTCTGACAATCAATTGATTTAAGGTAACTAAATTTATGATTTCTAAGGGCATTTGTAATCTTTTCTTTATCTTAGATCAGGGAATACTGTGAGTATTTGTTTGGGTTTGTAATTTTTCTTTTTATTCATTGATGTTGATCTTGGGTAGCTTTTTCCCTCTAAATAATTTTTTATTTATCTTTATTTTTTAAAATAATGTGCTTTTCTCTCCATTAAAAAGTATTTTGCACTACTAGAAAGCGTATGAAATTTTTCTTTATTTTGTTTGTTTTGGCTCTGCTGGATCAATCTGCGGCACTGGCATATCCATTTAGTTTATTTTTTGAAAATTTTCTTTAAATTAAAAACCCTTTCTCCCTCTTATGGGATGTTTCCTTAGTCCTTTGTATGGAATACTTTTGTTCATCAATTATCACTTAATTTCTGTTTTTTTCCCTATTTATTTTATACCATATTATACTATAAAAACAAATAGAATCTCATTGAAAATTATCATTGCTTTTCTACTTTCTTGGGAGTCTTGGATAATTTCCCCCCCCCTGTGCTATTTGTTCTATTTGTAGACTGATATTTTGCTTTCTATTATTTTATGCTGATTAGTCTATACAAGGCATATCAGTTCTTTTCTTATAAATATTTTTTGACCTTACTAGTGTCTAATTTATGGGCAGAAAGTGCCAAGCGGAATTCACATTAGAATATATAAATAAGATGGCTAATAACCCTTTCCCTGCCAAATAATAATAATTTTACTTAAGGAATATAATTTATGTTTTGGGGGCCCCAGAGTTGGACAAATTAAGTATACATTTTTTAAAATTTTGTGTTGGAGCAAATCCTCTACTGCACATAGAATAATGGGGAAATTGGGTAAAGCTAGCCAACCCACTCAACTGCTGCAAGATTAATCATCTAGTGTATCAAACTGAGTAGTAACACTTTCTTCCCACTTGCTCTTAGTTTCTACTGACTTGGTCAATATGAAGAAAGGAGGAATTGAGGGATATATAACATGACAGTAATGCTTCAATATGAAAAATGAACAGCTCACATAACCATTCCACCATTTTCTTCTGTAAATTCTAAGCTGCTGTATCTGTCATTATATCTGCCATTCATCCTTCAGTAATCCATCTAAATCTTACTCTGCCTGTATCAAACCTCCTTCCTGTAGTCATGCTTTGCTTTTGAGTAAGTTTTTGCATTTGAGGAAGGGAGGAAAGAAAATGTGTGTGCTCACTCTGCCACTTTTTCTTAGAGTAACATTGTCTACTTAACTCTTGGTCATCTGGACTCTATCCACATGACTCTACAATGCCTCACTCTAGTTTTATACAGCATTTGAAGATTTCATTTCTCATAAGAGTGGTGACTAAGAAATGTCTCTTCCCCATTCAAAAATAATTACCCCCACAACCTCTACCACTCTGGAAATGGGATGATCTGATTAGCTTTTGCCTCCTCTCTTGTTTCTCATAAATTGCATTGCTCTGGATGATGAACTTGACCTATGTTGGTACCCTCTTCATTTAAAAAATGGTATCTCAGTAGAGTCATGTATCTCTATTCCTTTGCTGAAGCCTAAAGACCCATGCCTGGTCTTACTCTTTTGGGGCTTCTGTAAGGTGAAAGAACAATGCATGGTAAGGCGTGGAGATTTAGTAGAAAGACTACAAGCTGAGTGGGGACCACCTCCGTCGCTACCTCCAGTAGAGATCCCCAAACATAGAAGAGTTTGACAATTTAACACTTGACTCTGAAGGAAAGTTCAGGTTGTTTACTTTAAAAAATGAAAATAATTTTCTGTGAGAGACTGAAAAAACTAATTTGGGCTTACCTATAAACAACCTGGCTGTCATTCGGTATCTAAGCATAGTGATCAGCATCTTAGACTGCCATCTTAAAGGGAACTCTGA
Source organism: Suricata suricatta (assembly GCF_006229205.1). NCBI lineage: Eukaryota > Metazoa > Chordata > Mammalia > Carnivora > Herpestidae > Suricata > Suricata suricatta. The sequence continues at coordinate 130,303,834 of NC_043705.1, read as the reverse complement.
ACGTTGACAAAATCTGAAGACATAAATGGAATATAATCTCTCTTCACTCTTAGAAGTATTCTTAAAAGTAAGTGAATTTATGATAATTGCTGAATATTTGAGAAATTCTGAAATGTAAAATTAAAATAAAATAGTAAGATAGACAAAGGAGAAATGTCTTTTAAACAATCTGCAGAAGAGTACATATAAATAATTTTTTAAAAGCACAGGTTACATGTTAGTATAAGAAAATTTCCTGAGTTGAAGAAAAAAATGCAAGGCTTCAAATGGAAAGAACCTGGTAAGGGTTAGACGCCATGAGAAAGTGTATAGATAGATAAACCCCAGATGAAATTTCAGAAAATAAGATACATAAAAATCCAAAAGGCTTCTAGAAATTAAGCAAGCTTACCAACAAATCAGTATATATCAGAATGACATCAGAGAGAGTAAACATGCTTGATGGGTGAAAACAATGAAGCAACACCTTCCAAGGTTTGAAGGAACATGACCCATAATTAGTCAAAATATTATCCAAACATGGGAAAGGAGAAAAGACTTTTTTTCACTTGACAGATTCAGAAAATTTACCCATAGTTTACTAAGAGAATAAACTAGTAAGACACATGTAAGAAATACATAAATAGACAAATAATAAAAGAGTAAACAAGGAAGATGAGCTATTATCTAGAAACAGTATAAACAATGCAGCAAGACAGTCAAAGAAAAGACCAGAGTAACAAACTCCACTGAAGGCCTTGAGCAGGAGGATATATATTTAAATAAGCAGATTGCCAGAAATCAATGAGGTTCTTTTACACATTTTTTAACCCTTACTTATTTTTGAGAGAGAGAGAGAGACAGAGAGACAGAGAGACAGAGAGAGAGGACAGAGCATGAGTGGGGGATGGTTAGAGAGAGAGGGAGACACAGAATCAGAAGCAGGCTCCAGAATCTGAGCAAACAGTACAGAGCCTAATGCGGGGCTTAAACCCACGAACCATGAGATCATGACCTGAGCTGAAGTGGGCCCCTTAACTGACTGAGCCACCCAGGTACCCCTCAATGAGGTTCTTAAAATAGAGAGTGTTCCTGAGAGTTTGGCTCACTTGAGGCTATGAAGCACTATACCTAGATAGGAATACTAAGTTGTCTCTAGGACATAGTAAGATAAAAACAGATATTGTCCAAATATGAAAAACTTGGTCCAAATTAGTATATGAAATAAGCATGCTACTAAGAGGTATAATAATAGTGATGCTATTCAATGCACAGAACCAATAAAAGCTGAAGACATTTCAATTATGACAAATAAGATGTATACCTTCTCCCAAAATTTAAAAAGAAAGTTGCATAAGAGTATGCAAAATGTATTGTTCACTGTTTTTGGCCACTAGCTTCATTTTGTTATTTAAATACATATAATTATCCTGAAGAAAATACAATTTAAAATTCAGCTCATCATTTTCCCTAGCCACATTTCAAATTTTTCAATAAGCATGTGTGACTAGTGACTAGTATACAAGACAGTGCAAATATAGAACATTTTTATTATCACAAAAATTCTACTGAACAGTACTGAAATAGAGCGTCATGCCACTTACATAAAATTTCAGACATACAAATCAAACTGTATATTTTAGGTATATTCCTTAGCTTAGGCTGGGCTGCTGTAACAAAATACCATAAACTCAGTGGCTTAAATGACAGACATTTATTTTTCACTTCTGAAGGCTTTGAAGTTCAAGATCAAGGAATCAGTAGATTCTGATGAAAACCCTCTTCCAAGTTATGGAAGGCTTTTTGCTGTATTCTCATGTGTCAGAGAGGAAGCAAGGACTCTGGTCTCTTTCTCCTCTTAGAAGAACACTGTCTCATAAGGGAGCTCAATATCCTGATGGCATCTAAACCAAAGACCAAAGACTAGGTCTTCAGTATATAAATTCGGGGGAACACATTCAGTCCATAGCATTCCACCCCTGCCCCTCCCCGAACGTCACGTCCTTTTTGCCTACAAAATACATTCAGTCTACCCCAATAGTGCCCACACGGTTTAACTTGTTCCAGCATGAACTCTAAAGTCTCAATTCCAAATCTCAACTGAACATCACCTAAACTAGATCTAGGTGATTCATAATGAGGCTAGCCCAGCCCCCAGGTCTTCGGTCAGAGTCCACTTGGCCTTTTAACAGAGGCAGTGGTCCTGATTTTCTCAGAACCACCTTAGGGGCCCATTCCTCCCTGTTCTTGAAGAATGGTACAAGTTACAGCAGAACAGAACAGTTTATCTTCAGGTCCTGCAGTGTCTGAGTCCCACAGTTTTCCTTCAATCTATAGAAAGTCTGCCCACTTCAATTCAAAAACTGGAAGGTTTCAGATGAAGTGGCTGAACCAGACCCTGGTTCACACCCATACTGACCTCCTTATCAGATGATTATTAGCCCACATCTAAGTGCTCTCCTAAGAGCACACACACACACTCTCTCTCTCTTTCTGTGTGTGTGTGTGTGTGTGTGTGTGTGTGTGTGTGGTAGGATAGGCTGAAATATTTCCAAATCATTAAATTCTTGTTCCTTTTTACTGAAAAATTCCTTCTTCAGTTCATGTCTCTCTTCTGGCATTTCATAGGAAGCATAAACTTTGCTGGGAATCCTTCTCAGTAAAATATTCACTTCCATCGCTTGGAAGTTCTCTCTTTCATAAAACACTAAAACACAATTAAGCCAAACTCTTTGCCACTTTATAGTGAGGATTGACTTTTATCCATTGTCTAATAACACGTTCCTCAGGTCCATCTGAGATCTCAGCAGAATCACCCATCTGGTCCCTATTTCTCCAACATTCTGTACATGGCTATTTACATGTTCTCTATAGGAAGATGGGCGTTTTCTCCACAGCTCTCCTCTTTTCTTTCTGAGATCTCACCGGAATTAACAGTCCCTTCATGGCAAACTCAGTTTTTTCTAGCATGCACCATAAGACTCTTCAAGCTTCTGCTCCTTATCCAGCTAGGAAGCCATTTTCATATTTTTAGGTATTTGTTAGAGTAGCACCCCACTTCTCAGTGCCAACTTCTATATTTGTCAGTTTGGGCTGTTATTTCAAAATACCATAGACTGGGTGGCCTAAACAACAAACATTCATTTCTCACAGTTTTGAAGCCTGGAAAGTCCAAGATCAAAGTAGATTCTTGGACAGAAGACAGAAGACAGAAGACCGAACACATCTCTCTCATGTACTTCCTAAGTAAAAGTCAGTCTTCTGTCCTCATCTGTCTTCTGTCCTCATCTGACTTTTCCTGAGGGAGCACATGAAAGTAACAGAGAGCTCTGGTCTCTTTCTCTTCTTGTAAGGATATTAATCCCACAAAGGGGCCCCATCCTCATGACCTCCTCTGAAATTAATTATCTCTCAAAGGGCTTACCTCCCAGCACCATCATGCTGGAAATTAAGACTTCAACATATGAAATTTGAGGAAACACAAATATTCAGTCCATAGCAGTCTACCTATATCTAAATCTATAAAGTACAAAGAAATGCATGGGGGTGATATTCACAAATTCATTGTATCAATTTATGACCTTATGCTGTCATATATAAATATGTCTTTATATCTAGATGCACATCCATTGTCTTTGGTTCAGCTGGGCCTTTATAACAGGTGATTTACTGTAACCTTTTGTTTTATTAAGCTTTTATTATTTAAAAAGCTCTTTGTTAAAGAGTCCTCAATTCTTATGTTTTATTTTTATCATCATCTTGGAGCCATCTTCATTCTGGTTGTGATGTTTAAAATGGAGATATTTTTGCTAGAGCTTAATTCCAGTGCCCAGAACCTGTTAGTCCCTGTTGAGGACTTCTCCTTCATGTTTCACTCAGTCCATGATCACATTCATGGCATTCTCCCTGGGCTCCTACATGGAATGGTGCTGTCATTACAGCATGTCAGTGTTTAGGATAAAGAATTGTCAGTGTTTCTCGTGACAAACAGACCTAAGATGCAAGTCCTGTGTTTCATCCAAATTAAAGCAGTTACCCTAACTCACTCTTAATTAGGCTCTACATCTTCTATCTCTCCCACATTCAGCAAATTTTCCACATTCTTCAGGTCAGGTTTTCTGAGAAAATTAACTGGTTAGAGGGCATCTGGGTGGCTCAGTCAGTTGAGTGTCTGACATTGGCTCAGGTCATGATCTCATGGCTCATGAGTTCAAGCCCTGCATTGGGCTCTGTGCTGACAGCTCAGAGCCTGGAGCCTGCTTCAGATTCTGTTCTCACTCTCTCTTTGCCCCTACCCTGTTCATACTCTGTCTCTCTTTCTCTCTGTCTCAAAAATAATTAAATATTAAAAAAAAAGATTAACTGGTTAGGTTTATTTCCACAAGAAAAAAATGATGTAAATTCATCCCTATGTGATCAAAGTCCATAAAAAAATATTTTGGGATCCACTTCCAATTAAGCTGATCAGAATTTTTGTTTTAGTTCATGTACTTCAATCTGGCATTTCTTCTATTGAATACCATTTTTCTCTCAGTATCTGACTTCAATATTATTTTCTTCTGTAATGAAAGGTGTTCATACAAAGTTTACACATAATATTTAGTAAAATGCCTGAAAAATAGTGTGGCTTTTCAGTAAATGTTTCCTAAAAGATCGATGAAATTCTTGTTGCAACAGCAAGGAGACAAGACAATATAATCCCCCTCCTGCGTCCTCATAATATTCTGTCTGTTGTATAAACTTTGTGCCACAATATTTTGGATATCTCCCCCAAAGACTTGCATAAACTTAGTGCCACAAAATTGCGGAAATCTTCCCAAAAGACATTGAATATAGGCACTCTCTCTTTTGTGTATGTGATGATGATTGGCATGTAGGAAAAAAGTAAGATGGAGATAACAGAATTTTCTAAATATAGGGAAAATTTTTGGAAATAAGCTATAAACAGAAAACTTTCTAACAAATATGATATGATTTACTTGGCAATTGTATTTTTCCATTTGCCTTTTAATATGATCCAAGAATATAGTAACATTTTTATTCATTAATTATCAGAAGAAAATTCTTAGCTTCTCCATGTTATTTGATGGCAAGGGGATATTACTAAAATCTGCTGAATGTGGGTCGAAATACTTTTTCCCTGACATGTAAAGATATGAGACAAGTGGTCAGGGAATGAATATCTTATCATCTGGGGCAACTGAAATAGATTAAAATTTAATAGGTACTCAGCACTCACCATGAGCAAAGCACTCCATCTGCCCTTATTGGACATCACAAGATCAAGAAAGATACATTTGATCTCTCTGCCTTAATTCCACCACACTGGCAGAGATTGTCTTCATGCCTTTGATGAGGTTCCATGCAGCATCTTAATGAGTAAGATCAAATACATGTTTCCTTCTACTCAGTTATTCGTTCTTTATGCTGGCCTAGCACACACACACACACGAAACAAATAATTATTAGAAGGTAAGTTAGATCGTAGTGTGTGTGTGTGTGTGTGTGTGTGTGTGTGTGCTAGACACATTCACACTCTTTCCATGTATCACAGTCTCTAAATTTGACTCATTTTTAAAATTTTTGAAAAGAGAAATAGTACCCTGTTTGGTGTATCCCTTAATCACAAATCTGATATTTCTTGTCCTGTTTGCCTAAAGTACTCTCTTGGCATAAAAGTGGGGCTTTTACTCATTCAAGTAAACACATGAATGGAAAAGGTAATAATAACGGAGAAAGATGAAGAGAGAAATAACCAGCTGGTTAAACAAATACCTACAATTCAACAGTGAATGCTGTAGCCCTAGAGAAGTAGGGAAACGATTAGGGGCACACAATATTAGAATTTATCCAGAGAAAGAAACAAAAACAAATGTCCCCTTTCCTCTTCCACTGTTCTCTCAGTTTTACAGTCGTGAGCCTGTGACAAGGAGAATAAAAATACAATTTTAGTGCTTTTGGAGCAAGCAAACTGGTTTTTTTTCTATTCCTAGTTTAGGCTTTTTGGTTTTGTTTTTGTTTTTGTTTTTTTTAAATATAGTTTATTGTCAAATTGGTTTCCATACAACACCCAGTGCTCTTCCCCTTAAGTGCCCTCCTCCATCACCTCCACCTCTTTCCCCCCCTCCCCTTTCCTCTTCAACTCTCAGTTAATTTTCAGCATTCAATAGTCTCTCAAGGTTTGCGTCCCTCTCTCTCCCCAACTCTGTTTCCCTCTTCCCCTCCCCCTGGTCCTCCATTAGGTTTCTCCTGTTCTCCTGTTAGACCTATGAGTGCAAACATATGGTTTCTGCCCTTCTCTGCCTGACTTATTTCGCTTAGCATGACACCCTCAAGGTCCATCCACTTTCCTACAAATGGCCATATGTCATTCCCTCTCATTGCCATGTAGTACTCCATTGTGTATATATACCACATCTTCTTGATCCACTCATCAGGTGATGGACATAAAGGCTTAGTTTTAACCAGTGAGCATTTTGGTGATGGTGAAGAGTATATCCACTTTTATTTATTTTAACTTTTTTTTCATGCCAGACTTTCTATATTCCTTTTCCAATACTACCTTTTTTTAAGAATTAAAAAAAAAAGAAAAAGGAAGAAAACAGAAAGGAAGAAAAAAAAAAGAAATGGGAGGAAGGAAGGAAGGAAGGAAGGAAGGAAGGAGGGAAGGAAGAAACATTATTGCTTCTAGAGAAAGAAAAGAGTCAAATGTTAAGATTGTTCAGGGATTTGCATTGGCTTCAACTTGAAGGTGCAAAAAAGGAATTTTATGCTTCCTTGTAGGTTAACCATCCTAATTTCAAAGGTTTAACAAATCAGCTTAGCTATAATAAAGCTTCTTAAAACATATTTCTTTTCCACTGCTGCAGTATAATTCTGTATCTGATTTCAATTTTTATAGTGATTTGTATCTTTACTCATACCATATTTATTGAAACTAGCTTTATATAAACAAAGATTAGAATACTCGGAGGAATTAAACTTCCAGCATTTACTGAGGTAGTATCGAGGCATGTGAATGCAAAAAAAAAAAGTTTTCTCAATTTAAACAACACATACTTAACCTCTGAATGGCTCATTAGCCCACAGACTGGAATTATGAGTTGCAATGGAGAAATTATAATATAGTACTCTGTAAAGTCTATCTTATCAATTATCTCAGTATGGCTTATGCCTTAGTTTAGAACATCAAATAAATCCTCCACAGGCAACATTTCTGAGGGAAATAATGATGATCACACCTAATTTTGTATACTTGGGAAATACTAGAGTCGAGAAAAGATATAGCCAACAACGTGGTGAATAATTATTGACATATACCCCATCTAGTTTTAAGTGACTAATTACATAGTCTTAAGACTGCAGAGGTTAGTGCCATGTTGATTCAACTATTGCCATTTTTATCTGTCTTTGTCCTCATTAGACATTAAAACAAACAAAGCAAAACAAATTGAGACCAAACAAAGTATAGTGTCATAGCTAGAAACACTAATTTTGGAAATTTAAACTAGAAGTTGAATCCCTGTTCCACTGTTTTCTAGTTCTGTAAACTTAACCAAGTTACTAAGCTTTCCATATATTTAGTTTCCACAAATCTTATATGTCATTGTCATCATCATCATCATCATCATCCTCGTCTTCATCATCATCATTCATAATAGTTAAGTATAACAAATAATATTTATACCTTTGACGTATAATATATTTCAGTTCCATTTGTGGTAGAGAGTTCTTAATCTTTCCACTAGTGTCTTGCATCATGGGCTTGCTGAGACTTTCAACTTTCCTGTCTCTGTGCCTTTCCTTATGAAAGGAAGCTTGCTCAGATGTGTTACCCAAGGGATAGGGATGGGATGAACATAAGAGTAGAGAGGTTAGTCTATGGTGCAACTTCATCTTTTTTACACAGTTCCTCACAGGGCCCACAGTGGGATTGAGCTTCAGTTACCCACAGTTCAGTAATAACATCTGCTACTATCTTTCCTCCTTCTTTATCTCATCATCTCTCCTTCTGCCTTATTTCTGCTTTCTTACTCTTACTTTTTCTTAAATAATCTACCTGGATCCAATGCTTGTATTGGTTCTGGTGGACTCAGACTAGAGAGTTGTATCTTACCATGGTGGTAGTCATCATCTTCCTTGTCATGATCATCATTGCCATCATCATCATTATCATCCCCATCCTCATCCTCATCCAGATTTTTTGGTGTTTATTTCCATGTTTCCCACATTATTATAGGAAAATATTAATTCCTTCCAATGAAAAAAGATTTCCATGACTGATATATATATTTGACACTTTGGAATGCAAAATAAGCAAATAAAATAATTGTAAGGGATGTATATTGCTTCTGTGGTTTCTTATGTGCCATTTAACTGAATAATATTAATCAGAATTTACATAATGTAGATTTTATAATGACTTGGTGAACTATTATGATATTTTTTCTTTCCTTAATTTAAGCTTACTATAATGATGAATCATACCAAATGGTTTATACCATAAGTATTTTTTCAAGTATGGAAATAGGGAAAGTAATTTTCAAACCATTAAATTTCAGAGATATTAAAGCACATTGGAAACCCATATTTTGATAAAACCAGTTGGTCTGATCATTTTTATCTACTCATCAAATATCCATAAGTAGTTGACGCCAATGAAAATATTTATTCCAGAAGATAATACAATTATAGGGTATAAAGTATTATATAACTTGAAATGCTTATTAACTCAGATCAGTTTTCCCCAGAATTCTTATGTTTTATTCGCTCAGTATATAGTGACCTTCATCTTCATTCTCATTGCTTTAAAGCATATTATCAATCCAAGTTGTATTTAAATTCAATTATGTTCAATAAGGAAAATTGTTTGCACACAGCTGTGCTATAATTTTTAAAAAATCATCAAAGCTTAATAATTTCAATTGAATCCTATGATTTAAGAGATGCAAAACCACATGACAGTAATAGCTTTGTAATAAGTCAACTTTTGACACACATAAAATCATTTGGTGTATAATGAGAACATATATTCTTTGCTAATGATTATTGTAAAGAACACAAACCACAAAAACGTTACTGCTATCTACTCAATAATTTCTCATGCAAGGTACCTATACTGTACCAGTACTAATTTACATTCTGTGGATCAAAGGTGACTAAGATAGAATTACTTTATTTTAGCAGCTCATAATCTATTAGGGAAATAAATAAAAACAAATAGTTATAATTACATTTAATAAATTCTGTGTTATATATATTAAAACAAAACTATAGCATTATAATAATTGGTGATGATCATGCAAATTTCACAAAAGATTGCATTTACCTGAATCATGAAAAGTATGAAGCCAGTTTCTAAGTGAAGGTTTTTGAGGAGCAAATCCCATGTGTTATGTTATCATGGACAGAAAATATGCAATGGCAAAAAGGAATACCATAATAAGGCAATATCCAGTTTGGTGGAATATGGTGTGAAAACCTAGAAAGAGGGGAGCCTGGGTGGCTCAGTCGGTTGAGCGTCTGACTTCGGCTCAGATCATGATCTCATGGTTCATGGGTTCGAGCCCCGTGTCGGACTCTGTGCTGACAGCTAGCTCAGAGCCTGGAGCCTGCTTCGGATTCTGTGTTTCTGTCTCTCTCTGACACTCTCTCTCTGTCTCTCAAAAAAGAAATAAGTAAAAAAAGCATAAAAAAAACCTAGAAAGATTGATTGGGTTGTGTCGTCATGGATATTGTATTTTACAATTATATATTTGAAGTTCACTGGGTAGTTAATGAAGAAAACATTTGCAAATTATGGACAGCCATCACCTTCTATATTTAACATTTCACTTTTAGATTTCTTAAGAAGTTCTCAAGAAATTTCTTTGTTTCCTTTTCTCATCTAAAATCTATCGTGGGGTAATGATTACATAGTGATTATCTATGTGCAGATAACTGTGAAATTTACATTACCACGGCAATATTTTTTTGTCCTGAAAGACAGATAGATAGACACATACATATCATGTAGACTTCCACAGAAGTCTAAGAGGAATCTTAAAATACATATGTTCAGAACTAACTCATTGACTTTATCCCTAAAATATTTTATCACTGATATTCCTCATTTCAAGAAACTACCTTACACACACACACACACACACACACAGACACACACACACACACACAATCAAAGGAACTATCTTTTAGTATCTTTCTTTCTCCAACAACTTATACAGTCTATCATATCAACAGGTCCTGATTTCACCAATCAAATCATCATGATCTCTTCTCTACTTTATTTCCGCTCTTACACACTTATCCCCGTGACCACCCTGTCTTCTGGACCAGTGGAAGGGCCCCTTCACTGGCCTCCCTGCTTTCACACGTGGCTTCCTCTAACCAGTTCTTCACACAAAAACCAAAGGGATCTCTTAAAAATATGTTGTAAGGGCGCCTGGGTGGCTCAGTTGATTAAGTGTCCAATTTTGGCTCAGGTCATGATCTCATGGTTTGTGCATTTGAGCCCTGTCTCAGGCTCTGTGCTGGCAGCTCAGAGCCTGGATCCTTCTTCAGCTTCTGTGTCTCCCTCTCTCTCTGCCCCTCCCCTACCTGCTCTCCTTCTCTCTAAAAAATAATGAATAAGAATTTAAATTTTTTTTAAATAAAAAGAATAAAAATGTGTTGCAGGTTTGCTGATACCAGTTTTTTCTGATGTGGTATGGACAGGCCGTACCATCTCCCTGGCTGTTCTTGGGCTCTAATTCTCTGCCTAAGTCATTTTCCTGAATATCTCTTTCTTGTGAATAAGGTTTTTGCTTACTTCCCAAGTAAAGCCTCAAATATCCTGCCAATTATTTTTTTTCATACATGGTATTTCTCTGTTTTGCCAATAATTTCCCCATTGTTTTATCTTCAACATATTATTTATAGTTAGCTTAAATTATCATTTTTTACCATATATTTATTTGCCAATTATCTTCCACCAAGTCCTAATTAAAAAAAACCTGGAATGTTAACCCTATGATAATAAAACTCATGTCTGTATTATTTCACTGCTATGTCTCCAGCACCAAAGAATTACCAAATTAGTTGTAGAATAGAAGCGTGTATTTTATACAAATAACCCCAGCATCCGTGATGCCCCAGGCAAATTTGAAGCATGAGCTTCAGAGAAAGATAGTATAGCATAGTCTTCATTTAATTGACCAATGTCAGTTAAAATTGCCAACCCATAGAAGGCATTCCATAAATATTTGTGAAAGATTGAATAGCCTATGTTAGAGAAAGAAAATACTCAAAGATAATATATTTCCCAAAACAACCATATGGTGTGGTAAAATTCAAAATATCTTTGTTCCTAGAGAGCAAATGTAAGTGGCAACTGAATGTTGAAAGTCCCTGGGTATCACCAAATGACTTCTATTGTAAGGATAAAAGTGATCCTATAAAAGAGGTCATAAAGTAAACAACATGTACTATGGCTGCAGGCAAAACAAAGATACTAATTGAAGAAACCAGAGAGAACTCTAGCAAAGCATGAAGACCAATACCCTAATGTTGGCCACTTTACCACTCTCAATGCAGAAACATAAGCTTTCTCTTGAACATGCATTTTAGACAGACAGAAATGAACATTTGCCACAATCAAAAGAAATCTAAAAGATATGACCCTAAACAGTTATGTGATTTTCTGGATCAAAAAAAATTTAGTGGAATAGTTGAATGATGATGATGATTGAGTTGTCATGGAAAGTAAGTGCTTTGTTCTTATATATATCACCAACCAATCTGTTTCTCTCATCTTTATATCTAAAACATATTTAAGATGTTCTACAGATTTTGTCAGAAAAATAAGATAACACAATCTATCTGTCAAAAGTCATCCAGGGGCATATACTACAGCAATAACTCTGTCTTGGCTTCAATTAGAAATAAAACCAGTCATTAAGCATTAAAACCACTTACTCGCCTTAATTGCTGTACTTACATGATTTCTCATTATGTTTGACTATCTAGAGACATTTGCTGATGGAGAAGGACTTTCTTCTTTATGTCTGTTCATCACCTGCTCTGAGACTAATTTGGATTCATAGAGGGGGAAAAGCAGTTTTTACAGCCTGACTTCCACCCAGTGAAGTTCACAAGATTGTTACCCAATGCATTTTCAAAAAGTTGCAGAAATGAACATTTCCATAACTATAGACTAATCTGAAGAATGGAGCTCAAGATTTTCATTCACTTACTTAATGATATGATCATACATACAGTTAATACTTAAGTATAGACAAAACCTCATTGTGAGATGTGAACTTACATAGAAAATACCTATAGAGAGGCTGTATGTGCATGTAAGAGAAAGTTAACGTTTGTGTCAGTAGAAATATTAGTGAGTGTATCGGAGGTCTAAGGTTAATGTTAAGCTTTTTGTGGCAATGTTGGAAAACGAATCCCTTAAAAGAAAATAAGACCTAGTCCCTCCAGCCAAGGATCAAAATTTCAGAAAAGCGATGATGGTCAAATTAGACAAATAGTTAAACTGATGATGCTACGGTATGGTAACTATTTTCTGGAATGTAAAATAGCCTGTGGAGAGATGACAATGGATGAGAGTTCGTAGAGTATTGTCCCTCCATACCTCTATCAAGGTACCTGTTTATTTTAATGCTGTTCTGTGTGTGTGTGTGTGTGTGTGTGTGTGTGTGTGTGTATGTGTGTGTGTGTGTGTGTAGGACTTGATAAAATGCTTACTTTTTGTGTTGAGACACTTAGGCCAACTTGCCTATCATAATCATCTGGTCACTTAGTTACAAAGATTGACCCATACAGTAAGAAGAGAGACCACAAGATCTCAGAAAGAGGGAACATTGACAGCAAATAATTCAAGAATTGAACCATATGACATTTTTAGGGAACATGGATTCATAGCAATTACAGGAGAATAAGGGAACTATCATGGGATTTAAAAAATATATTGAACTCTTGGACACCTGGGTGGCTTAGTTGGTTAAGCGTCTGACTCCTGATTTTGGCTCAGGTCACCATCTCCTGGCTCGTGGGTTTGAGCCCTGCATGGAACTCTGTGATGACAGGGTGAAGCCTGCTTGGGATTCTATGTCTCTCATTGTCTTTTTGCCTCTCCCCCACTAACTCTTTCTCACAAAATAAGTAAACAAAAATAAAGATAAATAAATACATACATAAATATATAAATAAAATATTGAATCTAAATAGGTATTGCATTTTTATAAGCCTTAAAACTTAGATTACTTAAGCCTTGAAATAATCCATGCATATTAGGTAACTCAAAAACTACAGAAGTTGATGGAAATTTACCTAAGGAGACATTAGTGGAGCTAAGATTTCATCCTAGATTTATCTGATTCTAATTGTCATTCTCTTTCAATATCAATACTAATTGTTGTTAATAGCAATCACATATGGTCAGGAAACAAGTCATGAATTTGAAGTAAAATAACAGTATTTAGCCATACAAGACTGTGGTATTATAGAAATAATAGAAGGAGACTTTCTGGAATAAGAGGGTATTGAACAATGTGTTTTGTTTCAAGGAGTACAAAAAGATTATTGATTACACTGTCTTGGAAACATTTTGATTACAAATTTGTGACAGATAGCTATCATTTATTTCCCCAGGAAAATCTTTAGAGAATTGCTGGAGGCAATTTCAAGTGAACCTTCACAGAACACAATTTCAATTAAAAAAAAAAAATTTAAAGCAATTAATATCTTTTAGGGGCAGTAATAAGTGAAATTCATGTGCTAATGTTACAAATTCAGAACATATTGAACAGAAAATTTTATTTGAAATAAGTTGAGGAGTATGTGGGTGGCTCAGTTGGTTGAGTATCTGACTCTTGGTTTCAGCTCACGCCATGATCCCACTTTGTGAGATCAAGCCCTGCACTGGGCTCTGTGTACTGATATGAGACCCTGCTTGGGATTCTCTCTCTCTCTCTCTCTCTCTCTCTCTCTCTCTCTCTCTCTCTCTCAAAATACATTAGTAAACAGAAAAAATCAACCTTTACTTAAAAAAAAAGAAGAAGTTGAGACCATAAACTTTACATAGCAAATTCTAAAGAATTAATGGAATGACTTGAAATGTTTCACACACATCCATTCATGTCTTCATCCTCACAAGGTTGTTACTCTCTAGTCAAAGAATTTTACTGAATTTTAATCCAACCTGGCTAATGTACACTGGTAACCAATGTAGCAAGTCTGAACTAAACACATATAACCCCCAAAGCGATTGAAACAACTGGGCAGAGGAGATATTCACCACCAGTTTTCAAGAGAAAAAAAATCTTGACTGCATGGCCTGAGGTTGCATTTCAATAAGGTATGTAAGGGGTCATGAAATTAATAAATGATAAACTCAGCAGTTTTAGAAGTACCTAACAAGTGACTCACTTTTAGTTGTCAAATGAATGTGACCAGCACTGGCTCCTACAAAATACTTTGGATCGTTCTATGAAATTAAAAGCATCACATATAGGTTGCGTTGCTTTAAATATGACCACAGAACCATCTAAGCCTGCTTATAGGTTTGTATTTTTCATTTTCAGACAAATACCCCTTTTATACTGCGTCATAAAAGGAGAAAGGACTTGCTGTGTAACAAACTACAGGATGGGAGGGAGCCAGTTACCGTCACCAGAGTTACGACCAATTAACCTCAATGTTGCATAGGTTTGTTTCAAGCAAATTATCAACAAAATGAAACAAAATCACTTCCGTATGTGAACCTCATCATAGAAAAGTCATTTAAAAGGAAATATAATCAACAAGGAAAGGAAATGGCATTTAAATGATACTGCTTCATGGAATGTAACACATTTAAAAAACAGGGAACGTCTTCACTTTTGGAACACTTTCTATAAACACCGACAGTAGAAGAGTGGAAAAAACAACTTTGAATACTGCAGTAAGTATGAAGTTAGGACACAGTAATTGTTGGACTATCTACACTGAATTATGTGTCTAATTTAAGGAAAGATATAACTTATCTCCAGGACTAATAGTAATAATTTTGATGGATAAAAACATTCATATTCATAGTCAATAAGTCAAACATAAAGAAAAAAAGGACTGATTAGGAGAAAAATACAGATGAATGAAGTCCTAACACTTTTGGGACTTTCAAATATATAAATATTGAGTAGGTGTATGCCATTATAAAGGGTTTTCATCATCAAGTAAAGAAAAACAACTATAATTATTATGGGATTATTGAGATTATCACACTTACATTGATGGTTAAATGACGAACATCGTTTTCCAATCCTTTCTTTAAAAAATAAATCAGATAATTTGTCATTTGGATATGCACAATCATAAACCTCAACATCACAGAAGTAATTAAAATTTGGTTTTAAAAAATGCATTTTGGAAATGTAAGAGTCTGTTTTTCTCCCCATATCCTCCTGTCCCAATGTCTTTTGATGTGTACGTGTATACTTTAGGTACTTCAGAAAAAAAAGAACTGACTTCTTTCTTTTTGCCAAATTAGTGACATGTTCTAGTGGGTCTCCCTTCTTTTCTCCATAGATGTCATACACTTATTTTTACGAAACACACAAAAACAAAACAAATCAAGCCTATAGAATTTTTCAAGCAAACTTATTGATTACCTTGAGGTAATGTGAGTGGAGGGAGTGAAGAATATGTTGTTCTATGACTTGTTTAAATAATAAATACATTTTATTTAATTACTTTCTTTACATTTTTCAAATATTAAGTAGGCTTCACACCCAGTGTGAGCCTTGAACTCACTACCCAGAGGTTAAGAGTCACGCACTCTAATGACTGAGCCAGCCAGGCACCTCCAAACCCGTTTTCAGTAGTGCGGCACAAACAGTGGGATGGAACAGACTGTGTAGGGTTGAAGAGACCACAGTGTGAATCCCACCTCTGCCTCTTTTCAAAAATAGGGTGGGGCCTCACAGCCTCGGAGGGCATATAACCTTTCCTGTAAGTGATTGATTGTATCGCCAACAATCTCCTAACAATGACAATTTCAGTTTCTTTCCGTGACACTGGGAAAACAGCAGCTACTTCTCATTTTTGCCATTTTGAAGAAAAAATATTTGGCTATGTTTTATGATCGATGATATGAGAACCGGAAATTGAGGAGAAATTCTTTTTCTATTTTTTAAATTTATTTATTTCAGAGGGAGGGAGAGAGAGAGAGAGACAGAGACAAACACAGAGACAGAGACAGAAACAGAGACAGAGAGAGAGCACGAGCCGGAAAAGGGGCAGGGAGAGAGAGGAGGCACAGAATCCGAAGCAGGCCCCAGGCTCTGAGTTGTCAGCACAGAGCCTGACCCTAGGCTTGAACTCAGGAACTATGAGATCACGTCCTGAGCCTGAGTTGGACATTTAACTGACTGAGCCACCCAGATGCCCCTTAGGAGAAATTCTGAATGTGTCCATTCTTTGACAATTCATTATTTTCCACCACATAATAATTTAAATTAGGTTTATTTTTTAGTTTTATAAAAAATTTGATAGAGTAGTGTAATCCTTATTTCACAATTATGTACATATAATTCAGCAAAGTGATTTATAATTAGTTAAATTTTCGCTGTACTTTTGGATGTATTTTTCAATCATGAATTTGTATAATTAGTTTTTTAACTTGTCTCATTTTTCTTGAATATATTGGTCTGGTATTTTTTTTTTCAAAGAATCAGCTCCCATTTATTCATCAATGCTCTTATTTGTCAGAAAATCATAATTTTTAAAATTGTTTCCTAATATTTCAGTCCAAATTTAGCTTTATTAGTTGACACTTCTTGTTTTTTTTATGTTATTCTGTTTATTTTTGTAAGTTTATTTATTAATTTTGAGAGAGAGAGTGAGCAGGGGAGGGGCATAGAGCCTGGAGCCTGCTTCAGATTCTGTGTCTCCCTCTCCCTCTGCCCCTCCTTGCTCCAGGTATGTCTTTTTCTCTCAAAAATAAATAAAAAATTTAAAAACATTAAAATATATATACACTTAAGTATACTACTATATTGTGTTTATTTTAATATTTATTTAATATTTATTACATTTTGTGAGCTTTTGCTTCATGGAGTTTGATACATTTGAAATCCTACCAATACAATATTAGTAGTAGCTCTGTGGTGCTCTGCAGCTGTTCCCTGTGTATTTTCTCTACAGCGTAGTACCATTTGTCTGCACTGCTTGATGGTTTCAACCTTGGGTTAATTTTAGCAGCTATTCATTTCAAAAGTAGCCTTCTTTTTTTAAATTTGTCCACATTACCATTGTTCATCACTTAACTTCCAACATTTATTTATTACTCTATTTTATTTATTTTCTATAGTTATCTGAAGGTAGTAGATCAAGATTATATATATGATTATATATAGATTTATCTCTATATATGATTGTACAGAGATCTATCTCTGTGTTAGATGATTATATATTCATCTCATTCAAATCCATGGAAAGAATATATATATTAAATATGTAATTATGAAAGTATGAAAAACTCTTTCAAGCCTTCCAAATTTATAAATACAACTATATAAATCTGTACCCATACACATTTAGAAATAAGAAAACTGACTCTGAATCAAAATTTAATAAAAATATCATTTAAAACGCTCAGTGTGCAGTGGAAGAATATAATAATGTATATGTGTTTCTTCAGCAACTGTGAATTAGTTAAATGATAATACATTAACTATGAATGAATTTCTGCTAAATGTGTTGAAGTCTGTGCCTTGGGTACACACCCCTACATCCTTTCTCAGTTTTGCCTTTCTGCCCTTCTAGGGGCAGGAGATCAGCCTAGCTTGTAGTAATAATCTATTTTCTCAAAGATTTTTTGGTGCTTGAATATATTTGTCTCCGCTGAGCTCCCTCTGTGTATGGCCATTGGGATGTGTGCTAGATCTTTTCCCTCTTTTGTCCTTGACCACGATATTGATCCCAAGAAACATTCTACCTCTCCCCCCAACTCTGTCTCTCTCTCTCTCTCTCTCTCTCTCTCTCTCTTTTTTCTCTGTCTCTCTTATTTAAGATTATAGACAATAAAGATGACATATTTGTGCTATCTCTTCTATGCATGAGAAAGTGGATACTAACGGAGCAATTTTTTCTGCTTCTGGCCCCCTCACATCCCTGACTGTTTGTTACCTGACATTAATGCATTTGGAAGATTGCTAATATATTGGAGGTATGGCTGCTGCTAATTTAATTTAGGGAAGTCTATCTCCATTTTTATTTATTTATTTTTATTCTTCTCTATTTTAATATCCTCTTCAAAGAAAAATCTACAGAATTCATAAATTTAGTAGCACACACAATGATGACTGTCATAAGGGCTGTATCCACTGAGTACCTATACACTATTCTTCATACCACCATTTTTAACCAATATCCCACCCATGGAGATCAGTGGTCCTTCCTTATAAAGTGCACAGAATAATAGACAGACAAGAGGGGATTCATTGGCCTGTATGATGTTTAGAAGGAAGAAAATGATTTGTCTTTCCATATATATAAGATATATATAAGTCTGGATATGAAAGGAATGCTAGGCACATGATATTCAAATATTTCTTTTTTAAAACATTTTTAAGATATTATTTTTTAATGTTTATTTTTGAGAGAGAGAGAGAGAGAGAGAGAGAGAGAGAACAAGCAGGGAAGGGCCACAGAAAGAGAGGGAGATACAGACTCTGAAGCCAACTGCAGGCTCCATGTTGTCAGCACAGAGACCAACGCGGGGCTTGAACTCATGAACTGTGAGATTGTGACCTGAGCCAAAGTCAGACACTTAACTGACTGAGCCACCCAGGTGACCCGACATTCAAACCTTTCAAAAGTGGCCCAAGGAAAAATTTTTAGTTATTTAAAAAGTGTAGGGTTTTAACTTCTCAAAGTGTATCAGGAGAACTCACCCAACTCTATCTGGGTGCCTCTAGTTACCACAGGCATGTATTGGGTCCATAATAAATGAACATATATATGAATAAACTGATAATTATGAGAACCTATTACTCTATTACTTCAGCTTAACTAGATTGGTTGTTTTAATGTGGCAGAGACATTTTCTGAGTGCTACTTTAAATATTGCCTTCTCGGGGTGCCTGGGTCACTCAGTCGGTTAAGCATCTGACTATGATTTCGGCTCAGGTCATGATCTCACAGTTCATGGGTTCAAGTCCCACATCAGGCTCTGCACTGCAGTGTAGAGCCTGCTAAGATTCTCTCTCCCTCTCTTCTCTCTCTGCTCCTCCCCCACTGTCTCTCTCAAAATAAATAAACCTAAAAAATTTAAATATTAACTTCTTGCAAGCATAGAAAAACTAGAATCACACTTCCTAAAATTTAGTTCATTGAACACAATTTCACTTTTTTTGAAGAATAAACTTTAAGGTCAAACTTGAAAATTTCTGGATTAAACGTTTTCTCCTTTGTCACTATTGAATTAGGGCTTTAAAAAACTGCATGCCTCCCAATAATGGATTCAAATGTCATCACTAAGTGGGCTTTTGGTTTATCATTTGAAATTATTTTCACTCATTTGGTTGACAATCATAAATTAGCAGAATTGTGGGGGAATTTAGTAGGTTTTATTTCTTTAAGCATAAGTTATATGCCATTATTTCTCATTAGGTATTTATAACCAATAGCCTAAAGAAATATTCCTTCCATACTATAATGAGAGAAACTGATAATACATACATTTATGAAAGCAATATCATGAATTTTAAATATTTATTGTAGATAATAATGTGTCATTTTATATTTTAGTGGATTTTTAATGCTTGTATGAAAATGACAAACTATAATAAAAGTAAAAGTTTCTACCTCATTACTAGAGAGTCTGCAGAAATACCTGAAAAAAATAAAGTGCTAACCCACAATATACTAATAAAAGTGGTCATTGCTAGTTTCCATTGAGTCAAAGGACCCTTATAATTTTTTGAATATCTAAGTCAGATTATGAATACATCTTTAGAAGTAATGATAAGTGTAATAAAACATAATGAAAAACACAATGATAAACAAAATGAAAAATGATTACAATTTTTCATAAAGAAATAGGAGAAACCTTTGCATCAGGTCAATCCTGGCATTGAAACATCACAAAAGGTGAAAGAATACCATCAGGGTCTCCTTAGCAACGTCAGGTGGTTCAGGTTCTCCTATTGAGTTACTAGCTAAATAAGAATATCATATGTCATGTTCTCCTTAGAAATATACAGCTAAATCAACATTTTAGTTTTAGAAAATTCATGGAGATTATATTCATCTAAAGAGTCATAGTTTGAGATTTTACTTTTTGATTGAGTTAACCATTATTTTTAGTTTTGAATTGAACTATTGCTGTAACCACTTGTCATATGTAGCTACTTAAGTTTTAAGTAAAGATGGATAAATTTAAGAATTTAGTTCTTCATTATACAAGCCACATTCCGAGAGCTCCATAGCCTCATGTGACTGGTAGATACTATATTCAATGACAAAACCTGAAGGATTCCCATTACTGCAGGAAGTTCTATTGGCCGGCACTGGTACTGAGTGCTATGGTCTCTTTCTAATCATCTTCTGAGTTGCCTAATAATTAGGGCATATCCTTTTCTGTTAGTTTTCCCCCCTTTGTCACTAAGGTTGCAAAATAAAGAAATCTTTATTCCCAATTTTGCTTGGTAAAAGCTAAAACAGATTGAAAAGATGGCCTATTCATTCTAACCTTTCATGTTATTCTAACCCTGTTTTCTGTTTTATTCAAAGAAATTTTTTTTTGGAATATGATGTAATTTTGGAGTGCTGACTTAGGTTTTTCCTCCTCTGTTCCTACCACATCTTTGACTGCACTTTTATAATGTAACTATAATGTTATATGTAGTTATTTTTGTCTGAGTTTTATTGTATCTTAATATTATCAAGCATGTTTCTTTTTATATCTCAAGCACAATGTCTTACTTAGGAATGTGAAATAAGTTTTGGAAGGAAATGCATGAGGGAGAAGAGAAATTAAAAGATAAAGAGAGGGAAACAAATAAAAAAATAACAATTTTTAAAGGAGAAGACTTTTGGATATAGAAAAATCTGCAAAATTTATAGGAATTTCAATATGAATGTGTATAATCACCTATTTTTCAAAAGAAGAGATCTGTATTAAAAATGCTAAGTAATTTAGCAAACGTCATATATTAGTTTCATATAACTGCTACAGCAAATTACCTCAATCTTAGAGACTTAAAATAACATAAATTTATTATCTTACAGTTCTATAGGTCAGATGCCAACATGGGTCCTAAGGGGCTATAATCAAGGTTTTGGCAGTTACTTTTTGAGTCTTAGAGCAGAATCCATTTCGTTGAACTTTCTAGCATCTACTAGTTTTTAGACATTTTCCATCTTATTTGTTTGTTTATTTATTTATTGTGGTTTCCCTAGAGTTTGTCATATATATTTATAATTAATTTAAATCCAAAATAACACTACACAAGCAGTGCATGTACCTTATAACAGAGTATTCCCGATTCTTTCCTTCAGTCCTTGATAATATTGTCATTCCTTTTACTTTATCTATCTAACCTAATCTATAATAACCAAATATATTTTTGTCTATTAGATTAACAGTATCTCATAATTTAGCTTTAAAATTTTTCTCTACTATTTCCTTTCCTTTTTTGAGATCTAATTTTCTCACCTGTAATCTTCTCTTTCAGTCTAAAAAAGTCCTTTTAACACTGTTTACAAGATAGGTCTATTGGCAGCAAATTTTCTCAGTATTTGTCAGAGAAAATTTTTATTTCATTTTCTTCACTCTGAATAAAATTTCACTGACTACAAAAATATAAATCAGTGTGTGTGTTTTTTTCTTTCAATAGTTTGATGTCTCGCTTGCATGTTTTCTGAAAACAATATAATCCTCTTCCTTGTTCATATGTAGGTAAGGTGTGCTTCCTGAAGCCATTTCCTGAACTCACTAAAGTTGTGAAAATTCCTTGTGAGGTAAGGCAGGTTTGTAGGGCCTCTCACCATCCCAGATGGCGATGGATGTCTACCCCCTCACTCAATTATTTTTGCTTGAGCACCAACCCCCATGGCACCTTGTTGACTGGTATCAGGAGTGACTTGCCCCCTTATTCTAAAAATATGCTAATTGTACCTTGTGAAGGCTCTTATTATAAATTTTTTTTTGTGTTTATGAGAGCAAATATTACATTTCCTGAGAATCCTGTTTTTCTTGTACTCCCCCTCAAGAAAACAGGCTATTGACCCTGCTCACAAAGAACTAACTTTTGCCTTTGCTATGCTAAAAACATTGCCTTGTATTTGAATGCTGAAGATACCTTCCTTCCCCATGTGAGAAATACCTAGTCACCTACATCAATCACTATTGATAAAGATTATGCATGAGTCTTCTACCAATCTATGTTCCAGGAAATTTTTACATACCAAAGAATTTGTCATCAGAAATCATTGTCTAAGGCAAATGACACTTCTGTGCTGGCTCCATACATTTTTTTTTTTCCATAAATAAAGCTGACTCTCAGGTCAGTGCAGAGATGCCTGCCTGGTGATCAGAAAGAAACTTGAGGCTCATTCACTCCCTTTCACTGACACCATCCATCCTTCAGGGAACCCTGGACCACCTGCTCCAGCAGTGTATATTTTTCCTTTTGGCTTCTTCCAAGATTTTCTCTTGTCTTAGTTTTCTTGCTGTTTGAAAGGATATGTCTTGGTCTGGATACATTGTTATTTATTCTGCTTGATGCTCTCTGCACTTCTTGAATCTGTGGCTCCTTGTCTCTCATTAATTTTCAAAAACTCTCAGCCATTAATAATCTAAGTATTCTTTCCATTTATCCCTCTCTTTTGTTATTCCCATTATATATACGTTATGCTGTTTATTATTGTCCTACAGTTCTGGAGGTACTGTGGTTATTTTCATTCAATTTGTTTTCTTTCTTTTCAGTTTATTAAGTTTCTTTTGACATTTTATCTAGCTCACTCTTTCTAGGCTGTTGATCTCAGCCATTTCTAGAGTATCAATCAGATGAGGAAGGGGATGCATTTCATAATCCTATGGTTAGCTGGCAGTCTTCTAGAGACCCAGGGTTCCAGGGCTGTGACCTTCACAAGTGCGGTTCAGCATTTCTTTTTCACCTGTAGGTGAGACAGAAAGGCTAGATGGAGGGACATTTCCCTTTCCTAAAGTTGATTAATTCTGGTAAGATACTTTCTTTTGAGAGTAGTTCTTTATAAGGAGAAGAGAATGTTCTGGAGGGTTTAAAAATGATTATTTTTCCTCTCCCCTTGAAAGATGCACAAGAAGTTCTTTCTCTGATCTTCACCTTGAGAACCTGGTAGGACTCCTGGAGTTATAACTCATGAATGTGTGCTCTGTCCTGGAAACATGGCCCCTGGTGTTTTTAAATCTCAAGTTCAGCTACATTGAACCCTCCACAGTTTGCTAATAGAAGTTTAAGCAGTGCTCTGGCTCTGCCCCTGGGTTTCTGCTCCTGGTTCTGGTTTCTGAAAGCTTTGATTTTTGGGGTCCAGCTCTCTCTATATAGTGTTTAGGACAGTGGCTTATCTTTGACCTCAGTTTTCTTATATATCTAAGAGAAGCTGTTGATTTGCAGTTTCTTCAGCTTTTTCTTTGTTTTGATGAGGAAGTAAGAGCCTTCACACTATTTACAGCTCAAGCCAAAAACTGTAAGTATAGAGACTTCCTTTCCTTCAAAACTAGCAAATGGTTGGTGGCGTCTTTCTCTGAGACTAGCATATTAACATCTTTAGGGAGGCACTTTTCTGTCTACCACAGGTTCCAAAGTAATAGGTCAGAGAACAAGGCTATCACATAGGTTCCCTTCATTCTAGGCCATCTCTTAAGCACCTTTTAAACTCATTAATAATCTTCTCTCTCTCTGTCTCTCTTACTCTCTGCCTTTCTCTTTCTCTTCCTCTTTCTTCCTTGCCCTCTTTCTTTTTCTCCATCTTTTCTTCCCAGCCTCCCTCTCTTTCTCAAAACCATTAACTTTGCAATTATTTCTCTAATTCAGGTAGCATTTACCCTTCCACAGGACACTATTCCTACTGAAACTATACAATATGGTTTCGGTTTGGAATTTAGTCTCTCTACCTAAGATGATCCTTGATGAAAGGTGCCTCAAAATTATACTTAGCACTTAGCATCAAAATTCATATGGTGCACACTTACCTGAAGGCTATGCTTAATATTTTACAAATTGATTCTCCCTTGAAGCCACCAAACTGTGTGAAATTAAAAACGAATTCATGCAATATTGAAGACCTACAAACTATTATTATGAATATTATAGAGATGTGAAGATAATAGAAATAAGCAATGGATATATTTTTTAAAGAAACATTTTATCAGTACTTCAATGCCTCTGTGTATATAAACTTGAGTTCAGATGCGCTAGTGCATTATGAATGTAGTGCCAACATATCAAGTAGCCTCAGTTACTTTCAGTGATTCCTATATAAATACAAAGTCTCAATAAACAATCAAAAATTATTTATAAAAGGGATGATAACAAGTTATATAAAGTGAACTCCTTCAAAATAACATCAACATAACCTGGAAATACAGAACATGTTAAAAAGTATTGGGAAAGAAGGGCTGAATTTGTCTAAATTGTTAATACATGTTGAAAATTTTTGTCTTTGGCGTGAGGCCCAAGTCTAGGTCAATTTGATATTCAATTCAAGTTGCCATCTGCTAGATATTTTGGAAACTGATGCAGGATAAATTTATATTTAAATACATTTTAGTCCTCAAAATGTTCATACCACAAAATCACCATTTTGACTGGCATTAATTAAAATCTTTGTCTAGCTGTCTCGGCAGAAAGACCAAGAATTGAATATAGTAACAAGGCAACTAAATTAATGGCCTACAGTGATGGACATCTAGGGCCAAATATTGAAAGGACATCTACTACTTCCCATTCTAAGATGGCAGGTTCAAGCTATTAGTTTCAAATAATACATGCGCTGGATGTCTTTTTTCAACAGAACAAAAGGACATGTTTTCAGAAGGGTTGTTTTCAGAAGTAAGAGGGCTGAAGGAAGTTATCTGTGGGATAAATTGCATGCCACCAGCCGTGCAAATCAAAAGACTGCCTCCAGTGGTTCTGGTATGCAAATCTGATTTTCCACAAGAATTTAATGATTGATTGTAGTAGAACTATAAACAGAAAGAATACAAAATCTATGATTTTAAAGAATAAATTTATTAGCACATAGTCTGTATTTTTAGAAAGATGCCATAAAAATAAACAGAAAGTTCAAGGATATTTTATTCTATTCTGTAGATTTTTCACATAAAACAAAGCTTAAATATGATGAATAAGTACATAACAATCTGTAAATTTTGAACTAATATATTTATACAGAAGAAGATATTGTATCACTATTAAACTCTTAAAATTAGGTGATAAATCATGTGCTTTTGGGACAAATTTTAGATATGCAGTTTGGAAGACAATAAGGAAAAAATCACTACACTTTCAGAAGTCAGGCAATTATTTAAAATGTCTTAGAGGGGCTCCGGGTGGCTCAGTCGGTTGAGCGTCTGATTCAGCTCAGGTCATGATCTCACATCTCCTGAGCTCAAGACCCACATGGGTCTTACTGTTGTCAGCTTATCAGTGCAGAACCCCTATGCATCCTTTGTCCCCCTCCCCCGCTTATGCTCTCTCTCTCTCTCAAAAAATAGATAAAACATTAAAAAAATAAAATGTCTTAGAAATGTTATAAAATCTATATTTTAAGACATCTTATAATAAAAATAAAATAATAATTTTAAGATGGATAATCCAGTACATTCTCAATTATGAGAAAGGAAACACTTCAAAACTTCACTGTGTTTTTTTTTTGGAAATATACATTTTTAATTTAAATTTTTATGTTTTTACAACACATATATGACAAATGCATATCCTGTTAAGAGATAATTAAATAAATATGTTACCTACTTATTTTGTCCTTGATGTAAACATCGACAATTTTTTTTTTTAATTTCAGTGGCAGATACAGGACTTATGATACCAAAGTATTAAAGGATTCCTCTGAATGCTTCTTCTAAGTGGTATTAAATATTTTATAGCCAGTCTAATGTAAATGAAATCATTTGGCACGAGGATTCTATGTCAACATTACTAAATTCTTTGTCATCTATTTTATTATCTCTAAATATATTTTAATTATTTATCCAAAAAATTGTGAGTTTTTTATGAAGGACAAATGAGAACACATAATTGAGGGAAACATGAATACTGGCTTTTGAGAACTTTTATAGCCTGATCTCAACCTATCTATCCCTACAGTTTTATTTAAGATTCTTTTTTTTAAACTTTTTTTTAATGTTTTATTTATTTTTGATACAAAGAGAGACAGAGCACGAGAGGGGGAGGAACAGAGAGAGAAGGAGACACAGAACTGGAAGCAGGCTCCAGGCTCTGAGCTACCTGTCAGCACAGAGCCTGATGCGGGGCTCGAACCCATGAAAGTGAGATCTTACCTGAGCCGAAGTCGGAGGCTTAACCGACTGAGCCACCCAGGCACCCCTATTTATGATTCTTAAGGTAATTTGTTCTAAATTGTGTCCTTAATGTTGTTCAATAAAATATAAGAAACTTTATTAAATTTGAATTTCAAATAAATAATGAATAACTCTTCCATATAAAGCTATCTGAAATATTGCATGGGGCATGCTTATATTAAAGATATTAATGGGGGGCCTGGGTGACTCAGTCAATTACGTGTCTGACCTCAGCTCAGGTCATGATCTCATGGTTTCTGAGTTAGGACCTTGCATCAGGCTTTGTGCTGACAGCTCAGAGCCTGGAGCCTTCTTCATATTCTGTGTCTTCCTCTCTCTCTGCCCCTCTCCCACTCACTCTCTGTCAAAAATAAACATTGAAAAAAATGTTTTTTAATATATTAAATATAGGGGCACTGGATGGCTCAGTCCGTTAAGTGTCGGTCTTCCTTCGGCTCAGGTCATAATCTCACAGTTTGTGAGTTTGAGCCCCTCCATTGGCTCTGCCCTGATAGTTCAGAGCCTGGAGCTTCCTTCGGGTTCTGTGTCTGCCTATTTCTCTCTGTTCCCTCCCTCCCTCCCGGAGAATAGAGTTGAATGGAGTAAAGTAAAAGATTCTATGATATTAATCCCATGTAATGCTTGGGATATATTTTATACTTGTTTATAGAAAATGCAAACTTAGTTAGGCATCCTATACTTTTATTTATTATATCCAATAACCTTAGCCATTGCTAATTTGGTTAAGCTTGAAACTATGTTTCCCAGAGTCTTCTTTCACCCTGTATAGAATTGATCTAAAAAGAGTTGGACTTTGAACATCATTTAAATGATGATAACGAAGTGGCCACCATTACCTGTAGGTATGTGTGGTAAGATATGGTAATGAACAGTGCCTGTTGGGTTTCAGCTGAAGTTTATTTCCCTCAGTTCAGCTTCTAACTGAATCTTGACTGCTGATCTTTCATGAACAAGAGTGGCTCCAGCGGCTTGATAGTGACCAGATCGCTCAAGGAACAGACATATTTAGATTCTCAGTTCTCCCTGCAAATGCTCCAATTTGCCCATCTGTGTTACACTCCACCAGGATTTGTTGGTCTCTCCTTGTATCTGTTCATCCAACCGATCTTAACTTCTGAGCTCCTCAATTACAGAAGACCTAATTTCTATAGTATCGATGACTTTCAGAGTACCCATCATGGTTCTTTATCTCTGACTAAATTCAGATAACTATGGACAATGAAAGTACCAATGATCTTATCTGGCCAGTTTCCTTCAATGTAATTTGGTAAAAGTTGTAATTTGCTTAATGCCACCTCCTTATGGGTCACATTTTGTAACTAAGTAAGCTTGCCAAGAGTTGAATCTACTTATAGTTTAGAGGCATCGTTATTTCCCTATAAGAAATTTTCCTTATGATATTTCCAAATGCTCATCCTTTTCCAAATTCTTTAGCAAGTCTGTCAAATCCATCATCCATGAACATACAATATGCCTTATTCAGCAGCATGGTATTCTCGACAACAAAACAACTGATTAGGATATTTAATTTACAGTAAAAGAAGGATAGAAATTTCCTTATGCTTTTGAAATTTCCCATTCTTAACCTTTGATCTTAACCACCTGTTTTCAACTACCACTAGTCTGAAGAAAGAGTGGAGGAGGCACTAGATAATACCTTGTAAGTTTGGGGTAATGTTTTCCAGGGTGCGTATATGCTTTGAATCAGTAACCAGTATATGATCCTATTTCTCGCATAATATATATTCATGAACATGAAAGTCAAAGGAATGAAATGGGAGTGGTTTCTTACCCTTAGTAAGGAATAAATGATTGCTATTACCCTTAGCAATCCAACAGCAAAATGTTTGTTTCCTATCATGAACTGTTGGCTTCTGTTTTAGAGATATTATTTCTCAATGGAGGAAAGATTAATGAAAACATGAAGTCTTCCTTAAACTGGTGGTTCAGACTACATTGGCCATACTGGGATTTTTATGCCATTTAACTAACAGACAAAGAAGGGGGTTAGCATACTGTTTGGAGTGGCTTGTTCTGAAATTCTGGAGGAATATGGGTTTGTAATAGAAAAAGTGCTGAAAATGTCTGATTTGTGAGGTCCTCTAAAACCCCTCTTGGAAATCCTTTGTGCTAAAATAAAAACTAAAAGAAAAGTTTAACAACTCAGTACAGGCATGACTGTGAGTTGCTCAGACACTGTAGGAACAAGGATTTCGTCCCACTAAGCAAAGAACCATTGGCTAGCTGAGAGGGTTTCTGAGGTCAAAGGGAATATGGAATTGGAAATAAAAGAAAGTTATAAATACCAGTGGTGGGCACATGACCTGTTGTAGAATTGGGGATTTTACTAATTAGGGATATTTATTCCTTGCTTTAGTGTGAGTCTATTCTTATCTTTACTAAGCAATTCTTTTTCTTTTCCCCTATCATAGTCCTAGTACCTAACTTTAGAAATAATGATCATAGTAAGCCTATATCTCAGTATTTGATTTATAGGATATGATATTAATAGGATACTTTAGTTATCTTTTAGAATGGTTAGTGAATTTTCAGCTATATGAGATACGACTGCCTCATGTTGTGTGGAAGGAGATAATTGCTATTTTCAGTATTTTGAAGTGAATGTAGTTATGAGAGGTGTTATGGATGCCAAAATGTGCTACCATCATCTTTGTTAAGCTGGGTATTATGGTACTCAAAATGTATTCCCTGCAAGCTGAGGGATAGAGTTGGTCCATAGAGGCACTTAATATTTACACTACAGAAACTGATGTGTTTAATTTTTCAGATTTTTCCACAAGCCCCAACTTCTTCCTCTGTCCCCATGCTTTGGAAGAATTCATTATGAATGTTTTCACTGTATCCTCTACTCTTTCATCCAAATAATCACTTCCCAAGCTGTAGAAACTGTAACTCCTCCATAAAAACCCTTAGCCCATGTGGCAGACAGACCTGTGGTTGACTCTCAATCATCGGCCCCCTGATCATCATGTCTGAGTGTCATTCCCTGTCCTTGAGTGTGGGAGGAACTGTGATTTGCTTCTAATCAATAGAATGTGGCACTGTCACTGTGCTCTCATTCTCTTGGTTATATTACATTATATAAGACTCAGCATAGTGTAGAGAGACCCTCTCCCTCTGGTATTAAAGAAGCAAGATGTGACGACATGAATTGCCTAAGGAGGGAACAACTTGGAAGCAAACTTTGAACAGCCTCTGGAAGCTGAGGACTCATTTTTACAGCTGCAAGGGATTGAATCCTGCCAATAACCACCTGCTCTTGGAAGAAAACACACATTCCAGAAATGAACGCAGGCTGGCTGCCACCTTGACTACAGCTTTGTGAGACCCTGCACAGAGAAACCAGCTAAACAGTACGAGACTCTTCACTCACAGAAACTATGGGATAATGAATATGTGTTGTTATAAGCTGATAATTCTGTGGCAATTTGTTACTATACCACTAGAAAACTAAAGTACCGTGTAATACTCATAATGATTCTGTGTTCCTAACTGAAACGCGATTGAGCACACTTCACAGTACATACTACAACTGGACTTTTTTAGTATTTACCCCCATTTTTATTGAGATATAATTGACATATAGCACACAGTGTAAGGTGCACAACAAAATGATATGATATATTTGATATTCGTATGTATGTTGCAAGTTATTACCACAATAAAATTAGCTGACATCTGTCTCCTCATAGAATTACGTTTTATTTTCTTGTGATGAGAACTTTAAGATACCTTCTCTTAGCAGTTTTTAAAAAGTATATTTATTAATTTGTAGACAGTGGGGGAGGGGCATAGAGAATGGGAGAGGGAGAATCCCAGGAGGGACACATACGGTCAGTGCAGAGTCTGGTGCAGGACTCAAACTCGTGATCTGTGAGATCATCCCCTGAGCTGAAATCCAGTCAGACCCTGAACTGACTAAGCCACTCAGGCGTCCTTCGCTTCTCTCAAATATACAGTACAGTTTTGTTAACTACCGTCATCATGTTGTTACATTACAACCCCAAAGCTTATTTATCTTCTAAATAGAAGATTGTACTTTTGGACAACCCTCACCTGATGTCTTCATCCTCCACCCTCATCATTGACAAGCAAATCTGACCTCTGCTTTTATGAGTTTTTTTTTTTAATTCTGCATATAAGTGATATCATACAGTATTTATCTTTCACTGTGTCACTTACTTTTTAAATCTCATATCTGTTTTTTTCTACTAAACTGCAGACCCCCTGAAGGGGTTTCTTCTCTGACATCTCCAATGCCAGGATACACAAGGCACCTAATATATAGTTGTAGAATGATCATGGCTGGTTGGTCAATCCAATGAAGTAATGAACGAATTATGATCTATATTAGATTATGTTTGGAAAATACGAATGTACCTTGTAGCTAAACTTGTTTTCATTCTATGTCAGGACTGTGAATTACAAAAATTTCAACTCACTAGAGTAGAGTTGTTTAGGTACACACTAAGTAAAATATTTTGTTTCTCCCATCACAAGAGTCAGTATGATGTACAATGTTTGACATCAGAGTCACCCGAGGAACTCATTTAAAAACGCAGATTTACACACCCTGCCTCAGATACAATGGTTGAAGATTTCTCAGAGTGGGTCTTCGGAATATGCATATTATCCAGACTCCTCAGGTGATGTTTACTCACACAAACGTTTGACAACTATTTCTGAAGAAGCATGGCTTTCTTTTTACATTTTTGAAAAATCTATTTTCACATAAAGTAGTTGCTTCACTGTGCGAATTAGAAAATCAAAATCTTCTATGCCTAAAAGTAGGTGATAACACTAAGTTCATATATTATTGTTTATAGTCATAAGACAAACTACAGAAATGAAAGAATCAGGGAAAGGCATATACACCAGTGATTGAAAAGGATCATCGACTTGTCATGTAGAACTGCAATTTCATAATTATATTTTATGTATTATGTGTTAAAAATAATACTCTTGATTCACTTGCTTTTTGAAATGTTAAAATGCAGAAAACAATCTTTTTTTTAACTTAACTGTGAACAAAGTGTCAGATTGTTAATATGTTTCCATAATTTTAAAAAGAAACCCTGATTCTATTTCTGTTAATAAGATCTCAGGTTTATAAAAGGGATTTTAGTATTTATTTCTTGGTCCTTGCTGAAAGGAAGATATTCTGTTACATTTTCATTAGTAAGATGATATATGATCATTAAAATCTATTCATCAATAAAACCTGATAATAGTCATTTACAAAAAAATCAGTAATCAAGAAATGTTAGCATGTGTTATTATACCAAGACCAGTGACATATTTTTATGGAAAATACTCTAATGAACTTTTAATGAGAATATATTTATATTATACTTTGTAGTGAAAACCAAGTACAATTTCTAGAATTGAGAAAACTTGAGAATGCTGTTTCCTGGTACAAAAGTAGAAATGCTTTACAGTAGTTTATATGGTAGTGGCAACTGATTTGCAATAAAATAGTGATATATTTATTTCAGTGCTAAAATAGCAAACACTAACTTGCTTTTAAAACATGCAATTAGATTAAAGTACATCTTGTTCTTTACTAACTCCTCTCTCCACTTCTGTCCCCTATACAGAACGAAGCTCTGAACATCTCAATGTATTTTGCAAAGTGATATGACACAAGTGAATTTTTAGCAATATCATGGGACTAAGAGTGCCATAAATAAACATGACTTGATTACCAAAATTATAATATAATAAAAGACTTGGTAATCGCATTTTTTCATAGTATATGTCAAGTAACTTTTGAAGAATCCAATTCTTGAATGTATTTATGGAAGTGTTCAGTTAGGATCTTCCCAGTACCAAAATTTTCTTATTGAAAAAACCCCAGGGGCACCTGGATGGCTCAGTCAGTTGAGCACCCGACTTTGTCTCAGGTCATGATCTCACAGTTTGTGAGTTCCAGCCCTGCATTAGTCTCTGTGCTGGCAACTCAGAGCCTTCAGCCTTCTTTGGATTCTGTGTTTCCCTCTCTCTCTGTCCCTTCCCTGCTCAGGCTCTGTCTCTCAAAATAAATAAACATTAAATATTTTTAAAAAGCAACAACAAGAGAATAACAGTCCTCCTAAATTTTGAAATTGGGAAGTTTTACACACATTGAAAAAACGGAGGACTCTTGGAAAAGCCTGTAAACCAAATCAAGTGAAATGATTCAAATATGGTAGTATCTTTTATTAATATATTATTAAAATGTGGTTGTTTTTTGAAGAGTTTTGAGGTCTCAATAAATATGAAGATATTTAGAATTTAGACAGCCACCAGTAATAAACATGTGTTAATGGCAATCATGTTATTCCAAAATTGACCTTAACCAATGCATATCTTACTTATAATGTTATATGTTTTAAAAATGTTAGTAAGTTTAGATCTTTTGAGAAAGGTCGTAGAAAAACAATTGCTTTGTAGTGCTAACAAAGACATAAGACTCATGTGAAGTACAGTAAAAGAGTAATACTAGTCAAAGAATCAAAAACCATATCTTCTACAAATTCTTACCAAATTATTAGTGATTTGACCTACAATGAATCAAATAGTAAATGGGTTAATATTAAAAATTAAATATGATGATAACTAAGTTGGTTCTTAAGCTGTGCACTATTAATAAATATTATATGTTTCATAACTAATATTAAATGTTATTAATTGTAAAAGTTGCCTTCTAATAATCTGTGCATTATTTCACAAAATATTTCTGCAAAATAAGTTAAAATTTATGACCAAATACTAGCAGATGTGTTTTAAACTGTGTAAGTCTATCGGTCTTGAACATAACGTAGTCAACTGATTAAATTTAACCTGTATGTATATATTTACCTTTGTACATATATGGTGGAAAGATATTTACTGTTATTAATTATGTATATTGAGGCCACTTCTTTCATTACATTTCCATTTTTAGATACAGCAATGTGGACTTTTAGAATTTTAAAATAGAAATAACTTACAATCTCTGAAGTCCATGGGTAAAGCTTAGCCTTCAAATCCACATGGACATTGGACCTTTGTAAGATCTTGTAATTAAAATTGTGTTATTTTCTTAAGTTGAGCCCTCAATATCACATGAACTTTAAACTTCCAATACTCATATGCATTTCTGTCTACTAATGAAGAATTTCCTTTTTTCTCTCTGTTCTAATGTGTGTGTAATTGTATATAAAATGTGTTTATACATGTTTGTGTATCTGTTTTTTAAATATTGAAATATTATACTAATATGTAATCATAATGCATACTAACTGGCCTACTTTGAATCTGGCTTATCCCAAAAGTTAGGAGACAGAGCAGTGTTTTGCAGCAGTGTAACCACAAAAGACTTGCAGTGGGAAGGAAGAACTTTCAGCACAGATACTTCTTGGGAGCTATCTGAACTTATACTGGTAGAGTGAAAATTCCAGGTGAGGGTACAGCAAGTTTGCACGGTCTCTTGCCCCCAGACAGCTCCCAAAATCCACCTTCTTGGAACTTTCATTTCTGCTTGGGCACCAAATCTCAGAGTGCTTTGCTGATTAGTGTCAAGAGCTGCCTGTCCCCCTGCCCTGTCCCTGAGGCATGATTTCACCTGTTCAGGGAAAAGATGAATAAACTAGATACACCCTAATGTAACATATCATTTTCCTTAAGCAATTAACTGATAACTGACTACCTTCTGGGCCTGAACGCCTTTGTGAAAGTCACTACTGCAATAAAATGTATCAATCATCTTTGGGACTGTGAGAGCAGACATTATGTCCCCTGAGAACCTGTTATAAACAGCTTAATGACCCTTACTCATAAAAAACTGACCTTTACTAAACAATGCCATTTACCTCTTGGTTAAATGTTGCTTCCTTAAGGTTAGACCTGAGGTTTTGTAAAAAAAAAAAATACCTATGACAACATGAGTGCCTGTAGTTAAGATTTTTAAGACAATCATTACTACTAGAATTGTAACTTCTGCAGAACCCATGTCCTAAAAAATTGTAAGACTTATCTATGAGAAATAATTTACTGCTCTTTCTAGTTCTTGTACCTTTCTCCATAAATAAAGCTTGAGAACCAGACAGGGCAGAGATGCCTGCCAAAAGGACAGAGATGCCTGCCAAAAGGGCAGGGATGCCAGCCTGCTGATCTGAAAGAACTTCATGGCTCTCATTCCCTTCCCCCTTTGCCGATTCTCATCTTTCTTTCGCTGACATTGTCCATCCTTCAGGGGAACCTTGGACCTGCTGGAGCTGGACTCCAGCAGATACTATTTCAAATGATGGCAAGACAGACCAAACAGTAGAGGACAAATACCACATGTATGTTTGGAAGGCAGGGCATGAGTTGGTAAAAAGGATAAGAGAAGTCTAGAGAAAATGCAGAGGTCAAATTACAGGAGTCTCTGGGTGCTAAGGAAGTTACTGAATTGTGGAATTATGTAACTTGTTATGGATTTTGCCCATTGAGGCAAAGGTGTTAGATATTGAGGAAAGGAAATAAGCCTTGTTTCTGTCTTGAAAAATTGGACATATAAGGTGTTTTTGGTAGACAATGGAATAGAGATACAAAGATTTAAAGGATAAGAAGACAAAAGAAACTAACAATTTGCTTTGTATATATAGAACCATAACTGTATTGTTTTGAAGAAGGATACATATTATATTAAAATTAAATCAAAGTGAAACTATTTAACATGTCATAGAAAATATTTATAATAGACCCATCTCCTATTATTTTCAAATTATTAGCAGGAAAATTTTACAGATTTACATTTTACAAAAAGACTCCAGCACAAACAATATAATTATCTCATTCCAGCTTTGAAAACTTATTTCATCATTTAAGAATAACAATAGACATGTAAATGAAGAGAAGATTTAAATGATGTTGTAAAAGGAAAACGTTTCCTGCTGTTAATTGCTTTAACAAAATTCAAGATACATAAAAGTGTGAAATATAATGGCTGTAGTTTTATTATTAAAATTACAATGTTGATTTGAAAAATTCAATTTGATGAATGTTGATGAAACAGTTGTTTTCCCTACAAATATTGACCTCTTAAAATAAGAAAAAAAAATAGCTGGAAAAAATTCTTGTTTTTCTTGCTTTAAAGAAATCTCTTTGGTTAGTATATGTGTGTATGCATGTGTGCAGGGTTTGGAGTCATTTTTTTATTAAAAATAAGTTTTTTGTTTTACTAATATTTATTTTTAATAATTTTTAGTCATTTTAAACTTTCTATAAATCTGACAATTGTATTGGTGCGTTCGAGCAGACCAAATTTTATATAAACTTATTTGTTACTCACAAACTTATTCATAGCATACATATATGTTACTCTAGAACTTATGTAGATTATAAGGTTACAGCAATGTTCAAGACAAAGAAATACTGCTTTTTCATGCAATGATTTGATTTAATTTTATCCTCTGTCTTAGCATATCAATTATACTTTTAAATTTCTTTTAGTGGTTGCCATTCAGTTATTGATACATTTTTTGTGTGTTTTTTTGTTTTTTGTTTTTTTTCTAGAGAGAGAGAAAAAGAGGCAGAGGGAGAGAAAGAGAAAGAGAGAGAGAGAGAGAGAGAGAGAGAGAGAGAGAGAGAGGGAGAGAGAATCCCAAGCTGACTCCACACCCTGTGCAGAACCTAATGTGGGGCTCAATTTCACAACCAAGAGATCATGACCTGGGCCGAAATCAAGAGTCGGACACTTAATGACATAGCCACCCAGGTGTCCTCCCAAAGCATATTTTTAACTATCTGAGCCCTTTCAAATAATGCTATGTACTTCATATGTAGTGCAGGTCATTTACACCAGAATATTCTTAATTCTTCCTTCCTACTCCGTATGACATTGTTGTCATTTTTTCATTACTCCATATAACATATGGAGTATATAATCATCCAACATATCGTTACTGTTATTTTAAGCAAAAATTATCCTTCAGTCACTTAAAAATAAGAAAAATAGAAGATTATATTTTACCTTCACTAATTTCTTCTCTAATGCTCTACCTTTCTTTATACATATCTGAATTTCTCATCTATATCATTTTCTTTCTTCTAAATATATGATGTTTTGTTTTATATTGTCTTGTTTTGTTTTTTAACATTTCTTGAGGGGCAACTCTGGTCCATGAGCAATAGTTCTCTGTTTCTGTTTCTCTAGAAACTTATCATTTCTCCTCTTTAGAAAACTAATTTTTCTGGATTTGGAACGTGAAGCTTTTTTCCCCCAGCAAGTTAACAATTTTGTTCCACTATCTTATTTGTGTGGTTGCTGATGAGTAATATTAATTTTGAGACATTTTTGGCCATTATACTTCAAATATAATTTCTTCCTCTGTTGTCTCTTCCCCTTCTGAAACACCATTTATGCTGATGTAAAGGTTTTGAAATTGACTTACAATTCTTGGAGAGATAAAGTCTCTATGTGAAGTTTTTTCCAAGTCTGCTGTGTCAGATCTACTTACATCCCATTTGTCAAAGCAATGTTCATGACTATGTCCAGAGTCTATGGTGGGCAGGATGGCTTTCCCATGGAGAAAGGGCACAGCAATGTTCCTTGTAAAGACAATGAATTCAGGAAGGGGCAAGGAAATGATACCATGATTGTGATCTATCACATAATCTATTCTTCTTCATAACATTCACTTTAGAGTGTACTGATATGTCATGTAATTTGGACTCATTATTTTCTAAGTCTGCCATAAACAAACTCATGGACCAGTTTCACACTCTCTTGTATCCATCCTGCGTGTCCATCTCTCTTATTTTGAACCATCATTTTTTTCAGATTAAATTCAGAGTAGTCCTTAAAAATACAAATGCATTTTTATGTTATTTTCTTTCTTATGTGATCATTTGGATTCATATAGAATTTTGCTTTGTAAATATTTTTTTCTTTGAATTCAAAATGATCTTTCAAAGATGAAAGATCTTTCAATTTCCAATTTCTCATAAAAAATCTAATGTTATAATTCTTTTCCTTGTGTAGATAAACTGATTGATTCTCTTGAAGTCTTCAGGCCATTTTTGGAAACTAGTAGATTTCAAATATTATCAAGATGCACTACATGCAGGTTTTCTTTTTCTTATCTTGCCTTTTGGAAAATCTGTTTGTTCGCTTGTTTTAACACTTACATTGATATTTATAATTTTCTTTTCAGAAATAACTGTAGT
Source organism: Suricata suricatta (assembly GCF_006229205.1). Lineage (NCBI taxonomy): Eukaryota > Metazoa > Chordata > Mammalia > Carnivora > Herpestidae > Suricata > Suricata suricatta. The sequence continues at coordinate 130,266,084 of NC_043705.1, read as the reverse complement.
ATGCTACAATTTTCCCTCTTTATCCGATGTTCAATTATTTAATTGTGTTCTATATATTCATTGTTTCTCAATATTTTTATCTATTTGGCTTTTTATCTGATGCCCAGAGCAATAGTCTTGATATTTTTCTAACCGTTGCTGTAATACCATATTTTTCCTAATTTTAAAGATATTTTTCTATTGTTCAATTTTCTAAATGTTTATTTTTCCCTAGGATCTTTTTTTGCCTTGTAGATAAAATATTATTTAATTTGAGGATCCTATAATGGATTTTAGGGCAATTATTATGTTTACTCTCTGACCTATCCTACAAAATATTTTTTTAAATATTTCTTGATATTTTGCACTGTTTTTCTTTTCTTTCCCCAGAGTATAGTGATTCTTGATTGTTTGTGTATCTTTAAAATGAAGGACCTGCTTAATTTTTCCTAAGTAGGTGAATGGGTTTTCTTTGTTATTACATATTTACCATTATATTTTCTTTACATATGTATATGTGTGTGTATACACACACACACACACACACACACACACATATATATATATTCATTCCCACTAATTGTTACCCTCAAGTAGGAAAATAAAATAATTGTAAACTATTGTATACTGGTAATGCCAATTAGCATATTACACTATAGGTTTGGTAAAGGGCAGAGAGAAACTTATCGATGGGGTTTACCTAGAGTTACTATGATTTATGTCTCAGTCTTACAAGAATAACACTCAGATATTTCTTCTAGTTATAAAATCAAGCTGTACATAGGTGTTTAGCGGGAGGAGTTGGCACAGTTTTTGCATACCCAGGCATGTGACAAACCTACTATTTCTAGCCTTCCTTTTACTTCCTGCCCTCCCTACTCACAGTGTGTTCAAAGTTTCCCTGGAATTCTATATGGTCAGTGAGTTTTCTTCTCTTGGTTTCATTTACTTTAGACCTTGAATTCATTCCCTCTGACTCAGTGGTTATCATCCACTCTAAGGATATCTTCAATAAATTTGATGCTATCTTTTGTTTGTCTCATTTTCTTTTATTTTTGATATTTATCCAGTTAGTTACTTTTTTTTTCTTTTAAATAAGATCTTAGAAGGAAGACAAAATAAAACCATCATGGATATTGGCTGTATAGACCTAGAAGTCAATGCAATCTCTTAATTTTCAATGTATTACAGAACCTGTTACAACTTAAGAATTTAATTGTTTAGTACAACTGGCATATTGGCATTGTCATCAGTTCCACATGGCATTATATTTTTTAGCTCACTCTTCAGTGATTTGGAGCCACTGCCTAATTAGATGTGTGGAATTAAACAAAGGAGTGTTGTTTCTTTTCCTATTCAATAGACATTTATGCGGTAACTGGTTTGCTTATAGCACAGTGCTATATCTGATGACATGCATAATATTTACTTATCACTTATTTGTAGAAGCACTACGTCGAGTAATTTACTAATAACTATTTAATCATCGTCTCACCCTTTTGGAGTAGATATTATTTCTTTTTTCTACAAGAGGCATCTAACATTCACCCAAGTTGATTCACCCATAAATGGCAGAACAAGAAAAGGACACACTGGATTTTTTGCACCCAAGACTGTGTTGTTGGTCAATTTCACCTTGTTCAGCACTGCTCTCAAATAGTGCCTAGGCTAGAGGACGAAGAGGATAAGCAACTAATCATGTAATGAGAACGATGTTCATTCTTCTGTCTTCCCTAATTTCTGCCTCTTTACTGATGCTCTTTTATTTATTAAAAGAATTGAGAAAGGTGTTTGGGTTCCCAAAGGCAAAGAGAGTCCATGTTTCTGATTTTAGTGAAGTTGCTTAATTAGGAGAGGTGGAACCAGAGAGAAGTCATCATTCCTCATTTTACTTAAGGTAGGTTTGTACATGAATTTCACCTCAGAAGTTAGTACTTTTTTTTTTTTCAAAAGAGGAACACATTTGGTCACATTGCACTCTAAATAAGCGTCAATCTTTCCTAATGATAAGTTTAATATAAAAAACAGGAGGAACATTATCAGACTAGATAATCTGAGATGAAGTGATTGACATCCAAAGCAGAGGCAGTCAAACAAGCTTCAACACAGAACATAACAGAATTCATCAGATATGTTTGTAAAACATACAGGAATAGGGAAAGAAAACATTTGAACTGAGGTGCCCAGCCTTTTTGCTTTGTCCTTATATCATACATTAACCTACCAATCTCCACACCACGTTTGCAAACACATAAACCTTTGTCATACTCTTCAACTGGGGTGCCTGGGTGGCTTGGTCAGTTAAGCATCCTACTTTGGTTCAGGTCATGATCTAATGGTTTGTAGGTTTGAGCCCCACATCAGGTTCTGTGCCGACAGCCTGTTTTGGATTCTGTGTCTCCATCTCTGTCTGCCCCTCCCTCACCCATGCTCTGTCTCTGTCTCTGTCTCTCTCTCTCTGTCTCTCTCTCTCTCTCTCTCTCTCTCTCTGAAAAATGAATAAAAGCATTAAACAAAACAAACCAAGCAAATATTCTCGGCTGGACAAAGACCAGCTGCCTAAATATATTAGCACAACTGGCGAAGAAATCCACATGGTGCCTGATGTTAAACACTTTATTATTTATTTATTTACTTATTTATTTTAGAGAAAAAGAGAGAGCACAAGTGAGAGAGAAAGACATTGTGGGGGAGAGAGAGAGAGAGAGAGAGAGAGAGAGAATCTTAAGTAGGTTCCATGCTCAGCACAGAGCCCTATACAGGGCTTGATCCCATGACCCAGGGACCATGACCTGAGCTGAAATCTAGAGCCAGAAGCTCAGCCCAGCCAACTAAGCCACCCAGGTTCCACTTGATGTTCAAACTTTAATATTAATTCATAAATATGGATCAGCAAACAAGAATTACAAAGCATTTCAGGATAACAAAAGCACTAGTTCAGAAACAAAACAACTCAAATGAAAGATACAAAATAACTTCCATGATGCAGAAGCAAACCAGGAAACAGAAAATAATTTAAAGGAATTCGAATTACTAGCTTCAGAGAGATTTAGGATGATACTGGATACATAAAATTGGAATATGCTGTTATAAAAAGTAGAAATGAGAGCTGGTGAATGTGTTCTTAGATATTGAAACTATGATTGCTTAAATTAAATATTTAAGAGAAAGGCTAGAAGAAAAAAAATGAGGAAATCTCCCAAATGTAGAACAAGAAAAAAAACAGAGATAAGTAATATGAAGGAAATGCTGAGAGACATGAATCATTAATTTAGGAGGTTTAGCATTCATCCAAAAAGAATTGCAGAAAAAGGGAATGGAGGAAATGGAAAGCAGAAATTTATCAACAAAAATGATAAAAGCAAATTTCCCAGAGGTGATACACATGACTTGAAATTGTAAGAACTCACCTACTGCCTAGCAGGAAATATCCAAAAAAGACATAGAAAGGGAGATAGACTACTGCATCTTGAGAAAGCCTGGCAAATTTCAGAATTATAAAAGTATCCTAAACTTTCCTTTATTTCATTCACTTATTTATTCATTTCTTCATCCATCGTTACTGAATGGCATATATTGCCTATAAAATGGTGAATAAAAGAGGAAAAGTAACTGCATATTAAAGATCATATCGATAAGAAAATGTTGGAAACAAAAGTATAATTGTGTTAATCTGCTAAGGCTGCCATAACAGAACACAATGGAGCCTAAACAATAGAAATTTATGATCTCAGAGCTCTGAAGGCTAGAATATGAAGATCAAGGTGCTGGCAAGTTTGTTTTCCAGTGAGTGCCTTGTTCCTGGCTTGCAGATGGCTGCCTTCTCGTTGTGTCCACACAGGGTGCCCGCTGTGTGCACCAACTTAGCGTCTCCTTTTCTTCTGGTACGACCACCAGTCCTGTTGGATAGGAGCTCCACCATTACAACTTCACTTAACCTGTATTACCTCCTTAAAGACCCTATTACCAAATATAGTCACATTAGGGCTTCAACATACAAATTTGGGGGGAACACAATTTGTAACAATAATATCAGGTTTGATGAAGCAAAATAAAGCACGGAATGGGAGGGAGAAAGTGCGAGGGCAAACATTTTACGTAGTCATAATTAAAACCCTCTATGATGAGGGAATGTTTGAGTGAAAGTTTGAATGAAGTGAGACAGATGAAGATGCAAAGGGAGGAATGTTCCACATGGAAGAAGCTGTAGGCACAGAGACGAGGGGAAGAGTGAGCTTAGAGCTTAGAATTTGGAGGAGGGAGATGGAGCCACAGGTTTGAACAAGGGACTTAGTGTAGTGGTGATGCTGTGGGTTCTGTGGCCAAGAGTAACATCAAGAAAGGATTTTTTTTTTAAGTTTGAATTTCAATTCCGGTTGGTAATATACAGTGTTATATTCTTAGTTTCAGATATACAACACTTCCATACATCATTCTGTGCTCATCACAAGTGCCCTCCTTAATCCCCATCACTTATTTCACACATCCCCCCATCCACCTCTCCTCCTGTAACCAATAGTTTGTTCTCTATAGCTTAGAGTCTCTTTCTTGATTTCCCACTTTCTCTCTCCTTCTATTTTTTCCTCCTTACTTGTTTTCTTTGTTTCTTAATTTCTACATATGAGTGAAATCATATGGTGTTTGTCTCTGACTTTTTTCTCTCAGTTCCATCCATGTCATTGCAAATGGCAAGGTTTTATTCCTTTTATGGCTGGATTATATATATAATATTATATATATAATTACAATTTTCATTTGGAATATTATATATATATATATATATATAAATAATTACAATTCTCATTTGGAAAAGAAGGGGAGGGAAGTACCACACACTAGTCATTATTCTAGAATGTATACCATGTTTTGCTGGTTAGAAGTAGAAGAGTACATATGACACCAAGGAATTTTATCTACCTTTATTCACTTTGTCTTACAGTAGATAATTTTTTCTGTTCTAATATTGTTTGGCTTGGTTCAATTTTGTCAATCTGGCTATATATATATATATGTATATGTGTGTATATATATATATATATATATATATACATTCCTATTTCCTCTGATTTATCTCAAGAAGGTTTGTGGGTTTTTTGTTTTGTTTTTCTCTGTCTTGTTTTTTTTTTTTAATTAGGTGGTGACTCATATTCTTGAAAATCTTAGCTTATTGCCTGCTGATTTTACTTTTGGAAATTCCATTTGTTAAGAGCCAAATGCAGGAACATTCTGAGGTCATTCTGGTCAAATACCCAGATCTGCTTAAGCGAAGGCTATTCTTTAATGACATCTATTTCTTAATAATTCTGTTTATTTTGCTACTACTCAGTTTACTCCTAAAGTATTAAGCAAAATTTTGGGAAACGCTTCATTTTACAAGGGAATATTTTAAACCTCTTGAGGTGTATTACAATTTTATATAGATCAAGGCTATATATAGATCTGACACTACATAAAAAATTCATAATATTAGAGTTTCCCAATTTTTTTTAATTTTAAGATTAAGATTCTAAGTTACATACAATACAATTTTTGATAAAGACCCTTCACTTTTTCATTTTCTACCATGACACAATGAAATCTACAAATTCAATGCAATCTCAATCAAAATTGCACCAGCATTCTTAAAGCTAGAACAAACTATCCTGTAATTCATATGGAACTACAAAAAAACCTGAATAGCCAAAGTAATATTGAAGAAGAAAACCAAAATGGGAAGTAGCCCAATCCCAGACCTTAGCCTCTATTACAAAGCTGTAATCATCAAGACAGTATGGCATCAGCACAAAAACAGACACATAGACCAATGGAATAGAATAGAGAACTCAGAATTGGACCCATAAGTATATGGGCAATTAATCTTTAACAAAGCAGGAAAGAGTATCCAATGGAAAAAAGACAGCCTCTTTAGCAGGTGGTGCTGGGATAACTGGATAGCAACATGCAAAAGAATGAAACTAGACCACTTTATTACACCATACACAAAAATAAACTCAAAATGGATGAAAGACCTCAATATGAGACAGGAAATCGTCAAAACCCTAGAAAAGAAAGCAGGAAACAACCTCCTTGACCTCAATCGCAACAATTTCCTACTCAACACATCCCCAAAGGCAAGGGAAATGAAAGCAAAAATGAACTATTGGGACCTCATCAAGGTAAAAAGCTTCTGCACTGCAAAGGAAACAATCAAGACAACTAATAGGCAATCGAAGGAATGAGAAAAGATAGTTGCAAATGACATATCAGATAAAGGGCTAGTACCCAAAATCCATAAGGAACTCACCAAACCCCATACCTGAAAAATCAAATAATCCAGTGAAGAAATGGGCAGAAGACATGAATACATACTTCTCCAAAGAGGACATCCAAATGGCCAACAGAAACACGAAATGATGTTCAGCATCACTTATCCTCAGGGAAATACAAATCAAAACCACACTGAGATACCACCTCATGCCTGTCAGAGTGGCTAAAATGAACAAAACAGGAGACTATAGATGCTGGCTAGAATGTGGAGAAAGGGCACCCTCCTACAATGTAAACTGATGCAGCCGCTCTGGATAACTGTGTGGAGGTTTCTCAAAAAAATAACAGTGGAACTCCCCTATGACCCAGCAATAGCACTGCTAGGAATATACCCAAGGGATACAGGAGTGCTGATGCATAGGGGCACATGTACCCCATTGTTAATAGCAGTACTTTCAACAATATCCAAATCATGGAAAGAGCCTAAATGGTATTACTGATGAATGGATCAAGAAGATGTGGTTTATACATACAATGGAATACTACATGGCAACGAGAAAGAATGAAATCGGAACATTAGTGACAATGTGGATGGAACTCGAGAGTGTCATACTAAGTGAAATAAGTCAGGCAGAGTAGGACAGATACCATATGTTTTCACTCATAAGTGTAACAGGAGAAACTTAGCAAAAGACTATGGAGGAGGGCAAGGGAGGAAATTATAGTTGGGGATAGGGAAGGTGGTAAACCATGAGAGACTCTTGAATACTTAGAACAAACTGAGAGCTGATGGGAGAGGGGAAGAGAGGGTGATGGGCATGGAGGAGGGCATTTGTTGGGATGAGCATTGGGTGTTACATGGAAACCAACTTGACAGTAAACTATAAATTTTTTTTAAAGTTAGGAAATGTTATTTTTTCCTTTTTGTCAAAGTATTTCTTTATCATCAAAACATGAAATCGATACTAAGAAGTACACAAAATACTGCCAACATATTTTACAAAATTGTTACAATATTTACTTCCACCAGCAGTCTATGAGAGTTCAGACTTCTCGTTACTTGCTTTTTTCCCACAATTTTATCATTCCAGTGGTTGTGCAGTCGTATTTTGTTTGAGTTTTAATTTGCTTTTCCCTGATGCCTAATGCTTTTGAGGAATTCACATTGGCTAATTGGATCTTCCTTTCTAAAAAAATATTATTTTTTTTAATTTTTATTTTGGAAAGAGTGTTTGTGAGCAGGGGAGAGGGGTAGAGGAGAGAGAGAGAGAGAGAGAGAGAGAGAGAGAGAGAGAGAGAGAGAATCTTAAGCATCCTCCATGCTCAATACAGAGCTCCATGCTCAATACAGAGCTCCATGCTCAATACAGAGGCCCACTGAGGGCTCAATCCCTCAAGTCCAGGACTTGAGCCAAAGTCAAGAGTCAGAGGCTCAATCCACTGAGCCACCAAGGGGCTCTGGATGTTTGGATCTCTTATTTGATGGAGGGTAAGTTCAATTCTTTGGCTTATTTCCAGTGGCATCATCTATCTTTTTCTTACATATTTGTAGGAGATCTATGTATGTTCAGTATATAGCAAGTTTAATTTATTAATTCCTTCTTTGGGCCTCTTTGTATATTTTGTGCTCTTTTATAATAAGTCTTTGTCTCTTCAGGTTTATAAAAATAGTCTATGTTATAGGATAGAAGCTTTATTGGTTTAGCTTTTGCACTTGGGTCTAAAATCTAAAATCTGCCTGGTTTTTTTTTTTTTTTGTTGTTGTTGTTGTTGTTGTTGTTGTTTGCCTTGAAGGAGAGATCAATCTTTAGTTATTAATTATTTATTTGGTCTCCCAATAGGATATATAATCAAACTTGAATCATTTCTTTCAAAGTCTATTGAGTTTATCTACCAGAACCCTTTCTCTTTTAGAGAATTGGACCTTTGTTTCCCCAGCAACACAGGGCTCTGAAAAATACTGCTTAAGTTTCTGCTTTCTGCTTGGTTTCTGTGCTTCCTGTTCTTGACCCTAACTCTCACGATACTCTTTGGTTTAAAATATTAAGTCTTCCTTGGGAAAGGCAGTAGTACGTCAGCCGCATACATTTCCCAAGCACAGCTGAACCCTGATTAAAACTGCTGGGGTACTTGATGCCCAGTGAAATCTGGAAGAAATGTCAAGAAACTCAGTATATTAATATTATATCAAAATGCTACTAAGTTTATTTTTAATTTAATCTTTTGTTAATTCAACTCACTTTATTTGAAATCTCCCATATTAATAAACAGTCTAAAAATGTGTTATTAAATGTAACCTTAATGCCAGTGATTATACCATTTTTAAATGTTCCAGAAACACAGGAAGTAGGACAAAAATTGAGTTCGATAGTATATTTAAAAGGCTTAATTTTTCTATAATCTGAATGTTTTTGTCCTCCCCAAATGCATGTGCTGAAATCCCAATCCCCAAAGTTGATGGTTTTAGGAGGTGTGGCTTTTGGGGAGGTGATTAGTTCATAAATGCACATGTCTCATGAAAGGAATTAATGCCCTGATAAAGAAGCTCCAGAGAGATCCCTGGCCCCTTTCACCATGTAAGGAAAGTGCCAGTTATGAACCCGGAAGAGGGCCCTTAGCGGAATGCAACCGTGTTTGCACATTGATCTCTACTTACAGCTATCAGAGCTGAGGAAGACATTTCTGTTGTTACCGTAGGCTGAATGGAGTAAGACACTTTTGAGCTATTAAGTAAATTGTTCTTATTGCTCTAGGCTGACATCCATATAAGTGGTTCTCAAATTTCATTGAACAAAAGTATCGTAGTCCACACTTACTTAAAATGTGATAAATTATACCATCCCTCTAAAAAATTGATTCAATATATCTGAGGAGGATAAGAAGCCAGAAATTGGATTTGTTTGTGTGTTACTCTTGGACTACAACTTGAATGGCCTAAGAAATCTGAGATGGTAGTTTGTTACAAAGGGAAGCTGGTGAGAAAAATAGCAAAGAGGTAGTAAATATCAAAAGCATTTCTCAAAAGTTAAAGCAGCGTGCTTCATACACACATTTTAATTTTGTCAAGCGCTATATGGACTATGCAAGAGAGCATACCACATGAATTCAAGAAATAAATATGTCAAATGACAATAGTTTTAAAAGCTTAAATATAATATATCTGAGGCTATTTAGGGCTCTTCAGGGCCTTCACCCTAAAGTTGCATCATTAGCATAAATTTAGGTAGGATTAAATAAAGCTTATTATGAGTAACAAAATACTCCCATCACCTCTGTCACCTGGGAAATTCCAATGTTTTAGAAATCCTTTGTCAAGAAATGGTAAAAAAAAATTAAATATAATAACAAAAGATGCTCCTATAACCCTTATCACAATGACTTTAAGAGTTGTGTGCCAGGACCTGGGGTTAAAGACTGATACAAATTGATATGTATTAATATATATTTAAATATATATTTATTATATTACAACATCACAACTCCTATAACGAAATATCACAGCTTGGATGGTTTAAACAATAAAATCTTATTTTCTTATAGTTTTGGAAGCTAGAAATTCAAGATCAAGATGTAGTTGGGGCTGGTTTCCAAGGAGACCTCTCTGTGTTCTCACAGGACCTTTTCTCTGTGAGTGTAGAAGTGAAGGATAATTCCTGCTTTACCAGTAAGGACTCAGTATTCTGGGATTAGGGCCCCACCCTTATGATCTCACTTAACTTCAATTACCTCTTTAAAGGCCTTATCTCCAAAAAGAATCAGTCACATTGAGGGTTAGGGTTTTAACATGTGAATTTATGGAGGGACACAACTGAGTTCATAACAGATGTGATTTTAATCCAGACACTATGGACAGACAGATTGAGCTACAAACAGCCACAATACCCCTCCTTGGGTATTGCCCCAGATAATTCCAGACAAATTCTATCCTTTCTTACTTTTCAATTATTTTCTTCCATAGGATGAACGGTCTTTGAATTTTTTACTACTCCAAACAGTCTCTATATTTAAACCATGTGGCATTGTTTTGGTATCAACTGATGAACAACATCGTATTATAGTTAGGAATTCCATTTTTCTGAATAAGTATGATTGAAATTTACCTGTTGTCCCTCTTAATATCAAATGTTCTTGTTTCTTGTCCAAAATAGAAAGAATAAAATGTTCAAAAACAGTAAGAGTATCTTCTTCATTATAGGTCTGATGAGGAAGCATAAGGCACAATGAAGGCAAAGAGCAAGTTGACACCCCCCTCCCCCAGGTGGGATATGTGTGACATTCCTCAGGGATTCTGAGCTGTCCTAAAGATAAGAGAAGGATAAAACAGGTGGGTAACTGATAAGATCACAGGCCCTTAGGACATGAGTCTCTGTCAATTTATAAATGTTTTAGTAAACTATAAGAAAAAGGCAATCTTATCAATAGACTAACCTCCAAAAACCTATAGACTGAATTTCCTGGAGCCCCAACATGATACACACATAGTAGTATGGGGAACAAAGGCAGGAAAGAAATGTAGGTAAAATTAAATTTCCTCATAACCTGTAGCCCACTGACACTTGAGATAGGCAGAGTACAACATTTCTCCAAGAACTCCCTACTGTCTTAATTGTAGGGCCTTACTAGAGGGAAAACAACCTTAGCTTGACGACAGCAAGGACTACAGTATCTCTGAGTCATCTTAGTCCTTCTGGAGGCCCCCCTTTTCCCTTCCCTCCCCCAGCTCCATGGTAATAACCAGTGACTCCACAACCCCAGTGCAGCTCTTTCTGCCCACAGGTCCTGTCTCCATGCTTTAAGAAAATCACTTTTTTGCAGCAAGGATATCTCAAGAATTCTTTCTTGGTCATCAGCTCTGGACCTCTACCACTTCAAAGCCCTATCAATTCCATTAAACCAACACAAACATGGAATTGTGGCTGACATTTTGAAGACTAATAAAGTGCCAAAGAAATGTGTTGGCAATTTTATATATCTGATGGCATTAATCGTCACTCCACCTTCGGTATTATAACACTCAGGAAATGTATAAGGAAATGTGCTTTGCTTTTGATATTCATAATATGTAATATGTATAACATATAACACTTACATAGTACTCACACACACATGTGTATATATATTTATATGTGTGTGTATATATATATATATATATATATATATATATATAACTTAGTAATATAACTTGTAGATTTTCACTTTACTTACTTATTTATTTAGACGTAGGGGGAGAAGGAATAGAGAGAGAGAATCCCAAGCAGGCTCAGCTAGTGCAGAACCAGATGCGGGGCTGATAGTTCCAGATATGGGGCTCCATCTCACAACCATGAGATCACAACCTGAGCCAAGATCAAGAGTCTGACACTTAACTGAGTCACCCAGGTGCCTCTGTAGAAGTTCACTTCTAATTGACTTATTCAATTCTTGGTACCAGCTGAAAACCTTATTGGAGCCTGTGCTCCTCCTAGTTATTTTTGTTATTATAGGGGATAGGAATCTTAGATATATGTGTGACTTCTATTGTCACTAAACTTATCATTAGTAATACAAAAAGAAAGATACAGATTACAAAGGAATAAAAATAGTTAGAAAGATAGAAATTAAAAATAGCAAATTGGCATATTTCTTCAAAAAATGGGCAGTGATGTGGCTATGCAAATAAAACAGATTGATTCTGTGTAGATAAAAATTAAACATTGTAAGTCAGAGCAACTTTATAGAAAATGAAATGAAATTTCATACCATTGAATTGGGAATACATTATAATAAGATTTATTTGGTAATATATTAGTATTTTTCTTCTAACTTCCACATAGTAACTTTCCCTCTTTTCAATCAGATATCTACTATATTGAACCGGATTGAGTCTATTACAGCTACAGTGTTAAAAAAGAAATTGAAACATTCCAATTTTACCTCTGAATCAATAGTTGAAATTCTTTTCAAGAAATAGTATTTAAAACGTCTGTTACATGAAAGTAAAAAATGTTTGAGATATTATGTGTATAACATGCATCTAAGAACCACATCTTGTTTTTTAATTCTTGAACTATAAGGGTTTATCTGTAGACTTCAGACATTCTTCAGATTGTGCTTTCTCTGGCTCACATTGCCTCTTACATAAATAAAAATAGCTAGATACAAAGCTAGAGTTAGTGAAATAAAACAAAGTTCTTAAAATAGGATTTTAAGTATTTTTTAAATTCTAATCTTCTGCCTTCTGGATTCTGATCTTGTACTGCTGATGTTTCTTCCAATTAGCTCTGTCTGGGGCTTGTGATATGTCTTGTATCTGTAGTATGATATCTTTCATCAATTTTAGAAAATCCTTAGACATTGATTTTCCTTCATTATTTTTCATCTTTCAGCTTCAATTAGAAATTTTAAATTTTTCATTATATCCCCTATGGTTTCTCAATATCCACAAAAATTAAAAATAGAACTACCCTATGATCCAGCAATTGCGCTACTAGGTATTTATCCAAAGAATACAAAAATGTTGATTCAGTGGGGCATATGTACCCCAATGTTTATAGCAGTGTATCAACAGTGCCAAATTATAGAAAGAGACAAAATGTCTATTGGCTGATCAATAGAAGATGTGATATATAAATATATATCATGGAATATTACTCAACAATCAAAAAGAAAGATATACTGCCATTTGCAACAACATGGATAGAACTAGGGTGTATTATGCTAAGCAAAATAAGTCAGTCAGGTAAAGACAAATATCATATAATTTCACTCATATGTGGAATTTAAGAAACACAACAGATAAACATAGGGGAAGGGAAGGAAAAATAAGATAAAAAGAGAGAGGGAGGCAAACCATAAGAGACCCTTTAATACAGAGAATAAACTGAGGGTTGCTGGAGAGGAGGTGAGTGGGAGGATGGGGTGATGGGCCTTAAAGAGGGAACTTGGGATGAGCACTGGATGTTACATAAGTGACGCATCACTGGTTTCTCTCCTGAAAATAATACTACACTGTATGTTAACTAGCTTGAATTTAAACACATAAAAATAAATACAATTAAAAAAAGAAACATATCTGATTTTTATATGTTGTTATTCTGACAGTCAACTTTACTAAATGTGTTTTGTTCAACAGCTTTTTAAATAGAATTTTTAGGGTTTTCAATATCTGTTATGTTGTCTGCATACAAAGACAACTTCTTTCTCTTTCTTTCTTTCTTTCTTTCTTTCTTTCTTTCTTTCTTTCTCTCTCTCTCTCTCTCTCTTTCTTCTTTCTTTCTTTCTTTCTTTCTTTCTTTCTTTCTTTCTTTCTTTCTTTCTTCCTTTCTTTCAATTTTGATGGCTTTTATCTCTTTTTCTTGCCTAATTGCTATGGCTGGAGCTTCCAGTACTATGTTGAATAAGAGTGTAGAGACTTACATTTATGATGAAAATTCTCAAAAAGCTAAGAAAAAAATTAACGTGTATCAACATAATAAAGGCTCTATATGAAAATCCCATAGCTAACATCATACTCAATAGTCAAAAACTGGAAGATTTTCCTCTATAATTACAATTTCTATTGTTTTTTAAAGTAGTCTCTAATTGTCTGTTGTAATTTCCAATCTTTAACTCTTTTCATACATTAAGAACAGGTCCTTTAACATCTGTTTCTGATAACTGCATTTAATTACACGTTGTTTCTTTTGGGTTTTAATAATATTATCACTCTCCCTTTGTCTCTATCTCTCCCCCTCTTGTTCCCCTAATCCCGTTTGCTTGCTTGTTTGCTTTTCTTTCTTTCTTTCTTTCTTTCTTTCTTTCTTTCTTTCTTTCTTTCTTTCTTTCTTTCTTTCTTTCTTTCTTTCTTTCTTTCTTTCCAAGCAAAGGGTATTTACCAGGCCCCTTGTTGGTGTCCTTGGACTTCAGTTTCCATCTTTATCCTCATCAGGCAGAATCAATTCTAAAAAAAGAAGCCCAAATGAAAGATTTTTCTTCCTCAGTTTATGTCTTCTTTCTTTTAGCTCCATAGTTCTTTGCTGCTTTGTCAGTGTAACTTCAAATAGAGTAAAAATACCCTAAGTTATCACTATAACCTCAGTGGGAGGTTTGTTCTAAATTCTATAGCAGTCAATTACGAGAAACAGAAGTCCTACTGCTGGTTCACAAGCTTTTTGGGAGCTTCCTGGGCTTAATCTGAAATTAGCCCCTGGACCAAAGGGCAAGGAGAGATTAAAGAAAAAGGTTAGTCACTCCAGGTTGCTAAGTGGCAGGTTTAATAAGCGAGATAACTTACATATAAGTCTTGTCATTGGTGGCTGCAAGGAAAGTCAATCTCTGCAACCACCCACAAAATTTTAAAGGTTTATATAGATGCCTTAACTGGTGTCAGTCATGTTCACTATCCAAATGGTCTCAATACCACATCACTATCTCAAAACTATTTCCTTAGGGCAGCTTCTGGGACTAGGCAGGCAAGTATGACCCACATTCCAAGGACATGTCAAGGTGTAAGGAGCCTCTATTTGCTGAGGTCCAGCCAAGGGCCATCAGACACTCAAAACCTCTCAATGACTTCACTCAACATCTCTTCACCTTAAATTTTAGGGGGGAAAATCTGTTCTACAACTGATTCCATAGTTCCAAAATTGCTGCCTTATTCATGATCAGCCACAATTTAGCTACCTCAGTATTTAGCTTGCCTGCAGTATTCCAATTTTCTAAATAATTTTGACAATAATGAGAGTTGAATTTTTATTGTTCAAGACCTATATATATGTCTCTGATCTTGTTTTTCTAACGTACATTACCCCAACTCCATTGCCACTAATTCCTATTGATCTACTTCTTTGTAATGATGTTGCATTATCTTCCATTTTCCTTGTTCCGTGACTGGTTCAGTTATTACCAGACCAATGACTTCTCAAACAGATGCTCTTACTTTATGAAATTAATGTTCACCAGGAAGTTCTGGTTTTATTGGTTTGCTTGTTTTTGTTATATTTTCTAGACTGGTACAGGTGACTCACCTGTAGTCAGTGAGTGGTTTAGTCGAGAGAGAGGTACAATGTAGTTTACTTATGTAATATCCCAGATATTACATATCTTTTCATGGAAGAAGGAATATAAATTATCTGTAGTATTTTAAAGAATAAACCATTCATGCTCAACTTAATCCTTTTAGTTCTCTTTTTCGTTTTGAAACAGACCTTCCTACAGAAACCAGGTTTTGGGAAATGCTTTCTAGAAAGTAATACAATGGATCTGCTTTCACAGGCAAGGCCTATGGTTTTCCAGCTGTGCCTGTGACTGAGTGAAGAATCTGGTTAAGTTAATGGTGACGAATGATTAAATCCTTCAGATATAAAGCATGTTCATTAGTGAATTTTAATCACAATAAAAACTGATTATTTGATCTTGATTTTTTAAACTGTGTCTAAATCTTACATATTTTAAAGTTGGGTGAAAACAAATAGACTATCACATGGTTCCCTTAAAATGTCAACACTTGGGATATGACCTAGGAAGTTTGTGATATAGAAAATGAATCAAATGTGTGACAAAATTGTGTTTAAAGAACCTAAGACTTCAGCGAAGGCAGTATATTTCATGATTTGATGATACTTTGGATATGGTGCAGCTTCCTACCCTGAGAGTCTGTTGACCATCTGTAATTCTGCTCTTTGCTTTTTCTACAAACCTTATCTTTGCACTACTTATGAAAGCACTAGGTTTGAGTAATATTCCCATCTGCTTCATCTTTGTTTTGTCATTTCTTTTCCTGTACTCCTGTTATTTTCAGAGAGGGTCAGTCTATTTTATACAATTTTAGCTTAAAATTAATCACTTTTTTTTATAACACTTTTAAGATGAGAACTCGTAGCCGAACACTTATTTTAACGTTTCTATGCTATGTGACGCAGAGCTTTATATTTTTAACAACATCTACATTTTGTCTTGTAAGTTCTTCTAGGGAGAAAGGATATTGGTACATTAAGGTTTTTCAGAAATATATTAATTCTGAAACAAATCCTATAACAACATGCAAAATACCTACAACCCAAAACTTATATTCATCTGATATTATTAATTTTAAATACATAAATAAAACATTGAAAGTACTTCAAGATTATAGTGGTATAAATTTTCCATTTCTCAGAACCCTCAAAATCTTTGATTGCATATCTCATTCCACAACAAATTTACGCATGTTGTCTTTGTCAGGATCTAGGGAATATTACAACTGTCAATCACAGGAAGTTGTTAGCCTTAGTTTTGTTTGTAGTTATTCTTCCTGTTATCTTCCTATCTCTCCGTCTCTCTCTCTCTCTCTCTCTCAAAGGTACTACAGATATGGGATAAATTCAGCCCTTAAATCTACATGGTACTTAAACTTGCTGTATAGTATTCAAGGATCATTTCACCTGTCATCCTGAGTGAGGTTGAGATAAGTTTTTTCTGTCTGTTTTATGAGGATTATTTCCACCTCTTTCAGGTTCACAATTTTATAGTCCTATAATGATATGGACGAACGTGAGGCATCTCGAGAGCTTCTTCTCTTGTGCAGGTACCAAACTCTGTCTGTTGCCCCCAAAAAACTACTCCAAAGAATTTTCTATACTCCTCAAGGCAGTCTCTGGCTTAGGTAGTAGCCTATATCTCTGGAGATATGCTTCTTTTTGTCCTCTGAGAATGATTTCTTCATTTACTTCCTTTGCTCAACAGTGACTTTACATGTGTTTTTTACTTTTTCATAAGCACTTTTACACATTTCCAAAAAACAAAGTTTCTGAGGGCATGTGCCATACCTTGTTGTCAGAATCAGATGTCTTGAGTCAATATTGACACAACTTGCAGAAGCAGATTAGCATGGTGGTGCATGAGGAGAAAAAAGTCATTCTAGAATATCTACAGATCTGTTTTCATCTCAGCCAAAATATTAGCCATCTGAGAAGGTTATTTCAAATTCCAAAAATCAAGCTTAACTATATTGCAAAAATAACTCTGAGTTGCTTACAAAACTACTTTTTTCTTATTTGTTAAGTGTCATCAACATCTACCATGTTAATATACAGAAACATGATGAGGTTCACTAAATACACATTGTTGTTATTTTTGTATTAAGTCAAGGGCAATTTACATATATAATTATTTAATACTTGCAATGTTTAGGGCAACTTGACAAATCAAGTAAAAATCTAGTAGATTAGTCTTATATTTCCAAGTTAGAGGGCTTAATTTATAAAAGTTGTTCCCAAATTTGTAGATGGTATGTGATCATGTTATTAATCTTATTGTCCTTAAACTTAATATTCATAATATATAACAAAAGTTTATTAAATCCATATGAGTAAGTTAATTCATAAGATTTTACTTTTAAGATGTTTTGAGTTAAATTGATAAGGTTTCCTATTCTTAGAAAATTAAAGCACACAAATATATTAAATAAGTTTAATTTCTCACAAAAGCAAGATCATAAAGATGGGGTAAAACAGAAGAAATTACAATAAAATTGCAATATTGTCAGCTGACTTCAGATGGTGACAATAACCTGTGGTTTTTCTCTCTGGACCTGCAGCTACAGGAATACAGTTTTTGTAATCCCAGGCTACATATTATGAATAGACTCTCTATGATGATTTTCAGGAAACAGAAGTGGAGAAGAGTGTATGAGATTCTTCTTTCATGTACACATTGAAGACTTAAGATGAGAAGCAGATTTGGTGCAGATTCCAACATTACTGGCTTACCTACTCTTGAACTATCATATATTAAGTGAATATGTTTACTTTGATATCCATGATTTCAAACAGTCTCCACTCAAGTTAAGCCATATCTATGTAAGTGGCATGTGTTTGGATGGTTGTTTTATTTTTAAGATGCATTTATTTGAGATATTTTTAAAAATGTAACAGTCAGGATATGTAAGTCCTGGTGTTGTAGCTGTATTTTACTGATGTTAAACATTAACTGGAATACTGCTGTAAAAATAAAAGAGTTTTCATCTTCCATTTCAAGCAAGGCTGAAACACTGACTTGGGTTAAATGATTTGCTGCACTTTCTCAGATGTTCACTACTGCCCTATATGAATTTTGCTTAGATGAAGAAACTCACTTGCAGAAGATCTTTATGTTAGGTTCATGTATTGAGCCAAAACTTGAGTTATCTCTTTGAAGTGTGGGAGACAACTTCTTTAAAAAGAAAAATAGCATTCTCTTCAAAATATTTGATGTATTAAGGTCTAAGTGCTCCAGAACACAACTATTACTTATCCCTCAAAGGCACGGATCGAAGCAGTGTCTGTGTTACGATATCTTAATGGGCACCATAGAACATAATGCTAGGTTTTGCCATCAACCTGTTTTCAACATGCATTAGACTTGTAAAAGTTCTGCCATTTTTACGTTTATTTTTACTTTTGTTTTGAGTTTATTCATTTATTTATTCATTTGAGAAAGACAGAGACAGCCTGAGCAGGGAAGGACAGAGAGAGAGGAAGAGAGAGAAGCTCAATCAGGCTCCACACTGTGGGGGGCTCAAACCCACAGAACCATAAGATCATGACCTGCGCCTAAACTGAGTCGGACGCTTAATGGACTGAGCCACCCAAGCGCCCCTCTGCAGTTTTACTTAATTTCCTCTCTATGCTGTAGTGTGTATAATATCTACTTAATGGAAATCTGCACAGAAAGAAGGTCAATAGAACACACACACTCAAACCCACATATACGTGTATGCATGATAGCATGTCTACAACTGGAATTATATTCATTCTTTTCCACTGAAAACTGCCATCAATTTTGGCAAGAAAAACTATAATAAGATGTCCTCATATTTCAAGATTATTTTCCTATATGACTGAAAACTGTATAGATTATATTCTCAGAATATAAAAGTTTATCTGTATTAATGAAAAATATTGATAGAACTGGAAACATTGACAAAGCTTGTGGTTAATGTAAGAGGTGGTACAGAGAGGCATTTGTTAAATACTCCAAACATAACTGCACAATACATGGTCCAAGAAGGAGCACCTGATATGTTAATTTTGCTTCTGAAATATAAGCAGGAAAAAATTAAATCTCTCAATAGTGTCCAATGTTGAAAAGCTACCTTAAATGCCCTTTAAATTCTTTTTACTAGGTAAAATAAGTTAAAGAAACAAAACAAACCAAAAGACTTAATTTTGGTTTTTGATGAAGTCCAGCAAGCAACCATAGATAACCATAGACATAGATCCAAAGTTTTTTAAATAGGGGGTTAGTATATGGATCTTAGGACCCAAGTAGTCACCATTCAACTCCTCAATGTAAATTTAAGTGCCTATTTGAAAAATGGAATGTGTAATAGTCATGGCTGAATTCACAGCAGAGGATTCACTATAGTACGTAGGAATGAGTATTGGGGGAAAAACAGATACCTCCAACGCTGGATGAAACCGTCCAAGTGTAGAGCTATGAAGCGTCAAAAGAAAAAAAAAACAGTATAACAAAACTATTGTACTTCCCTTTATATTGTATTAAACCTAGCCATTTACCTTAAAGTTCTTTAGACTCGTGTTAAGACTTTTAACATTTATTTAATGGAGTTGAAATAGCTCATTTTGTAAAAAAAAAAAAAAATGCAATGTAGTGGAATACTTCATATAATAAATTAAAACTTACTTCAGTAGAAACCCTTTCTGCTCATATAACTTAAAAACCACACAATAAAAACAAACCTGAGTCCTAGCACTAATTTTATATCTGGGCTACAGACATTTATTTAAATAACATTTCCATCTGTTCCAGGCTGTAAAAGTTGCTTGAGTTTAGCATTGACAATCCAACTCATTTACATGTTGTTAAGTCTTCCTTAGATAGGTCTCATTCAACCCGGTGATGGCCCCCTTATCACTGACAAACATTAATATCTTAACTATATGTTGTATTTTCCCATTTGAAATCTTCTTATTTTTGTAATAGGTATTACATCCATAGGAACTTTCAATCTGGAACATCATCTGGTAATTTAAATAGTATCAGAGTAGTAAATCCATTCAGACACATAGAGAATAAAGAAAAATAAAGTCAGGTTCTGTTGAATCAGTACAGAATAAAATGAAAGTAATTCAATACAGATCAATACTGTGGATTTCAAAGGATGTCTAAGATAATTTTCTTTCTCTCGAGGGGTCAGTTTGCACATTTCTCTTTACTACCCAGCTTTTCATTGCCTGGAGCAGAGAAAGGACAGGAAGTGGCAGTTATTTTGCCAACTGTTTTTACCTTGTGCCTTCTGGATTGTCAAGCAAATTGTTAGCCATGTATTAAATATGTAATTGGCCTAATTAGATGAGAAATTGATGATGGATTCTCCTATTACTGTTTAGAGGGGCAGGATCTTATCATCTGGTGTCCATTTGAAAAGTGTAAATACAAAATGAGAACTATACATGGCAATTTTTGTTTTTAGTACTCATTCAAATTTTAAAATAGGTAATGCACTTATTCTAATTTTGGAGGCATTCAGTTAAGTCAGCTTTCCAGAGTCAAATTCACAAATTCAGCTGGACCGTTATTAGAGATCAGTCATTGCTGACAACCCTAATTACAAATGATAGCAGGGGAAAGTGTGTCCCGTGGAAAAGTTATACCACAAACATTTAGCAATTGTGGGGGAAAGCCACAAATCAAAACATGTTAAAATTGTTATGTGTCATGGAGCGCCTGGTGGCTCAGTCAGTTGAAAGTTGGATTCTTGATTTCAGTTCGTCATGATTTCACAGTTTTTAGATCATGCCCCGTGTCTGGCTCTGCACTGACAGTGTGGATTCTGCCTGGGATTCTCTCTCTCTTCTTTTGTCTCTCTTCCTTTCCCTGGCTTGCATGCATGAGCATGTAGTCTCTCTCTCTCTCAAAATAAAGAAAAATAGGAATAAAAATAAAAAACAATAATATATAACTGAAAAAATTATATCTGTACAAATTTGAACCAATACTAGCACATATAATAAAACAATTTAATATTATTAATATTTTGATGACAGGATTCAACATATTTTCTCAGTTCCAAGTGATTATTTAAATTGTTCAAATAGTTCAGAAGTAAAATCTGGTAACTTATTTTTTTGTTTTCTACTCATCACACTAATTTTAAAGTATACTTCATCAAAGGAGCAAATATTAAATAGAGATGTTAAAGTAAGTAAAGAAGCTTAGATAAAAGATGGTTGAAGAGATTTTGAAAAATTATTCGACTTTATTTTTGGCATTGATGTCAAATTGCGTGATATGATTTACACGTAGGCCTTTGTTTACTAAAAAAAACCCAAAAAACAAACTTTATCTTGGGAAGCCTGGGTGACCCAGTTGATTAAATGCCCGACTTCAACTCAGGTCATGATCTCACGGTTTGTTAGTTTGAGCCCCATGCTGGGCTCTGTGCTGACAGCTCAGAGCCTGGAGCCTGCTTCAGATTCTCTGTCTCCCTCACTCTCTGCCCCTCACCTGGTTGTGCTTTCTTTCAAAAACCAATAAACATTTAAAAAATAATAAAAAAAGAAACTTTATCTCATAATTGCTCATTTTCTGTGTAATTTTGTTCACAAATTTTATTTTATAGAATAAACATTATTTTATTAAGTTTAATCCAAAATATATATTTATTTCAGCAAGCCTGATTTACTGATGCGAGAGTGAGATGACTCATTTTCAGAAATATCAAATAAAATCTGGGCTGTCAAGTTAACAACCTATTGGAAATATGTACCAACACCCCCCCCAACACTCACACACACACACACACACACACACACACACACACACACACACAGAGTGGAGTGGCAAACCCTTAGACACTTCACCTCCTGGTTCCTTTTCTCTCCATTTCGAGGGCTTATTTTTCACAGGCTTTGCAATGAGCCTGCACCAAAGAGCTGAAGTCTTCGAGTCACTTCGAGGAATGTACATTTGTTCCAATCAGACTCTTTTTTTGGCCTGAGATGGGCAAAGGCAACTTCCAGGTTCAGATGTAACCTGTGTAGTACTCAGCCAATAGGAATCAGGGGAGGGACTTGCGGGCTAGGAGATACATTTCCTGCTGTAACCGCCCTAGTGTGCCTGTCCATCAGATACGGGCTCTTGCAAGAACTTTAATTAAAGCCTCCCTTCACTGTGCTCTGAGTCGCCATGCTCCTCCTTTGGTTGGGTCAGTGAGCTTATTTCTCACAATTGATACATTAGAAAGTATATGAAATAGAAAGTATATATTCATAAATTCAGAAATTCCTTATTGTCAGTTTATTTCCTAAGATGAAGTATCTATTTTTTATTATTATTATTACTTGTCAATACAAGTCATAATACATTATTTTCAGAATTGGTAAGGCATCTTCAGGCTAACATGACCCAGTTGCAAAATTATTCTAATTTAACTATATAAAAATTGAAACAATTAAAAATACTTGAAATAAAAATACCCTTGTACATGCACTTAGCCAAGTATTTATGTCTCCCAAACTACATGTCAGGATATTTTGATTTTATTTGTGTTGACTCATTTTCTGCTGGAATAAACCCACCCTGCTCCCTCATGAGAAATAAACAAGGATAGAGAGGAATTCTTGGTCCTGCAGCGGGAGATGCTGACGTGATGAGCAGACTGCCTGATTGTCCCTAAGGAGGAGGTCCTCCTGGATTCTACCTCTGTGTGTTCTTTTTGTGTCACGGCTCATATTTAGCCCTTCGTCTGATTATTTGAAAGTGCAGATCAATTAATTCTAACAAATTAGATGCCATCACATCTAATGAATATCTTTGATTTTATTTGAAATAAAAATACACAGAAACAAGAGCCATACAAGCAAGTAATAATTCATAGCCTACCTTGGAGAGTGAACAGATGTTTTAATTAAAATTGACTGTGAGATAAATTGTCCCTTGGTGTAATTTAATAAATAGCCATTGGTTCAATAAATTACAATACAAATATTTACTTGGCCATTATTGCTTTACTTGATTATTGCAATAAGGACTGCATTTGCCTCAGTGCCATTCTTTACAATCTTTTGGTATGAAAAGAGAGGGAGTTTTTCCTTTTTCTCTAAACAATGCTTTTTTCTATTCATCAGATTTTTAGAAGCTCTGTGATTCTCTGTGTTATCATCCATTTATTTTTACAGTCAATGAATGCTCAGTTGTGTTTTTGAGGTGCATAGGAAAACAAGAGACCACTAATGCTCATCATTTTTTTCTTCTGGAAATATGATAAAGAATTTTTCCTAACTTCTTATTTCAATTTATATTTTTATTGTATTAAAACTGGAAACCATGCTATCATTTGCAGAAGACTTTTAATGTTTTTATTAGAGCTCCTGTGGGATGTAGAAGGATCTATTTGTCAGTTTTTAAAAATACGCATCAAGTGATGAATTCATATTGATAGCATTAATAAAAAAACTTATTATTAAGGATAATTTTTTACGTCAAAACAAAAATACCATAGAATCTACTTAAATTCTGTAATCATATAAAGTTAAAAGAGGTAATTTACCAGGGGGTCTTTGGGACAGTATCGACTATAGATGTTTGTCAATAAAATATAAGATAACTAATGTTTAAAGGAGATTTGATTACTTTGAAAGAAGGCTTACAAGCACTGTGCATGTTACTAATTTACTTCAGAGCCCTCTTTAATTTTGACTAAGTCCATACACATTTTTTGTCAAAGCTCAGATAGGTTTTTTTTTTAGTTTTCACTTATCTACCACCCCCCCTACCTCTTTGGCACATGTCACTAATTATTTATATGTAGCTTGCTTTGTAAAATTTATTTTAAAATATATTACAGACTGCTTTAGTTTTTTATATTTAAAATAAAACACCAAACACTCTAAACATACATTTCAGGAATTGGCAGAATTTCTGAGCATTTTTTTTTACAATAAGTAAGAGCTTAAACAAGACTTATTTTACCACACTAAAATAGTTCTAATATAAAACAGTAGCAATATTAATATCACTCTAACATTTATTTTTAATATTTCAGAGAAATGTTTCAAAATGATTTTGGATTTATTATTCCTTGCATTATACTAATTCGTTTTCAAAACATGACATTATATCTTATGAGTTATAATCTTTAAATAATTACCACTAAAGGGGCGCCTGGGTGACTCAGTCGGTTGAGTGTCCAACTTCGGCTCAGGTCCTGATCTCACAGTGCGTGGATCTGAGCCCCATGTCAGGCTCTATGCTGACAGCTCAGAGCCTGGAGCCTCTCTCTGCCCCTCCCCTGCTCATGCTCTGTCTCTCTCTGTCTCAAAAATAAACACTAAAAAAATTAATTACCACTAAATATAATCTAGTTAAGAATGTTACAATAATCAAAATGCATCTGCATAGTAGGGACTTAGAAAAATTGCATTATGAGTATATATGTTGTTTAGCTAAAAAAGGTGAAAGCAAAGCAGATGCTTATCCTTCCACTCTCACGATTATATCCTAAACCCTAAGTGGTTTCAGACTTTGAGACTTGTAAGTTTGCCTGCAGGCAGCATTATTTCACAGTGCTTGCATGATCAAACTGAAGATGGCATGAATGAAGCAGGATTGGGCCGAAGGAGAAAAATTATACTATGATGCTAGTGTATCCAGGAATTCAGTCTTTTCTACAGGAGTAGTAGATATAGGATAGCACTTAAACTTTCTTTCAACCCGGGATAGGGGCGTAGGGCTTCACATCACATCTGTGCATCTTGTGGTGGTTGTATCCCAGCTGCCCTCGGGGGCCTTGCCTTGGACAGCACAGTTTATGGGTTGAGAGAAAATCCACCAACAGGACTCAGAGGAGGGCTGTCAGGGCTGTTACCTCCAGCAGCTGGGGAAGGAGGTCCTCAGTTATTGGGGGCAGGGTGGACCTGGGTGGAATTACATTGCATTTATTTATGCATTGCACTGCAGATGCCAAGTAATACAGTAAAACCTTGGTTTGCGAGCATAATTCGTTCCGGAAAATGCTTGTAATACAAAGAACTTGTATATCAAAGCAAGTTTCTCCATAATAAATAATGGGAATTCAGATGATTCATTCCACAACAGAAAAATTTTCATATAAAATTATTACAATACTGTAATATAATACAAAATAAGAAAGAAAATACAAAATAGAACAAAAAATAAACAAAGTAACCCGCACTTACCTTTGAAAACCTTCGTGGCTGCTGTGAGGGATACAAGAGGAGAGCTAATGTGTAGGACAACATTCACTGCCACTAACTGAATAACTGCTATCTATTGGCTAAATGGAATCTTTTTTTTTTTCCTTTAAATTTAACAAGGAACCCATCTAATGACATTGGCTTTTGTTTCCTTTTGAGGATTCCACAAAAATGTGACATTGCATTGATGATCACCCACAATCCCCCAGTGTGTGAGAGAGAGAGAGAAAAAGAGAGAGGGACCATTGACTCAGTTGTGATCATGTGACATTTGGCATCATATACTACTCATGCAAGACATCACTTATTTATCAAGTTAAAATTCAATAGAAATGCTTGCTTGTCTTGCAGAAAACTCCGAACAAGTCAGCCTCAATCTAAGGTTTTACTGTACTCATTAGAGCTGCATACTCTTTTTCTGTAGCTTCCTGTTCTAACAACCTTGGCTTGGACTTTTGTCTTTTTGAGCTCATGATAACAGCTCCATTTCTGTGTATTGTGTCAGCAATTCAGACAGAACGCGGAGGTAGTCAAGTGTCATAGACTTGCACTTTCAACCCGTTTTGAATAATTGAATCTCATTTCCTTAGCTCTTCTACTGTAAGAGAATTTGAAGATGTGATTACTAATGAATATGCCTAGAGCCAACACAAATAAATTAGATTTCTCTTTATAAAGAAGACGAAGAAGGGTGCCTGGGTGGCTCAGTTAGTTGACTGTCTAACTCTTGATTTCAGCTCAGCTCATGATCCCAGGGTCCTGAAATCGAGCCCTGTGTTGGACTTCAAACTGAATGTGAAGCCTGCTTAAAATTCTTTCTCTCCCTCTCTCTGTGCCCTACTCTCCTGCATGCTTTTATCTCTAAAATAAATAAATAAACAAACAAATAAAAAGATAAAATATAAGGAAGATGGAGAGAATGGATATGGCTAAACATTTAAGATAACTTCTTTCTTATCAATATTCAGATAATATTTTTACAAATGAAATTTCACAAATAAAATTAAAAAATAAGTAAACCTTACAAGTACAATAAAAAAAGAGTTGAAATTGAGGAAATGACAGTACGTTTACCTTTCTTAGGGAATTTTTAAAACGTATATCATATATATACATATATGTACTTTTCACAAAACATATTTTTCTATATGTATATTTAATAAATCACACAACCTACTTTTCTATATATTTATATTTAATAAAATTACATGACTCTTATTAATATATCCAATTCTCTCAATATTCTTTCTAAAGTTGAATGTCTTCAATGTCTTTGATACTTTCACAGCATGCTATTTTTATAAATTGGGCCAGAGAATTAATAGGGTTGGGGGATTTCCAAGGGAACTGGCTCTCTTTTATGAATAGACAGAGAGTTCACACAGTTCCTCAAAATGATCAAGCATTTAAAGTTGTTTCTCAGCCAAGATGCAAACAAATGGTGATAATTCATGGCCATTCAATTTTTCATATCACTTTTTATACAACACGTTTAGAGAAAAACATTAGAACCGCTGGCCTGTCTGAAGCTATGTGCTTCCATGAGGAAATGTGTTTTTGCCCTTAGCAAATTCATAATTAATACTTCATCTATAATATATATCAATTTTAGAATCACAACTATTATTTCCTCAAGTCTTTCTGGTCTAGTCACAGTCTAATTTCTTTTCCTATATTTGTAGCAATCTTACAAAGAACAATTTTATTGAGAAACTTCAGGAATTAATTGAGCATAAAATCTATTGAGAGTTAGAGGCTATTGTTGTACTTTGTATATAATTTTTTAGGAAGTTCTAGTAATTTCACTTTTACAGCTGTGCTATCTAGTTTGAAAATGCCATGATATAATAATCTACTCACCTTTTTTTTAGGAATTCCTTGAAGTTTTCAAACTACTTGACAATACCCTTATGAATATGGCCAGCAAATTTAAAGAAGAAAATGTGTATTAATTAAAATAAATATGAATATTTTCCATATAATGCAATTTTCTGTAGTTAAATCCAGCTTCCAGGCACTTTGTTCTTGTCTCTTTGCAAATATAACTGCTGAATTTTATATAAGGAGTGTATTTTCTTTGGTTGAAAAGTTATAAATAGGAACCCCTTGAGAAATGGACCTAGTATTTTAAACTGTAACAAATGTTCAAGTTACTTCTCAAGAAGATAACATTTTGCATGTTATAGTTATATTTTTATTGTTTTAATTTTCAGAGATTGGGATACAGAATGAAACTCTAGGGAACTTTCATATTCACTTTTCATATTCATGAGTCTATAAAAATGTCAATACAATCAGAATACAAACAAAAAGGGATTATGTGAAACAAAATTTAAGGCCTTCATAGATGAATTATCTATAATTATATAAAATCTTGGTAGAAAAGAGCTAGATAAGCTTGAAAGTTCATAATCAATTTTCAGAAAAGGTGTGTTTTTTGTTGAGTGTTCAGAACAGAATTGTCTGTAGTTTTTTGTTTATATCATTTTATTATCAGACGACTCAACTGTTGTCCACTTTAACTGTATCACCTACCAGAAGTGAGTGATTGTCACTGATAGGCTCCAAAAATATGTGTTAAATAGTTTCAATATCTGTTGATAGCCTAGCATCAGTAACACTACAATAAAAACAATATTACTCCTTGTTCTGCTGCTCTAGGATAATTAAGTTTTTTAATCCAGGGGCCTGATTCTATATATTTCACCAGGCACTCAAAATTTCAGGTCAAATTCTGATATCATGAATGCCAGTTTATCTGTGTCCTCTAGATTAGATTAAGCGAATAAATTGGAAGTCAGTCAAGAGATATGATGCCTCAGTTACTTTTTTTGTGTGTGATTGTCAGAAAATTGGCTCTAAATTTAGTCTGTTTATGAATAAAGAGAGATTGTATGGATTCTGCCACAAGAGGAAATCCTTTCAAACTAGGGTATCCACACTAGTTTTGTTTGACCTTAAAATCTGACTTCTGTGTGTGTATGTGGGTGGAAAAGGTATCCAAAAAAGGGATCAAAAAAAGATATCAAACATAGATTGCACAGAATCTTACACTTTGGGATTTTGAAACATTAATAATTGTATGTGTCTCTGGAGGAAAAAAATCCTGATTAAAAAGGTAAATAAGCTTCCTAAATTATGAAAAACAAGCAAACAAACTTTTTCCATTGAATCAAGAAAACAAAAATGCCTTTACCAATGAAATATTATGAGTTATCTGTTAAACCTTTGCAATGTGCCAGTTATCATATTGATTTCAATCTTGGTTTCCTGATATAACCCATCCCACATAGCGAAATATTTTTTTGCTATTTTCAAATAAACAGTTTTGTTAAGATCTCTGAATGCCCAAAGGCATTTAAAAAGTTATCACCAGGAAGTAGATTTCTGTGATTGAGTTACTTTGAGCTGCTTTGTTTGGTTAGAAAGACTGTAGCTTATTTTTTAACTTCACTAAGTGCTTCGAATCTAAACTCACTTTTCTGCATTTATAGCTAGCTAGACAGCTAGATATTAAAAAGGGTTTAGGGGCGTCTGGGTGGCTCAGTTGGTTAAGCCTCTGACTTCGGCTCAGGTCATGATCTCATAGCTCGTGAGTTCAAGCCCC
The DNA here is from genome assembly GCF_006229205.1 of Suricata suricatta. Lineage (NCBI taxonomy): Eukaryota > Metazoa > Chordata > Mammalia > Carnivora > Herpestidae > Suricata > Suricata suricatta. The sequence goes on along the minus strand of NC_043705.1, from coordinate 130,237,098 downwards.
ATGTTGGGCTTTGTGCTGACAGCTCAGAGCCTGGAGCCTGCTTCAGATTCTGTGTCTCCCTCTCTCTCTGCCCCTACCTTGCTCATGCTCTGCCTCTCAAAAATAAATAAACATTAAAAAATACTAAAAAAAATAAAATGGTTTTGATTGAATGACAGGCTATTTGTTTTGATATTTAAATGTAAAGGTAGGCTTAATTTCTTTAAAAGCAGACACCGATCAGCCTTGCATGTTGTTCCTTCTTGATTACATAGTTAAGCACCTGACATAACATAGACAATAATCACTGAAGATTGTATGATGGTATTTTTGAATTAGATTAATCTCTTCCCTCAGAGTCATTACATATATCAAGAGAAGAAGATGTAAAACAAATAAGTAAGGCATATATAAACAACAAATGGTTTGAAAAATCATTCCACATATGTAACACTTAACATATGAATTTGTACAGACTATTTTCAATAATCTGTGTTTTGGCCATTTAATCAGAATGATGATAAATACGGTCTATCACACAAAATGCCTTAATGGGAAGAAAGATTTTTTTAGAGACCATTTGTATATATTTTAATATCATGTTCTTTCATTAATAAATGAGTTGAATAAAACCTCTGACAGGTGTTCATTTTTATAATTATATTAGCATCATTTTAGTTTTTTATCTTTTATATTTTACCTTAGGGTCACTTTACCAAGGCATATATTTCCATATCTCAGATCGAAACACTGAAAGAAAAATACATAACATTGATTACTAAGGAAGTAAACTACATTTCAATAGCATCAAATTTATGAATCATAGAAAAAGGTCCAAAACTGTGAAGTAAAGAACTCAATGCTAATCCATGCATAGCATTGCTACAGACTACTAATGTCTGAAATTTAATGAAAAATATAGAGAGGAAGATTGAGCATTGCTGAGTCAGACACATGTTCAAATTGCATTCAATAAAATCAGACCATGGTATTTAGTCCATATGGAGAGACTCGAGATAATATATTGAAAATACCTCTAGGAACAATTCTATTCATTTGCAGTGACCAACAATACCCAGGAGTATAAGTTTAAATTTTCTATATTTGACAAATTACTTGGAATCACAAGTCTCTAATGGCACCTTTTCATAAAATGTACTGTATTCCTGAACATTTTTTAGGATATAATTACACTTGATTGTGACATACTTTAAAAAAAAATCAGAGTCTGACATAATTTAAAAAATCAGAGGCTGAAATAGATTTACTAATAAAATAAATTATTAAAATAAAATAGTAATGTGTGCATTGAAGAACGTTCTAATTCAATAATCTAAAGAAAACTAGAAATGAAATATAAATTCTTTTGTTTTCACTCTTATCATATGTTCATTCACTGTTGCATGACCAGCAGAAGAGTCCCTAATTCCCCATTTAATCAGAGATCTTAAAAAACACATCCTGAAAAAACAAAACTGAACATCATAGGGTTCGGGTTTATTTTCTCTTGGAAAGATAATAATCAATTTTACATTTGGTATTGTCCAATGGAGCCTTGATCTGTGCTAGTTTGCAAGACGACAACCTGCATTTCAATTTAATCAATTAAAACTGAAGGAACAAGAAAACCAAACTTTCCTCCAACTCACTAGATGAAAAATGCAAATGATGACTCATTGCTTGCAGTTAAAGACAATCAGAGTCCTCTTTTTTTAAAATAGTTTACTGTCAAATTGGTTTCCATACAACACCCAGTGGTCTTCCCCACACCCTCCTCCATCACCACCTCCATCACCCTCCTCCATCACCACCACCTCTTTTGCCCTCTCCCCCTTTAGCCCTCAGTTTGTTTTCAGTATTCAATAGTCTCTCAAGTTTTGCATCCCTCTCTCTCCCCAACTCTCTTTCCCTCTTCTCCTCCCCCTGATTCTCCATTAGGTTTCTCCTGTTCTTCTGTTAGACCTATGAGTGCAAACATATGGTATC